>NC_133828.1:31462792-31772077 GCF_047830755.1 Zonotrichia albicollis
GCAGGGTTGGGGGTCACCTCAGGTGGGCCTGCCTTCCCAGCAGCTACCAACCCTCCCAGAGCCTCCTCTTGCCCCTTACCAGTGTTTGTGTGTGCAGAATATGGCTTCCAGCATCACCCCCTCTTCTTCGATGGCAGCCTGGGGAAGAAATATGGACAGAGAGATAAGGGGGGACAGAGAACCCAAGTACCAGTTTCCTCCCTGAACCCTATCTCCCCCAGCTCCCCTGTCATGCTCCAGTCTTGTCTTGGGCACTAAGGGCTGCAGATTAGGGGCAAATTTGCTCCTCTCTAACCCCAAACACAGAGACATGGCATGCTCTCACCTGGAGATAGCCAAACACCGGGTCAGAGTGGTTGTGGGGGTCTCACCTGTACAGCCAGCGGGTCAGAGGGGTCGATGACAGCCGCTTGGCTGGAGCCAGTGTCGATGACCAGGTAGCTGTAGTTGTTGGAGAGGACGGGAATGGGCAGGATTTTCACCCCTGAGGGGGAAGAGACACAATCAGGGCATCACCCCCCCACGCTGGAAAAGGAGGAGTCTAGGTCAAACTCCCCACATCTTACATCAAATTCTTAGTTAAACATGCTTCGGGCAATTCAGTGATGGCAGCCCCTCCCCAGCCCAAAGTGCCGGTGCTGGGCACTGCAGGGCCGAGGTGTGGAGGGGCTGCCCGGACTCACCAGGGAAGCAGTAGGGCTGGGGCACGGAGTGGCCGTGCGGGTACCGCTCCCGCGCCTTCTTCACCTGCCGCTGGTAGAACAGGTAGCCCAGGCGTGTGCGGGCGTACAGGCTGTACCTAGGGGGAGGGCAGACAGCCCTAGGCATTAAACCCCAGGTCCCCTAAGGAGCCCACTTGGGAAAGGGGCTACTGCCGGGGCTGTCACTCCCACAGTGAACATATACAGGGCCACTTGCGCATTCGGGGGAACTATTGGAGTTGTGTGTGTACGCCACACCTCAGATTTGTAGTGAGGGCAGGATTGGTTCCTTAGTTCCCTGAGCAGGTATCCTCCATCTCCTTCGAGCAGCAGGGACTGGAGGGGGACATTGCTGCGGAGTGCTCACCAGGAGGGCTGGAGCTGGATGTTCCTCTCCACGCTCCGGGGGGAGACATGCCCAAGCCTGCCATGGTCCGGGGAATTAGGAGACAATGGGCCGAGGAAAAGGGAGGCAAGAAATGCCCCCGTGCATGTGGGGGTGCAAAAGACATAAGGCTCGGAGGGACCTCCCCGTTTGCACAGCAGCAATTTGGGACGGGACAGGGAATGCTGCAATGACGGACATGTAAAGACCTGGGCTGCAAAGCCCATTCCCGGCCGAGGGCACCCCTGGATGGCACACCGGGAGCATGTAGTAGCGGTGGGAGCCCGAAACCGGGGACCAGGGGCCGGAGCACCGGGGCAGGTCAGCGGTGACACCCGAGAGAAGGCGCCCCGCACGGGAGGGCACCGGCACCGCGCGGAGGGAGCCGCTGGCTGATCCCGGGCCCCGGCGGCCGGGCTGACACCGCCCGCCCCCACGCCCCCGGCCGGCGCGGGCTGAGCCCAGCCCGGTGTCCCGGTGCCGGCGCGGCCGCAGGTTCCTGCCCGGGCGGCTCCGCAGAAGCAGGGGAGGCGGTGGGCCCTCCCTCCCGGCGGCAGCACAAAGGCGGGCGGTGGCGGCTGCCTCCCTGCAGGGGTCCCGCAGCGGCCCCGCTCGCTCGCTCGCTCGCTCTCTCGGTCACTCACCCCAGGCGGAACAGCAGCGGGGCGGCGAAGGCCATGAGCGCGGCGGCGGCGCGGCGGGCGCGGCGGAGGAGGCGCAGGCAGGCGGCCCCGAGCCCGCGCGCCCCGGCCGCTGCCGCCGCCGCCGCCGCCCCGCCGGGCCCCGCGGCCATGCCGCCAACCGGCGTCACGCGCCCGCCGCGCCCCCTGCCGGCCCCGCCGCCGCCGCGGCACCGGGAGGGAGCGGGGGGGGCAACGCTCGGCCCCGCGCTCGCGTCACCCTCCGAGAGGAGGGGATTCCCCCCCCGCCGCCGCGAGGGGTGTCCCCCCGCTGACGTCATTGGTGAGGAAGGGGGTCCCTGAGTGACGTCAGAGCCGGCGGGAGGGAAATCCCGGGGGGACGGGCGAGGGCAGCGGGGTCCGGCCCCGGGAGCAACAGGCGGGAGGGACAGCGCGCCCCGCCGCCGGTACCGGCCGCCCCGGGTGCAGGGCGCGGAGCCGCCGCGGGGGGGCGCGGTGGGCGGTGGCTGCCCCCGCCCCGTCCGACCCGTCCCGGCCCGTCCCGTCCGGCGGCGGCCGCAGCCCGGCGGAGCAGCGCGCAGCAGGTACGGCAGCCCGCCCCGCTCCGCGACCCCCGCCGTTCCCGAGCCCCGCCCGCGGCCCCCGGCAGTCCCCCTCGTTCTCTCGACTCCCCTCCGCCCGCTTCGTTCCCCCCCCCCCCCGACCCTGCGCCCTCCGGTGCCACAGCCGGCGAGGGGCTGTCCCAGCGCTCTCCCGAGCGTCCCGGAGGCCGACGGGGACTGGGGGGTGGGCGGCCGGTCGCGAAACAGTGGGGACGCGCTGCGACACCCCGCTCCCGTCACCGGAGTGGGTGGGGGTACGTCATTGGTGAGGGTCGGGTTGGGGTCCGGCGGCGGGAGGAGGGGGAACGGAGCGCGGTCCCGCGGGGAGGGACGCGGGGGGACGGGACCCCCACGCGCGGGGTCCTCTGTGGCGCTGGTGCTGTTTTCCGGACCCCACGCGATGGCGTGGCAGGGAATCGGGGCAGGGTGCGGGTGGTTCGTAGGGGGGCAGCGACACTTGTGCTGTGGACGGTTTTCTCACGGACATGAGTGTCCTCACGGACCTCGTGGGGTGGCTCGGGAGGGGTGGGCACGGGTTTGTGCTCGGCAAGGTGTGGGGGTGACACCATGGGGGTGTGTGGGGACCAGCACTGGGTAGTTGGGGGTGCCAGGGCTGGGGCACAGGAGGACGCCTCTGTCCCATGTCTGTGCCCCCGAGAGAGCTTGCAGAGGGGCAGGGATGTGGGAGAGGCGATAACGAGCCCCAGCAAGCTTGTGTTGTGTGTTAGCAGTGTGGGCCAGCCAGGACATCCCGCCTGGGTAGGCCGTACTGACTCTTGTCTCAACTGAGCACGACTGGCCTGGGCTGGGCCGGGCCGGGCCGAGTTGTGCTGTGCTGTTGGATTGTGCTGTACTGAGCCGTGCTGTGCTGCAGGAGGCAGCTGTGCCCTGTTGTACTGTACCAGGCTGTGCCATGCCATGCCAGGCTGTGCCACTCTGCTGCGCCATACTAGGCTGTGTTGTAGCAATCCGTGCTGTACTGGTGGGAGCTTCCAAGTTCTTCAAGAGTGAGGTGCTTTCTCAGGCAGCCTGAATGTAGGGAGCTCTGTCCCGTGCCGCAAACCATGATCCCCTCCTAAGGTGGTTGTGTTTCCCCCAGGAACCTGTGGAGCTTGTGGCAGGGGCCCAAGTCTGGCAGGAGTGCCACGGTGGATGGTGGGGACACAACCTGTGCTGCCTGTGAGATTGTGGAAGGGATGATGGTTGGCTGTGCCCCATGTGCCTGCTATATGTGCCTTATCTGTGCTGAGTCACGGTGCCAGTGCAGCGTAGCACCCTGTCCCCAGGGACCGTGTCATGCCACTGAGCTGGCCCCGGGTTGCCACCTACCATCCAACTGGTGACCTGAGTTTCGGGACTGTGCAGTGCCATGGACCGAGGAGGGTTCGGCTGCCTGCTTCCCTGGGTGTGGCAGCTGCTGGGACCCGTCAGGCTGGTTCCTTCCCCGTGCCCAAGGCTACCCCAATGCGGTGGAAGCAGGAGGGGCTGGAGCAGTCCCGAGGGGCTGGAGCAGTCCCAAGGTGCTGGTCATGGGCACAGGGTAGGACCCTGCTGATCTGGTGCCACCCAAATACACCTCGCTTTCCCCAGACACCTGGGCTCCCTCCTGGGGACTCTGGTTCCCCTGTAACTTGAGTGTCAGTCACAGAGGCTTTCCTAGGGTCAGGGTCCTGTTTTGGGCCCTTCCCTAGCCCCACAGATGAGGCGGTGCCAGGGGGTCCCCTGTGCTTTCTGGGAAACCAGTGTGGAGAAAGTGAACTTCCCGTCCGCATGGTCACTGCCACGCCGGTTATTTATTTTTGGTGCTGTCGTCATCGCCATGAGGAAAGGCAGTGTGACTGTGGCAGCTCTGTCGTGGCTGGCACAGTTGGGTGGCAGGAGGGATGGAGGGACAGGCGCGGAACTGCTCTCCCAGCCCGGCATGGCTGGCATGGGTGTGCCCCGGGCCGTGGGAAGGAAGCACTGGCGTCACACAGGAGGAAGGGCCCAATCCCCTCCTAGTCTGGGCCTGGTTAGCAACAGATCCTCGTTCCTTCCCTGGGATGGTCCCAAGATCACATCACCGCTGCGGGCAGGAGGGTGCTGGGGGTCCTGGCACCTTCCTGGGCTCTGGGGTGCCAGTGCTGAGGGGGTGGGAGGTGGATAAAGGCCTGGCACTCTCTACTGGCAGCGCTGTTGTTTTCCTGGCCTTGGAGATCCTGCTTTCCTTCTCCTCCTCCTGCTGGGACCAAGCCCAGCTGGCCTTGAGCCCAGGCTGCCTGCTCACAGCTGCTGGGGGCTCTGTGAGGGGGCCTGGTGTGGCCAAGGAGGGGAGCTCAGCACCAGGGGGGTCCCAGGTCTGCTGCCCGAGGTAGAGTCCATCTCCTGTAGAGGGGATGTGGGTGTCACATCCCCTTAAAAGGGACTCAAGAGTTCTGGAGCCCCTGTGTGACGCATGCGGCTGTTGGGTGGGGGACACCCCTGAAATGGGAGTGGCAGTGGGATCTGCATGGCTATGATGACGATCAGAGCCTGTGTTTCCATCCCAGGCAGTTGGCAGGGTGATGCCATTTGTCTTCAGTGTGGTGCCACCAGGAGCCACAGACCAGCCAGGGGTGCTGCTCCTTCCTCCCTGGCAATCTCAGGGAAGGCTTCAAAGACAGGAGAAGTCAGGTCCCTTGTGGAAAGGTCCCGGCCAGAGGGGTCAGGTACCTGTGGAAAGGTCACAGCCCGGCACAGCCTGAGTCAGCGCGTGGCTGTGCCCTGCCCGCGGCCGGCCACTGACGCGGGTGCCGGGGACTCAGGGCACAGGAATGCGGGTGGCCCCAGCCAAGGGATATCCCTGGTCTCTTATTGACCTGCTGGCATTGAGGCCACCTTGCCCTTACTCATTAGGAGCCGCTATTAAAGTGGGAGGGGGAGGATTTGTGGCTGCACGATCCCCTCTGTCCCTGCGGCTGCACTCACCGAACAGGTGCTGCCCAGGTGAGCTGTGCTGAAGCCCCCGCGCCTTCTGTCCCCTGCAGGTGCCCGTGGGAGGTGCAGGGAGCCGGCATGTCGCGTCCCAGCGCCCCCCCGCTCTACGATGACAAGAACCCCCTCTACCCCCCGCCCCCCGGCGGGTACCCCCAGCCGCCCCACTATGGCGGGGGGTACCCGCAGCCTGGGGGGTATCCTGCGGGGGCGGGGTACCCGCAGCCAGGGGGGTACCCAGCGTCAGGGGCGTACCCTCATCCCGGCGTGGCCATGCCCTCCATGCCCATGCGGTTCGGTAAGTGGGGCACCTTGCTTTATTTGGGGGAGGGTACTAGAAACAGGAGTGCTGTGAGGGGCTGCATGCTGACCCTGGTGCTGAGGGCTGTCCCCCGCAGGTGACAGTGGCCTCGGGGATGGCTCTGCCTTCGAATCAGTTGACTGGGAGGATAGGAAAGTCCGGCACGCCTTCATCCGCAAGGTGAGTCCCGAGGGGCCAGGGGCAGCTGTCAGGGTGGGGGGCCAAGTGCTGACCCCCCTGTCTCTCGCAGGTCTATGCCATCATCTCCCTGCAGCTCCTGGTGACAGTGGGAATCATCTCTGTGTTCACCTTTGTGTGAGTAGAGGGTTCCTCATGAAAAAGAGCAGCTTAAGTTCCCTGGGGGTGTTCAGAAGGGACAGTAGCTGCTGTCTGCTCTCCCTCACATTGTCCCTGCTGTCCCACAGCCACCCTGTCCGCTCCTTCGTCCAGAGGAATGTTGCCATCTACTACGCCTCATAGTGAGTAGGGCTCTGCTGGCTTATGCCCCCCCAGCTTGTGCCCCCACATACAGAGCCTCCCAGGTGTGATCCTGTGGGGCTCACACCTGCTGTCTCTCCTTGCAGTGCTGTGTTCCTGGTGACCTACCTGGTGCTGGCCTGCTGCCAGGGTCCCCGGTGAGCCCCTAGGGCCCCCAGGGTGGGTGTGTGGGTATGGGGTTTGTCTCCAGAACATCAAGATAGGTTCCTGCCTGGGGCTGCCCCTGGGTGGTGGGGAGCAGGGGGACATGACATGGTTGCTGTCACTAACTTACCTCTCTCCTGTTTCGTTCTCAGGAGACGCTTCCCCTGGAATATTATCGTGCTGAGCATCTTTGTGAGTGGGCTGGGACTGGCAGGGGGTCCTGGTGGTGCCCCTGTGGCACCCCAGCTCCCCTTGGGTGTGCTGGGAGGGACAGGAGGACATGTGGGCAGGTGGGCAGCCTACTGAGCTCACCCTTCTCTCCCACAGACGCTGGCCATGGGGCTGATGACGGGCACCATTGCCAGGTATGCCCTGGGGACCCTGCTGTTATAGATCTGGGGTCCCTCCCGTCCCCCACTCTGCAGCCAGCTCAGCTGAGAGGCTGCCAGGAGCCAGGGGATGCTCCAGTCCCTTGGGCTCAGGGACTGCAGAGTTCCTGTCCAGGACTGGGGCTGTGAGGGAGGGTCTCCAGCACCCCTCTGGCAGGAGGATACTGGAATGGGAGGTGACTTTCTTTGTCTGTAGCATGTACAACACGAAAGCTGTCCTGATTGCCATGCTCATCACCGCCATTGTGGCCATCGTTGTGACCATCTTCTGCTTCCAGACCAAGGCAAGGAGAGGGATGCCCCCTGCCCTCTATGGGCCAGGTGTGGGGAGCCGGTCAGTGAGGACACCCTGGGCTCTCCTGTGACATTTGTGTGTCCCCCCTCCATATCAGGTTGATTTTACATCGTGTCCGGGGCTATTCTGCGTGCTGGGCATCGTGGTCATGGTGACCGGGATCATCACTGCCATCGTCCTCTCCTTCAAATATGTGAGTGGGAAGGAGAGAGGGGCTGTGGGGAGCCTGGGTGTTCCCGGTTGGCTGTCCCCAGGGCTGGGGCCGGCAGGGGGTTTGGGTGGTCCCTCTGCTGGAAGCAGGGTGTGGAAGGCAGCCTGCCTGCAGGGAGAGAGTGTGTCAGCATCGGCAGCAGCCCCTCTGGAGCCGGGAGGAGGCAGGACATGCCCTGCCTCGCCTGCTGCCTGCCTGCACCCGGCTCACCGTGCTGTGCTCCCTTCCCGTGCAGGTGCCCTGGCTCCACATGCTGTACGCGGCCATCGGGGCCATCGCCTTCACACTGGTGAGTGGGGCGGGCACTGGGGAGGGAGGAATCCCCCGTGCTCCTTGCCTGACACCCTCTGTCCCTGCAGTTCCTTGCCTATGACACCCAACTCGTGCTGGGAAACAGGAAGAACACGCTGAGCCCCGAGGAGTATGTCTATGGTGCCCTCACCATCTACACTGACATCATCTACATCTTCACCTTCCTTCTGCAGATAGTGGGCCGGGATTAGCCCTGGGACCCCTCCCGTCCCTCTCCGGCTGCCCCCACCCCTCCTCTGGTCTCTGTACAGGATAGTCTGCTTACTGTGACTCTTAATGCTTTGGCATTCCTACCTGTAGGCTGCTAAGGAAAGGGCTTCCCTTGATCATCCCCCAACAAGCTCTGAGGGCAGTGGGGGGACTGGTTGCCAGCGTTTAGGCAGTTTAGCCCAGCCCTGGCACCGCTTATGGAGGCTGTGCCAATGGCATTGGGCTGGCAGCAGAATGTCACAGCCCTGCCTGGGCACAGGGAGCTGGCAGCGGCTGCTGGGGTCATGTTGGGATTTTTTGGCAGAGAACAGTTGGTGCCATTCACTCTGTGCCTTAAATGTGGCTCTGGCCATGCCCCCTCCCTGGGCTGCGGCTGTGCCCGGTGTGGGCAGGGGGCAGCTGGGACCTCTGTGGCAGAGCTCACATTGCACAGGCCCTGCAGCCACGGATGTCGGCAAAGTTGCACTTGCTAAATAAAACACTTCAGTTTTCCAGACAGTCCCAGTCTTACTCGTGTGGCAACTCCCTCAGAAAACCTGTGGGCAGACTCAGTGGGGGCTGTGGCCTGGTGCAGCACAAACACTGATTTGGGAAGGGAAAGCCAAGGTCACACTGCTCCAAGGCTGGCCTCCCTCCCCTGCCTGTAGCCCCTGGTGTTGTGGGCAGAAGTCCAGCTGCAGAACAGCTGGGGCCCCCACTGCTCAGGCAGGCAGAGCCTGGGGCTGAGCATTGAGGGAGCAACCACAGTGGCACTGAGCTGTTTCACTTTATTTGTTCCTATTCAGCTTCACAACCACATCATGGTCTGGACAGGCAGGGAAGATGCCACTGTCATGTGTTCATGGGGCTGGTGTCACCAGATGGCCAGCAGCTTGGCTATGCCCCCCTGGCCATCCTGCCGTATCTCTCTGAATCGTACTCGCCCTGGTTGGCTTCCATCATTGCTCTGCGGGCTTTTTGCTGCTCAAGGCGGTTTTTGTCCACTTGCCGCTTGGTCAGGAGGAAGAGGATGATGCCGGAAGGCAACCCAATGGCCCTGCAGGACAGCCAGCAGTCAAGGAGATGGAGAGAGTGGGTGGGGGAGCAAGGGTGCTGTGCCATGCTGGAGCTACATGGACAGATCCCCAAGAACCCTGTTCCACCCCGGCCCTCCCAGTGCCGACCTCTCCCACCACCTGAGTCACTCACCAGGCTACCCCCACCGGCTTCATCGGGTTCTTGCCCTTCTTGCGAGTGGGGATGTACTCCACGCCCTCGGGCAGCCCCCCGCTCCTGACTGGCTCCTGACTGGCCCCTTGTCCCGCGGGCCGGGGGCAGCTCTGCCCGAAGAGCCGTGTGCCCTGGGCGTCCGGCCGCCCCCAGCCCGTGCCTGGAGCTCTGGCTGCCACCAGCAGTCCTGCGGGAAAAGAAGCATTAGGGACGGGCAGCTATGGGGTAGAGTGTGGGGGGCCCAGCCCAGGCTGCCTGAAGCTCCTGTCCCTGCCCTTTTCCATGTCCTCACCCCTGCCCTTATCCCGGCTCTCTTCCCTGTCCATCCTCCTTCCCATCCCCCTGCCATAGGCCCTGCCCTTCCGCCAGGGGGCGCTCGAAGGCGGGCGCTCCGCCGGGGGCGTGACCAATGCAACTGGGGCGTGGCCAAGCCCAGCGGGGGCGTGGCCCTACGCCCTCTCCTAGGTGGGGCGGGGCGGGGGTGAGTTCGTCTCGGGGCGCTTGTGCCGAAAGCCGCGGAGCGGTGCCGTGAGGGAGGTGGCGGAACGGTCCCAGTGCCCCCGCCCCGGGGTTGTCCCCTGCTCCTGCCCACCCGCTCGCCCGCCCGTCGTTACCCCGCAATCCGCCTCGCGCCGCCGCCATGGTGCCGGTGTGCACCAGCGGCTGCGCTGCATGCCGGGAGTTGCAGTCTCGCCGCTCGGGGACTGTCGGGGGGCGGCGCCGCAAGGTCCCTGGAGAGAAAACTACATCTCCCAGCATGCATCGCGCAGGGCGGGGCCGGCACGCGCTGCCGGCGGAAAGGGCGGGATCTGCGCGCGGGCTCGGGCCGTGGTTGGCTGCAGCGGGCGGGGACCGGCCGGGGCGGGGCGGGGCGCGCGGCGGAAGCGGCGGCAGCGGCGGCGGGGTGGGTCGGCATGGAGCCCGGGGAGGACCCGGGGGCGCTGGACCTGCACGGCGACGAGGAGATCATCGAGGTGGTGGAGCTGGGCCCGCCCGGGCCGGGTGAGACGGGGCGCCCTGCGCCACACACCGGGCAGGGCCTGCGGGGGTCCGGCCTCCCGCCGGGGCACCGGGAGCGCTGCGGCCCCACCCCAGTACCAGGCCCGGCCGGGGCATCCCCCCGGCCCGCGGCCTCTCCCCGTGTCGCGTCCCGTTCCTCTGCGGTTTCCCTGCCCTGGGGCTCGCGGCCCCGGCGGCATCGCACATCCCCCGCTCCCCGGCCCGCAGCCACCCCGCTGTCCGCCGAGCCGGGCAGGCCGCGAGCCCCGCCCTGACCCTCGCCCTCTGCAGATGACCTGGCCGAGGAGATGGAGGACGTGGACTTTGAGGACGAGGGAGCAGAAGAGCCCGATGGCGAGGCTTGGGAGTCGGAGGATGACGAGGGGGTGGAGGACGGCATGGAGGCACAGGACGACAGCGAGGTCACGTTCTCGCTCCACTCGGGTGAGTGCTGGGCACGGGCAGAAGCAGCTGGGACCCCCCTCGGGACCTGGTCTCGTCTTGGCTTTCTCCAGAGTCCAGGGGTGCAGAGTGCCTTGCTCGGCTGCTGTCTCCCAGCCTTCTTGGGACTCAGAGCTGCCCTGGGCTTGTTTCTGCCTTGTGCTCTGACAGAAGAGCCCTTTGGGCCCCCCATTCCATTAGTAGCTGGCCCTAAGCTCGGCAGAAAGCCTGTGCTTCTCCTCTCCCACGTGAAGAATTGGTTCCTACTGGGTTGGGTTGAGAGTTCAGCTTGCTGATGTCCCACCCAGGCCCAGTGCTGCACGGGGTTTGGGTCCCCTGGGAACATCAGGTGAGGTGCGATCAGCACCGTAGCCATGCAGCCTCTCTTTGCTCTTTTGTGAAGATTCTGTCTTCTGTGTGAGCCTTGACCCCAAGACCAACACGCTGGCAGTGACAGGCGGAGAGGATGACAAGGCCTTTGTGTGGCGCGTGAGTGACGGGGAGCTCCTCTTTGAGTGTTCAGGTGAGGTGCAGTGAGCAGCTGTGTCCCCTCTCAGCAGTGCCTATCTGCGCACATTTCCCTCCAGCTGATGCTGTGCTCCTGGCCATCTTCCATGGCTTGGCCTGAGCAGTCTCTGTCCCCTGATGTTTACAGGACACAAGGACTCGGTCACCTGTGCTGGCTTCAGTTACGACTCTGTGTTCGTGGCCACAGGTGACATGTCTGGGCTTATCAAAGTGTGGCGGGTGGATGCCAAGGAGGAGGTGTGGTCCTTTGAGGTGGGGGATTTGGAGGTGAGTGGTGCTGGGAAGGGTTCCCCAGCCAGCAAGTGGGGTGGCAGCACTTGGGTGACACTGCCTGTCCCTCTCTCTGCCCAGTGGATGGAGTGGCACCCTCAAGCCCATGTGCTTCTGGCTGGTACAGCTGATGGCAACACCTGGATGTGGAAGATTCCCAGTGGGGACTGCAAGACCTTTCAGGGTCCAGCATGCCCAGCCACATGTGGCAGGATCCTGCCTGATGGTGAGGCACAGGGCCTCTCTGGAGTGTGAAATGTCACCAGCTCTGTGTGGGCCATCTGCCCTCCTGCTTCTCCCAGGCTGTGCTGAATGGGAGGCAGGGGATGGGGGGCCCTATTTGCTATCTCTGTCTGCTATTTTTGTCTCACCCAGGGAAGCGAGCAGTGGTGGGGTATGAGGATGGGACCATGCGCATCTGGGACCTAAAGCAGGGAACCTCGCTGCATGTCCTGAAAGGTAAGGAAGAAGGGAGAGGTTTATCACCTAGGCTGCTCTCTGTTTGGTAAACACCCCCTTCTAGCGGGCTCTGACTTCTGCCTGAGTGGAGAGGAGGTGTCTGTGAGGGCAGGAGAGAGAGAGCCTGGCACAGGGTTTCACTGTCACAGTGGTGGCTGTTGCTTGTGGGGGTGCTGGCACAGCCAGGCAGGGTGGAGGCTGCAGGATGGTGTTTCAAGGCTCACTGGGGCTCTGTGGGGAGGGCATATAAAGCTCATTCCTGCTGCTCACCCCCCAGGCCAGGATGGCCATCAGGACCCCTTGACGTGTGTGGCCAGCAACCAGGATGGCAGTTTGATCATGACGGGCTCTGTGGACTGTCATGCCAAGCTGATCAACTCTGCTACGGGCAAGGTGCGTCTGTGGGGGCTGGGCATAGCCGGGAGCGCTGGGGACCCCCCAAGTCCCGTGTCCTAGGCCGGGGGCAGTGCCGGGAGCGCTGGGGACCTCCCAAGTCCCCTGTCCTGGGCCGGGGCAGAGCCAAGAGCTCTGGGGACCCCTCACATGCGGGGCCGGTGTGCGGCCATCGGCAGCCGGCAGGCGGCGCCCTCGCGCTGCGGGTGAAGGCGGGCTCGGAAGGAAGTTCTGTCTTGTTTGCTCCCGGGAGCTGAGGATTTGGGGCCGCGCCTTGTTCTAATGAAGGCGCAGACTCGGTATCGAGTACGAACGGGACCTTTGTGCATCTGGGTCTCCTTTCCTTGGGGTATAGCCACCCTCCCTCTACCCAGGTGGTGTGCGTGTTCAAGATGGAGAGCGTGACCCCCAAGGCACCCATCAGTGAGGGCGAGGAGGCAGAGTCCAACTCAGTGGAGTCGCTGGGCTTTTGTAATGTGTGAGTGTTGGGACAGCCCCTATTCAGTGCTACATCTTACAGGGCTTGTCATACAGATCCATTTGCATCCCTTGAGCTCAATCTGCTGCATTTCTCTTGCCTCCATCCTCCCCCGCTGGGTGTGGAGATGCCAGATCCCTTTGGTATGAGGCCAAGGGACACCAGCTGCTCAGTCCTCCCTGCAACTGTTGGGATTCTGGGCTAGCCTGATGGACCAGTGCTTGGCTGGGATACTCTGCAGACAGCTGTTCTCTTGCCAGGACATTGTCATCTTCACAAACCATGGGCTGATAGCTCACTTGCTGTACCTTTGGATTTCCCAAGTGGGGTGTTTGATGGCTCCAGCCATCAGGTTGTCCCTCATCTTCTCCATACATTGTAGCCTTCAGCATAGGGTTTGCCTTTTACCTGGAGCCTTTATGTGTTTGCATCCCTGCTTCCCCATGTCCCATGTAATGCCTCTTCCCTTGTCTGTAGGATGCCACTGGCTGCTGTGGGCTATCTTGATGGCACACTGGCTATTTACGACCTCTCCACACAGAGCCTGAGGCATAAGTGCCAACATGAGGTACTGCCCTCCCTCCCCACCCAAGCCTGGGAGGTGGGTTTGGGCCTTCTGGAGATCTCCCTTGGAGCCCAAGGGCCAGTTCCCAATTTGTACTTCTCCCTTAGCCTTGGGCTTCCCCAGAGGGCAGCCGCAGTCTCTGCAAAGCGGATGTGCTTGGCCCTGGGGTCTGGCTCTCCTGGGGGGATGGCAGACACCATGAGGGGGTGGGGGTACATGGGGGGAGCTAAGCCTTGCTGGAGGTCCCCACTGCGGTCTCCCCCTGTCCCAGTCAGGGATCGTGCAGCTGCTGTGGGAGGAGAGCTCGGCCGTGGTGTACACCTGCAGCCTGGACGGGGCCGTGCGGCTCTGGGACGCCCGCTCGGGGAAGATGATCAGCGAGTACCGAGGGCACTCTGCTGAAATCCTCGACTTCGCTGTCAACAAGTGAGCAGGCACCCCCAGACCCCTTCCCTGCTGGTGGGGGGAGCAGTGGTAGCAGGGGCCTCCAGCCTAAGAGCTCATATCACAAGCTGCCTCTTGAGTGCCCTTGTGATCTGGTCCCAAGGTGGGGGACAAACCTAGGTCCATGCTGACACTTCAGGGTCTCAAAGGGGAGTGCAGCACTTCAGAGCTGGGCTGGGGGTGATGGATACTGGAAGCCGCCAGCCCACCTCTGAGCCCTGTCTCCCTGCAGGGATGCCTCCATTGTGGTGACCACCTCTGGCGACCACCAAGCCAAAGTGTTCTGCGTCCAGCGGCCTGATCGCTAGAACTGTGTCAAGGGACGGCGTCCCGGCGCTGCCCTGCGCCCTGTGTACAGAGGGACGAGGGACATGGTTTCACCACCCTTCTCCAGTGCGTGCTTTGTAATTTTTCCAGCCTGCCCTGCTTTGCCCTCACCGGGCCAAGCCAGGGGTTTTGTATGAAGATGTCTTTAATTATATAAATTATTTCACTTAACTGGATGCCATCTACTCTGCTTGTTGGGGGGGGAAGAGGATCTGGGGAGCTATGCTCTCTCCTCAGGGATCTCCCTGGCATCCAACTATGGCCTGAGGATCAGTGGCAGAGACTCCCATCCTAGCTCTCCCTGCTAGGGAGAATGAAGTGGTCAGGATAGGAGGGTGCAGGTTGCTAGCTGAAGGAAGGAGAATCTTGCTCTGTACAGTCTAGGAGTTCCCTAACAGAACACGCTATTCCCAGATCTGGGTACTGTACCCCAAAGTTCACTAGAAGGCATATGTTCCACAATACAGGAACTATCTCCCTTGGGGCTGTGACTAAACACCCCTTCCAGGGCAAAGTCACGTGCATTAGTAAGCCAAAGCCTCACAGTCCTTTAAGATAGAAAGATCTTCTTTATTAATGAACCCCAACAGTATTTCTTCAGATACAGGAGTTTTGAACTCAAATACTCAGAAGAAAACAAGTTAATATTGCATTATTCTCTTAAGAAATACTGCAACTTATTTCCGGTAACATATTGCAAAGCGAAACAGCTTGAAAAGAAAAAAAAAATTAAAAAAGAAAAGAAATTAAGTCAATCAAACTGGAATTAAAGTTTTGTTTCTTGGAACGATCGAGTCCTCGCAAGCACAGCTCGTTTCTGCAGATTACTCCCCCAAGTGTCGTACAAACAGACCCCGATTGCTTGAATTCCTTATGAGCCCACAGAGGTGCAACATTAAAAGCTACGATTATCAGGTAGCAAGTGCCCCAACCTTCGTCCTCCGGCAGCCTCGGTGACTCGGCGTTAACGGGTTGTGAACGTCTTCCCCCTGGAAGGATGGAGAGAGGGGTCAGCACTGCCCCAGGGCCTGTGGGGCTTGTGCTAGGGCACACATGGTGAGCTCTCTAAGCCAAGCAGGCACTGCTGGGTTGGAGCTCACAGGGTCTGTGGCTGCAGAACCAAGTCACAGGGCTGTGGGAAGGAGGGGCTAACTTGCAGAGGACACAACCCTCCTGTCCCCTTTGCATGCTGCTTTGGGGCATGACAGGACAAGCAGAGAAAAAAGGACACCAAGGGGCTCTGGGATAAGCACAAGGTAAGGGATCTGAGTGAAACATGTTCACACAACTGCTCTCCTCCATCCACTTCACTGTGGGCTCCTTGTTCACAAGAGGGAGCCAGCCAGCATGGTGGCCTGGCCCCAGCCATCAGCTGGCCAAGGGCAGCCATTGACTGAGGAGCTGCAGACACACTGGGCAGCAAGACCTGGTCCAGTGCCCACAAAGCCCAAGGAAGGACCTGGCTCCTCTCCCAGAGATGAACAAGGCAGCTCTAATATAACAGGGAAAAAGCCCCCAGGAATGCCACCAAGGGCTTGGTGGGGGGAAATGGAGATGCCAGGGCTTGCCAAGGCCATGTATGAGCCTTTTGTGAAGGACCTGCCAGCACAGGGTTTTGCTTCAGACCCAGCTCCTCACAGGACATCTGAGGCACTCAGCTGTGGGTCGCCCCCTACCTACCCTGGACCGCAGTTTGCCAAACTGAGCAAGACTGAGCTCACGACTGCCAGAGAAGCCCAGGCAGCCATGCCCTGCTTTGCTACTCACGTGATTGTTTTCATTTCTTTCTTCTCTGCGTCTGGACGGGCACGGTTGAGCACCTTGAGGAAATCTGACGTTTTCGCCCTCATACGCGTGTGAATATAGGCCTGTGTTTCATTAGGACAAAACGGGGACATGTCAGGAGCCTTTCTTCACAGCTGAGATTTCAGGACACATCTAAGCCAGGTCACTCTGAACAATTACCCTCATTTCTGTTCTCAGGAAACAAACCAGATCCAAAAGGGAAAAATCCTACTTCACTGCTAGAATGGAAAGGAAAGTCTTGTGTCCAAGAGCAGGGAGAAGGCAACAATGCATCCTTGCCACCCCTGCATGACTGGGGACGGCAGAGGCAGACCCTGAGTTCTCAAGGGGCACCCCTGTCCCTGCTTCTCCCCTTCAGCACCCAGGTTAGATGGGCTGAAGCCACCCTGTGTTCCCCACCCTCATACCTTCGAGCACTTGATGTGATAGTGCAGGTAGTCCCGGAATGTGTGGATCAGGTTTATGGTGTTGTCTCTGGCTGCAGCATTGGTGTGACGGGGGAACAGCACTGAAAGAAGAGGCCAACACAGACCATTAGTACCTCCTGAGGCTGCCAAGGCCCTCAGGATCAGTGCTGGAGGCTTCAGGGTGTGCTGCATTGAATCCTTGCCTTGCTCTCTATAAAGAACCCTTTACTCTTGACACATATCAAGATTAAGCAGCACTTGTGATTTTAAATACAAGGCTTAAGAGCACTTTTCCACATTTCCCACAGGAGCCTGTGCACTCTGCAGGACACAGGCAAGGCCAGGTGTCCAGAAACAATGGCACTGTAGGAAACCACATGATCAGTGCTTGGGAGATACAATTGGAGGAGCAAGCTGGGAGGCAGACCAGGCTGCCCCGGCTGCTCAATCAATTTCAAGATCCATTCTGCCCTGAGGTCTTGAAATTGGTTGTGGATCTTTGCCTGGCAGCTTGCCAGCCCTGTAACATAAGACAGACTTGGATACAAGCAGGTAGCTTGCTCTTTCCATAAGCTGGTGCTCTGATAGGTGTCCCAGATCCGAGGGCTGAAAGAACATTTTGTTTGGGTGATGATCTCACCTGAGACTGCATCTGGTGAAATTTAGTCTCAACAAGAACAAAAGTATGTGCCATCCTGGAACTCTTCTTTCCATAGCTGACACCTGCCCAGGCCTCAAGGCACTATTTCCAGCACAGGAGGAGGGCAATGCTATCTTCACCTTTCCCTGCAATGCCTGTGCTCCATCTCTGAGCTCCAAACTCCAGAAATGCTGGCCTGAGACACCCTAATAACACACCCAACCATCTGGAAGAGACCTATCCCTTTCAACAGGGCAGGGTTTAGATTCCTCAACACTGCTACCCAGGGGGAAGTCATGGCTCTGCTGGCCAGCACCTCTGGCAGGGGTAAGTGGTTCATCAGTGTTTGGCCCAGAGCAAAGAGGCAGAGCTGGAGAAGCAGAACGCACAGCTCTGCTGCTGCTCTCTGGCTGCCTCTGCTGATCAAGCACTGCACAGCTCCCTGCAGCTGGACTACCTACAAGTACAGCTGCATGAAAGCTTTCACAAGAAACCTCCAGTTTCCAAAATATCACAGCAAAGCCACTCTTCCCCTTGCTTCCAAATACTGAACTTAATTTGTAGGTGCACACTAAACTCACTGTCCACTTCCACATATTCTTGCCCACAGCATAGCTGAGGTGACCTGATACAGAAAAGGGACACTCCAAAGGGGGCACACAAGACAGAATGCAACCCGAGTCCTTGCAGCCCTGAACTGCCCACTTCAACACGCAGGGAAGGTGAATTCCTTTCTGCTTTTCATGCAGCAACAGGAACCTCTCCTCCCCAAGCATCCCCAAGCCTTGAGCTGCCTGCTTACCAAAAGTGATGTAGCCAATATTATCGCCAACAGCTGCGTCCGTGTCTTTCAGCTCCAAGGGTGGCTCCCTGTGGCTGAAGAGCACCTGTGGGGCTGTGTGACTGGCCCGGCGACCCTCCTTGAACTCCTGAACAAGACAAAGTGAAGGTGATTCCCACTGGGACCCTTCAGCAACATGCTGGGAAAGCAAATGGGGTTCCTCACTCCCAAAGGGCAAGGAGCAGAAGATGGCTCAGCTTTCCATGAACTGATTAAGTTCATCAGGCCAAACACCCTGAAAGTAATTCTTTTTCCCAGCAAACCCAGCCCAAAATGCATGGCTGTCCTGGGTTTATATATGACCATAGCACAGTCCCTCAGCTGGGGTGGCTTTCAGTGTGTCACACCACTGCCATGGGTGTTTTGTGGAAGGGACACCTCAGTCTGAGCAAGCACATGAGACAGCACAGCTCCAGCTGGAACTTCAAATGCTTCCAGTGAAAGTGCACAGTGCCCATCACCCCCGAGGACCAGAAATTCTCAGGACGGCTTGCAAGGTCTCCATCACACCTAGTGTAAAGGTTCTGCCATTTGAGAAACCATCTCCCACCAGGAGTCTGCCTAGGCATCAAGATGCATCTGGGGGCTTGAAGCTTGTATGTGAAGTCTGCTCCTCTTAATGCTTCCCTACACCTTGAAACAATACCTTCAGGCAGGGAGATCTCTTCCCCCTCCTCACAGGAAATGTGCTGGCTCTGCATTTCAGAACTGTAAGGATCATCTCTGTGTGTGCTGGGAATGTCCAGAGACCATTCTCCTGCCCAAAGGCAGGGCAGTCTTCTCTCTGCCTCACTGACCTCCATCCCAACCTACCCATTATCAGCTACCCTTGGCCTCTCCTCTGAGCAGTTTTCCTGGGAAAGGCAGGGGCATCCACGTCCCTTTTAGAGCAGATTGCTGGGGTTTCCTTAATGAAATGCTTAGCTTGCACTTCTGCCTGCTTATGCCAGAGGGTGAAATGGTTCAAATGGCTTCACTGGTTAGTTAATGGTCACATTTTCTCCATGAGAGCCCAGATGAGCAGACACCATGCCCAGCTGTGTTATGCAAGAGCAATAGCTGGAGGGAAAGAGCCAGTGTGACTCAGAGTGGAAATTCCTGTGGCTGGGCAGAGGCAGGGTTTGCTGTTCTAAAAACCAAGAATTCAGGACATGGAGACTCCAGGACAGCTGCTGCCTTGAAGCACTGCCATCTTCCCAGGAACCTCACTAACCCCATTTTGTTCACATCATGCCTCCCTTCCCATTTTAAAAGCTGAATTCCAGGCTGAGGGATATGCTTGGTGGGGGAAAACCTCAAAGCCAGAGCAGATGTCCTGTCTGGAATAAATGAACACAGCAAACAGAGCTGTGAAGACTTCCATTGCAACAGACCCCTTCTGATGACACCCAACACAGGTACACTGGTCTCCAGCAAACTGGGCCAGTAACTTGCTGTCCATGAGCCTGTCAGCATGGCCTGGCACCCTTGAACAGATGGGTTAAAGGTGCCTGGAATGCCCTGTAGGCCCTACTCTGTGGCCATGCCCAAACAGGAGGCTGGCTCCCCAGGAGCTTAAGCAGATGAGTGAGGTGGGCCAGTGGCACAGATGAACACAGGTATAAGCATGCACTGAGCCTCCCCAGCTGCACATAGATGTCTCATTTTCTCCAGGCTGCATACAGTTGTTCACAGACATTCTAAGTGCTTACTACAAGTCTCTGAATGCTCCCCAGCTAAACAGCAATTGGAAAAGGTAGCTGAGACCAGACTCAGCTGAGTCCAGTCCATAACTTGGCAATGACTGGTTCAAGCCCACAAATTCAGTGTATTCATAGCTCTAAAAAGTTGAAATTCAAGAGCTGTCACACTGAGCTGCTGAGTGTTCCTGCAGCATTTGAGCTGATGGAGTTTCATCATTAGCAGGATGAAACTTCAAAGTGAAGACCATTCTCTGCTCCTCCTCAGGCATGGCATGACATTATCTCACCCCTCCTCTCCCTTTACAGCCTCCTCAACAAGCTCAGGTCCTCAGCTGGCTGGAGATCCCTACACCATAGCTATCCACATTACAGGGCCTCAATGTGGGGACTGAAGTATTCATTGTGGTGTTTCTCATCTGTAACACATAATACCCTTGATTGTCCAAATGAGCAAGACTATTGATGATACAGATGCCAATCCAAGAGCCAGGAAAATGCACTGTCTGTGCCTATTAGCATGTTCTTCCATCCCAATCCAGCATGGAGCAAAGCACTTTCATGTGTTAAACCGCCTTTGTGCTCACTTCAGCAGCTTATTTGGCAATGCTGCTTCAAGCAAGCAGGCATCTGAAGTGAGGACCAGACCCTTTCCCTGTAACTCAGTTTCCATACCTGCATAAACACCTTTCCAATCACCACATCATCGTCGTCCTTAAATACCGTGCTGAACACAACCGTGACACGGTCCTTCTTTGCCTCAACGTACCTGCAGGTGGCAGAGAGAGAACCCACCTGTGAACCAGAGCTAGGGAGTTCAAAAGGACAAGGTCAAGTAGATACAACAGCCATTCACAGGCCTCGGTGCTGTAAATTTCCCCTCCCCTGAGACAGTATTTACAGGGAGCACAACATTTCTGTTGGGAGTGGCCAGTTCCTCTCCTGCATGCAGCCACAAGTGATGCCACTAACAGAGACTCTTGTGTAACATCCCAGCAGCCCGAGGCATAAGCATTACCCTAATGGGATACTTCTGGCAGCCTAGAACAGGCCCTTATTACCCTGGCCAAAGCATGGAGCAGGAGGATTTCCTGACTTTCCACCAAAACCTAGAGCTGTGCACAGGAGCAGACTACTGACCACTGTCCAAGCCCCGTGCTGTTTAGTTTGAACACTTACATTGTCTCATCATCCCTGTAGTGGATGACTGCTCTTTTTTCTCCTTCTTTGCCCTCTTCCTGGAATTTGAAATACTTCTCAAAGACTGAAGCAAAGCAGTTGCGCTTCAACATGCCGGCTTGGTGCACAATGGCATCCTTGTCTGCAGGAAGGTTCTCCAGGTCGTAGAGCAAAGAGACATTGTAACCTGGGAAGGGACAGCCACTAGCTTTAATAATCTACATAAGGCCTTAATGAAAGCAGAGACTTTTTTTTAAGAGACACCTACAGTCCCACTTTTGCCTTAAATCCTCCCAAAAGCCCCAGGGGTGAGTTATTCCCACTCCAAGCACTTGCCAAAAGCCATGCCTGAACTCGGCGCGTGGCCATGGCAACGTTCCCGGGGCTCCTTCCCAAGCTCCCAGACACACGTGCTGGCTGAACTGCTCCCAAGTTTTTGCAGTGAGTAGGAAGAGATGTTGTCACAGGTAACCATGGTTTTTCTGCGTCTTACAAAGCATCTTTGAGAAGAACAAAGACCCCAACCGTGAGGAACAGAGGCTTCCTGGAGGAGGACTGCATAAAGAATTACAGCTTGTGCTGCAAGCTACTTCATCCCTGACGGTGTCTGAACCACTTTTTAAATTGGCAATTTCAAACTGCAATTCATTGTACAGAGAGCCTCAGATATCAAGCTCTTCAAGTGCAGCCTTCATATGAGCATTTCTCAGGTGACTTAAGTAACTTTGGAACTGCATTCGCATGCACACACACATACACACACACACACAGAGTGAATGTTATTGCAGAGTTACCTGATTCAGGATTTACCAAGTAGCTTCCATAGACCTTCTTCAATACCTAGAAAAGAAATTAAACATTGAATGCACAAGCTATCAGGACTTGTTTCCTCCTGCACAGCCTAGGCCATATTTGCTCTTCTTTTAGAAGTATCAAATTACAGCACCTGCCTCCCCCAGTGTCTAAGAGAACTTAGACAAATATTAAGTCATCAGCTTCTAGTACTATTGGCTGTTCCTGTTCTAGGGAGGGCTCCCTGAACTCCACTGACAGGGGACATACTGCAGGAGAGGACTCAAAACTGGAACTCTTTCAAGTTCTTGCTAGTCGGATTTGTGTGGGGAAGAAGCCTTACAGCTCATACCTTCAAAGGAGAACAATCAGCAGAGCCTGACACAACAGACCTGAGGGCTACCACTTTTCCTTCCATTCAAAGGCAGATGCAAAGTGTGCCCGGTCCCTCTCCTCACAGGACAGCAAGTTCAGAGCACACCATGGCCTGGTGATCACACAGTGACTGTCTCAGCCTAGTGCACGAACAGATGGGCATCGAGAGGAGACTGCCACGCAGGCTTGGATGCCTCCCAGAAGCAGAACTGCCTACAGCACAGCAAAAACCTTTCTTCAAATGTAATTACTGCTGAATTTTACATCAATGGCAATTTCCAACTGAGCTATAGCTCTGTGTCAATGAGGGGCTGGGAACAGGCAGTATTTCACAGAGAAGAACACAACAGTGCTGGGGCAGAACTGGCCCTCCTGGGATGACACCCACGACCACGTGGAAAGGATACACAGACTCTCTGCATGCCAAAACCTCCTTGCAGAGAGCCTGCCTGCAGCGGTGCAGGAAGATGCCCTGTCTTAGCAGGAAGCCCACTCTGCATTCCTCACAGTGGGGTTTCACCAAAGACAGAGCAGAAACAAGCAACATTGTCTGCAGGGAAGTGCAGAAAGCAACATTATGATGACTGGAGACTGAAAAATGTAATTTCTATTTAGTCAGTACTTCCAAGCCAGTCCTGAACAGATCCCACTTTCCTCTAAAAGTTTATAGAAAGTTGCCTTTCACCACTACAATGGCTGCTGGTGCACAGTGCTGTCGGCCACTTGCCCACCACAGGAATTTTCTTGGGATCACACACTGCACTGATCCTCACTATACATGCTGGGAAGGCTTCACCATTTGGGCTGCTTGACACTCCTCATGCCAGCAGTGGTACCTTCAGGAGCAGGCAGTGCTGCACCTAGAAAGCTCTGCTTTCAGGAACCAGGAAAGCAGGACATTCAATCATATCTCTTCTGACTTAGGTGGGTCTTACGGCAATGCGCAGGAATTCACTTTGGGTTCAAATCACCAATTTCTTACTAGACTCACAATAAACTGATGGAGCAGTTTCCTTGTTTTCTTCCAAGGACAGACACCCAGAGGCAAAAGCCTGCTGAAAAGCCCTGGGTGAACCCCATTCGCTACCATGTGGAGATTTGAAAACTGACTCAGGAACTGAGTCACACTTCCTGCCTTGCCATCCAACCACAGCTCAGAGAGGCTCCTTTTTTCTACCATAAATGGCCCTCCGCAGCCACAGGGCCCAGTCAACAGGAACTGAGCCTGGGACTTCACACAGCAGCAGTGAAAAGGGAACCAGTCTGAAAACCAAGGTCTGCACACACAACAGGAGCCCAACACTTGCTCTCAAGTGTGGTTAGGAGTCAGAAGAGAAGCACCACAGCTCTGTCTTGGCACCTTCCTTCACTTGTGGGCTCAACACATCAGTCAGGGAAACTATTTCTAATGGTCAGGCTTCACTATGAACTTGTGAAATTCAAGTGCCTTCCGCCTTTCAGGCTGCAGGGTCATACAGGATGACTACTTTTGCACCAGACAGTGTGAACACACTTGCCCTTGTCTTTCAGCAAAGTGGTACTCCTGGTTGGCACAGGGCTGATCCTTTGACCAGTGTGAGATGGGAACACAGATGCTTCTCTAAGAGTCAGATGTTAGATACACCACAAAGGCATTGCCATTAATGCAGTATTTGTAGGCAGGAGGCCTGGAGATGCGTACTCACCTCATCAGCACCGTGCTCCTGGAGTTCCTTGTAGAATTTCAGAGAAATACTGACCATCACTTTTGTCTTGTCTCCATTGGGGTTTGAAATATGGTAAAGGACTCCATCGAAGTCTAAGAAGCAAGCAAGAGAAATGTGAGGGAGCAGGAACCAGTTCCTATTTCTGAGGAAGGCTTTCCCTACAAGTTCTAGTAACTGCATAAAATGACACTGCTCCTCTTGCTCCAGCCCTCACACACACAGCAAGAGGGAAACCCGCAATTAAGCAAAATGGAAATGTCATGTAGGGAGACTTGCTATCATTCACAGGGCTGAAGCAATTTTGACACCTGTCCATCACAGAAAGCTTTAGTCTAGTGTCATTTAGCATCCCTGGCAAATCCACTTGTGCTCAATGCACAAGGATACAAACATGCAGAGACGGGAGCCTTCTGGATGGCCAGCACAGAAAGTGACTGACATGCCCACCAGGCCAGAGCTGCAGCCTGGAGGAGAAAACCTCTCTGCCAGCAAAGGCAGCGCAGCCGCCGCCTGCTGTGAGAGCTTCCACTTCACTGCAGAACTGGCAGGGAGGGCAGGAGGAAGGGAAAGGCAACCCTCCAGCTACCTAGCAAGCTCCACTTCCCCACAGAGCATTGCAGCTTACCCAGATTCCTGATAACAGAAGCAAAAAATCAGTTGCTGAATGAGTACTTGAACTTTCTTGGCATTTCTCTTCCTGAAGAGCAAACTTGAGGTGATGAATCCATTTTGCCTGTCACCCTAAGTCAGCTTCCTAACAACCCAAACCAGATGGTGCTAAAGACCTCATAACAAGTAGCACCAAGGGCAGGACTAGAGAACAGATGAGGTAAAAGAGAAGAGCTGTGTAGCAGGCACACACCAAAGCACTACCACCAGTGAACTCAGTGCTCTAGGGAAGTCCCAGGGAAGGCAGACAGACAGAGAAACAGTGGGTCAGCCAACTCTGGGGATACTGCAGGGTCTCCACATTGCCTCTGCCCAGTGGTGTGGGCAGACTGTTCAAGCCAGCCCTTAGTTCTGAAAAGTCAAGAGAGCTGCCAACCTTACCTGCAAATGTTACTTCTACTGCCTCTGGTTTATTTCTAAAAAGCAAAGAAAACAAAGGAGGTAAATGAGGACTCTTAACAGCAGCTTCCAAGCTGTAAAGGAAAAAGGATTAATTTCCAACACCTTATTTTTCACAGGCAGCCCTTCCTCAAAACCCCTTTATCTCCTGCTGTCCAACTAATAGTAACCTCTGAGAAGAGACCTTAGACTTTTTCCCCTTCCTATAAGCACCACTTTTACCCCAGATGACATAAAATAGACTTTGAAGCTGGCACAGATTTCCAGTATTCTAGTTTATTATTAGATTGTGACATCACAGATTTCCAGTTAGAAATGCCTAAGAAAGCTACCCCTTGTAAGAAGTTTGTTTTCACAAGCACACACACTGTACAGAATGGCCATGACACAGGTTTTGGGACAGAGGACCTTTAGTAAAGTTCTGCAATACCAGTTCATGGAAGGAGCTGAGTAATCCTTCCTGACACAGTGCCCCCTTTGCCATCAATACCAGTTCTGTAAATGCACTGATATAACTTGCTTGCAGAGAAGACGCCTTTTCCAAGTTAGGAAATTGTTAGTAGTGTCAGGAGCAGGTCAAAGAAGGAAACTTTCCACACGTTCATTTCATCTTGCCCCCCTTCCAAAACACCCCAACATTTTGCCAACAGCCTCTGCAGAAAAACTGTAGCTCTGGACATGCTCTAACACCATCCTGAGCGGTCTCTGGGACCCCCATCAGCAACAAAACCCTCTGCAAGCCAAAGGCACATCACATCTCACACTGTGACTATGAAGATTAAACTGCTTCTTAACAAACCCTATTTTGACATTTGTTCATGATTTGTGAAAGAGTAGGACTCCATGAAAGATGTAACTGCTTTGGAAGGTCATTTCATTGGGATTGGCACTACATAACTGCTTTCACAGCTCCAAGGGGACTGGTATTAATAGGTCATTCTCCAACAGGGAATTGATGCAAAGGTATCTCCACTGCTGAGAGCAGGCATGGAAAATGAGAACAGGATAAAAATGCCAGTCTGCTACCGCTGTTTCACACTGTATCTCCATTTATTTTTCAAAAGTAGATAATATTCGAATACAGGCTAATAATGCTGCTGCTAACAGAAATCTAGTCTCTAACAGTTCATTCCCACCTGTCTGAACCAACATACTGAAATAACTCCCCAGAGTAAAGTCAGTGGTCTCAGCCATGCTGCTGCTGCTGCCCAGAGACCAGCTTCAACCGTTTTGCCAAAACTTGCTCTTCCACACACTTGTGTGCTGCTGAGTACTGGTAACACTGTGGTACATACACTGAGGAAGGTGGGGGGGGAAGTGATGACTCAATATCTATTTTCCCTGACAATACTCTGTAACAATTTAAATTATTTTATCTCAGCAGCAAGCATTGTTTTCTCCATCAGCTTTTCTGCAGCCAACTTCATTCCTGGAAGGCAGAAATGACCACAATGTGATAAAACTCAAGCTGGGCAATACAGGGAGACCAAGACACTGCACTGATCCCAGACACTCACCAGGTCAACATTTTACTCCAGCAGAAAGGGAGGAATTAACCCCCAGATGGAGAACCTAAGTGAAAATGAGGAGGTGTTCCTGCTTCTTAAAAGTGATCAGCTGTGAAAGGCAACAGCCCTTTTTCTGTCTGAAGGCTGGGGAGCCTCTGTCTTTTGTGCCACCTTGCTGAGGATAAAAACTACACACTTGAAAGAAGCGAAGCAAGTGCATCCAAAGCAGGTCCTTTCATTTGAAAGCTGTGCCAGCTACCTGTGACCTCTCTTGCTTTCATTTCTTCTCCCCAGCTGGGCCTGACACAGGCTCAGCAGCCATCCCTGGCTGCTTATTTAGCTTGGGCTCTTGGAAAGGGGAGCAATTCCACAAGACGTCCAAGCCACTTCTGCTCACTGAGGATGGCTCAGAGCAGAGATGAAAGAAAATCCCAGAGATCCCACTCGGTCAGCTGATGCAGACGTATTCCTCTTTTAGAGCACCACACTCAGACGTGGGAATCAGCTTGGATGGCAGTATAAATTTTTATAAAAAAAGAAACCTATGTAGGAAGCTTTAAAGATAGCACAGCCAGGCACATGAGAGCTAGGAATATTAAACAGGATGCATCCTTAAACCTCTGTTCCATCTTCTCAAAATTACAGCTTTCAAACCCCATTCCCCACACACATCGAGCTGACACCTCCCAGAGCCCCCGCTCCCAGCAGAGCCTTCCAAACACAGCACCTCCCTCTGAGAAATGCAAGGAAGTGGCTGACAGTCCGTGCACTGGAGTGGTTTTGCTGAGGAAGGATGATTCCCCATCTGGTTGTCCTGTACCCAGGGGATGGCAGGAAGATCACTCATCACATCATTGAAGAAGCAGAGCAAGACCATGTACAGGAGCCAGTTGATGGCTCTGCACAGAGCCTTTGTTCTGCACACAAAAGCTCACTGCTAACACAGCTGGGTTGGAGCCTGTTATTGTGCAAACGTCATTTCTTAGAGAAGTTATTTTAACGCTGATTTCCCAAGTGGCTCAGTTCCAGTACTTGGGGATGGTGAGGAGGGGGAGTGTTTAAGGGAAAAGAAGGTAACTGGGCAGAACTTTGGGTACTGAATATTCAACCACTTCCCAGCACAGCCTCAGTGAAGCAAGAGCTCACGTGAGCCGCATACAGAGCTCCTCTCAGCCACGCTGGCCCTGTCACCTACAGCACAGTGGTTTTCTGCCTCACCAGGCACACGCTTAAGTAACCCAGGCCTGGCCTGGGTTACTGGCCAGGGGAGGACAGGAAGGAGCATTGATAGTGTGGCTGGGAGCAAAGTGAGCCCCCTTAGCCTTTCAAAGTTCATGAGCTTTACAATCACAGTGTTTAAAATGCTTCTATTTATTTCTCTGGCTCACCTCATCATAACTACCCTGGCTACTCAAAATTTTTCTCCAACAGAAAAAACCACTCCTTTTGCTACCTGGATTGTTGCTCCCACCTCAAGAAGTCCCCAAGCAGAAGAGAGAGGAGCTCTCACCTCCAGGGTTCCATAGTTTCTGGATTAGCAACAACAGACATGTTCACTTCCCCTGACCTTCCAGCAACCCCATCTTCTACCACCGGAAATAGCTCTATGGAGGCACAATGTGTCCTCTCCGTGTTCTGTCTTTCCTGCTCTCCTGCCAGCCACGGCTCACTGCAGAGCATGCACAGCAGGCCTGGCATGGGCCTGCAGCACTGAGGGTGGGTACCAGCTACTGTCAGGTTACTGGCACGATCCCAAAGAGCTCTGTCTGGTCTAGTGTGCTCTGGTGTCCCTTGCCTCCATGAGGAGGCTCTCCGCACCCGTAGCAAGAATTGGCAGTTTAGCAGCTTGGTGCTGAATGACTCTAAATCACAGCCATCCCAGCTGGACTGTAAATCCCAACTGGGAAGCCAGGAGGTCTTTTCGGGTTCACTTCTACCCCTGATCCAAAGCTCTGAAAACAGACTAACCCGAGCTATATTCAGAGGATTTCAGACAGGACATCTCATCCACTCCTGGGGCAGAGAGCTGCTGTGACCCCTGCAAGCCCCTCACCTCCAATGCTACCTGAACCACAGCATCCCTCAGTGACCTTCCCTGCTTGCTACGCTCTGCCCTGAAGGGACAATAAAACCAGCTCATACCAGGAATAACTGAGATGGCTTCTCTCTGCACTGAATACAGACCAGACCTTTCTGCAAACCCCTGTCTGAACTCCGACGCTAAAATGGCAGCTGTTCCCAGCAGCAGTCTGTTTTGTGATAACAGTTATCAGGTCTGAAGTCAAACCCACACCAAATCCCATCTGCCCTCTGCTTGTAACAATAAAAGACTCTGACAGGTTTTACGTCTTCTTGCCTGTGTTCCTTTTATTCATCTCCAAATGGCTCCTACGCCCTGTCTATCTAATACAGGGCCAGCTCCAAATCAGATTTTTCACCCTGGCAGAACATCCGTGAAGAGCCACAGGTGCCCATGGAGAGAACCAGCGAGCACTTAAGAGCAAGAGCAAATCTTTTTTCTGACAGCACTTCCTCACTCGGTTTGGAGAACTTCCCTGTTTCATTCTCAGGCCACAAAGGCTCTTAGCTGTATGATAAGACAAATTTAAGAACCTGGCTGACAACCATACTGAAGCATCTCCCACACCACAATTAAGGCCTCTACCAAATAATGGAGAACGGCAATTATTTCAAAAGCTGCAGGCATGCAGATACTCTAACCTCTTGTCCCATAGGAGAGGGGGGAAAGGGGTATTTCAAAGCGTAAAAGCTCTGAGCAGAGCTTTCAGATCACCAGAGTCAACACACAATTTAGATAAAGTGAGCCAGATTCAGTGACAGACTGCAGGCTCTTGCTACAGAAAGGTCACCTCAATAAAAAAAATTATGAGCAATGACTAAAATTCTCTGAACAGTTCCTCCACTTCTGGGCCCCGCTCAGCTAACAAAAGCCTCTCTGCGTAAGCTGCAGGAGCATATGCAACCAAGGAGCTCCCATAGCTCTGGCAGCACACCCACCATGAACAGGAGCAGGAGTGCTGTCAGTGGGCGCTGCTGAGCTGTGTACAGCACCCTACACGCGCCAATTCCCCCCTCCTGGTTAGGTGACCCCTCCATGCCCAAGCTTTTCCCTTGCTGTGTGCCCAACAGCCTGGAGGAGCGGGCAGGTAGGAAAGCAGTGGGACTCACAGTGGACAAAGCACAGATGGTCCTGCTGCATGCCTGCACTAGCAGATCCCCTTCCAGCCAGATCTTTGTCCTCAGCTGTCCTCCATCCTCAGCTGTAAGCAGCTAACCTGTGGTTCCCCACCAGAGAGATCGAGAGTTGTGCCAAGTCTCTGCGTAAGAGCCTCATTTTGCACACTTTTACTGTGTTTCTTTAGTACAGTGATGGACACCTACTCTTCTCTGCTGTCAAGCATTGGTGGCTGCAGTGAGAACCACTCTCTGAAGACAAAACAGAGCAGGCTGCTCTTAGGAACCCAAGATGAAAACTGAGGCTGGAGTGATGACAGAACCACCTGTGAAAGCCTAACACTTTTCAGATCTGGCTTTTCTTCCCTCCTGCTCCCTGTGCTGTTGCACAAGAGTGGAGGACTATCTACTTCCAGAGGTGGTTCACAATCCACTGTTAATGCTAAGTCACATTCCCTGATGTCCGAGCACTCTGCAGTCAGGCAGATTGAGTTTCAGCAGGTGAGGCTGTGCCTGGAGAGATGTGCAGCTCCAGGCTGGGCTGGTGAGGACACTGAGCCAGCACCTGCCACTGCTGCTGAAGGAGGGAGATCTGATCCCTGCTCCATGGCTGCACCACAGTGAGCAGCCAGGACACAATGAATGGGATGAGGAAACTCATCTAGCTAAAAATACCCAGTTTTGCCTGTTTAATTTTAACCTAGGTCACTTCCCCAATCCTGTTTCCCTTGAAGCCACAAAAATGTCTGTGTCAGCAAGAACGAGGGGATGGCAGAGGAACAATCTGGTTTTGGTGGGGTCTCTGAGCATCCCTCAAGCACTGGAGCCACATATAACCACAACCACTCCTGAAGAGAGTTCCTCAGTAGTGCCCTGCAGGATTCAAAGTTCTTCTACCCTCCCAGCTCATCAACAGCTTCCAGACACTCCTGTCTCCCCATGATGAACTCACTGCAAGTCACACCATGAACACAAAGTTCTCACTGCCTGGTTTCAGCCAGGGTTCAGCCTCTGTGTCTGAAAGGCTCAGCTCTGCAGCACACCATCATCAAGTGACTGCAGGTGGGGAACACCATAAAGCAGGTGGGTGCAGCTTCAGCCCAGCTCCTGCTGGCTCACAGGAACCACTCTGCATCAGGGAAGTCCAAGCTTCAGTTGATTTCCTATGTAGCTAATTGTCAGGGAGCCCTGCAGAGCTGTACCTACTAATGGCTGTAAAGAAACCAACAATTTAATCTGAGATTCTCTTCCCTCTGCCCCCCAACCTAGGAAAAGGCATGCTGTACCCCAGCTATGCAAATGTGTGTTCTTTGGCACAGTGGGTAAATAATAAGTAACAGTTTGAGACAGATGATTAATTGACTAAAGATTTTGGGTAAGATTTGTATGACTGGAAAACCAAACCCCAAGACCAAAGCCCTGTGCCACACTTTCCCTGGGGTTAGTTAAATTAGTGCAGGACAAAACTGGATGGCAAATTTGCTAGTGTCAAAAAGAATGTGTATTCATCAGACACAGAAGACAATCATCAAAATGTTTTACACCTAAAGTGTTTGTGGGGTTTTTTTAATGTCTGTGCAGTTAGCAAAGGAAAGCAATGATGAGAAACAGGATTTTCCAACTCGTAGAGTTCATCTCCTCACACAACATTTTTATCAGAAATGGGAAAACTCACCTGTGACACCAGCTTCCAGGCAACATCTCATGTACAAATGAATTGGTCAAAAGCTTATGGAAGCTTCCTCTTGACATGAAAAAAGGTCACAAGCCAACCTCATTTCAATAAACTTATTTCCAGATACTGACCAGATATTCCCACATTGCAGAAGCAAATTCCTAACTCAAGTTACTTCAACAGATTCTGGGAGCTTTAGGTTTTTATTTTAAAATGTGGCTGGTTTAAGAGAATAGATTTAAACACAGAAATTACTAGAGCTAAGTAAGGAAAAAAAAATCAGATGCATTGAAGTCCATAATCTGTCATCACCACCTTGATCTAAATCATGTTTCAACAGTGGCTGTCCAAGGAGGTGAGATTTCCATAGGGACTGCCCAGAAAACCAAATTAGATTTGAAATTACCCTATTTACAGGTGGATGCCGCCAAGCCCCAAGTACCTTGGCCAGGGATTACTCTCAGAGGTGGGTCAGGCCCTGTCTCAAGTGCTGATCTCTGTCTGCAGTCCTGCCAAGGCACCCTTCACACTGGGAACTCCAGGGACAGCTGATGGACCTCCACGCAGAGCAGATTTTGACATATATAACAATAATGGCAGTTAATGAATTCCATCTTTTACATGTGACCTAGTTCTATATGACAAGGTGAAATGTGGAGTGTCTCCCACCTGACAGCCCAGGGAAGCTCTGCAGGACCTGCCAAACTATGGCTGCACTGCAGCAGAGGGGAGCGACACAGCCCATGTCACAGGCAAGTCTCTGGCACAGGATTTGGAAATGAGCCCTGCCCCACTTGCAGGCTGGTGCTGAAGCCACCAGGCACACCTGGCTCTGAGACAACCCCTATTGACAAATCCCTGCATCACATCTGCTGCACTTCGGGGTTAGAGCAAACAATGTGCACCCAACTCTGCCCCAGTGCCCACACTCACTCCTCCCAGTCACCAAATTCTTCAAGGCTTGACCTTGCCCTGACTATCCTGTGTTCAGCCCCAAGATACACCTTGGAAAAGCATCACCAAAACAGCAAAATACAGGAAATCCCTTCCTGCCTCCAGGCTGAGCACCACAGGAATAACCCGAGAGCTGTGGCCATGGGAAATGGAAATATCACTTGAATAAATGTTTTGAAACATCCATTCCTTAGAAGACCTGAAAGCAGGAGAAACCTCCATGGACTTGCCTGCATGGGGGACCCCAGAAAAAGCACAGAAGAAAATTCAGAAGTAAATGTCTTCCTCACCTTCAGCAACACACTCAAGGCACAAAACTTAATCTAGAAACGCCATCTAAAGAACAGAACATGCCACAGATGACTAAAAGGCAGAAGCAGAGCACCATCAGCCACCCTACAAATTGATCCAGGAACAATCAGTATGTCAGGCACACGTGCCAACACACAAGTGAGGTGGCTTTGCCATGCAGCAAAATGGAAATGTCAGGGGCCTGCAGGCTGCTGCAGGGCAAGCAAGCACAGCTCTGCTCACAGAGTCAGAGTTTTGGGGTGCATCTAAAGCTGCAAACTGCCCCTCCACATCAGATCAACACAGGGACACATGCATGCTCTTCCCTCTCCATCAGGAAGAGTGCCTTGGCACAGACAAGCTGTTCTGACACTCACTGTGAAGCTCTGTACATGCCATATTTTCTAATGGAAGTGGCTGCAATACCACAGTGGTCACCTGGGAGCTCTCTCTGCCCAGTGCTGTGCCTGTACTCTGGGGAAACTTGTTGCATTAAATGATCAGGGCTCAAGACAAATCAAAATCTGCAAGAAGCTCAGCTGTCCTCCAAGGCAGAGCAGCCTGCATAATTATTTTATGGAAAAAAAATCCCCTCCAAAACAAAACAGGGATCTGAGCAACAAGTCAATTGAGAGGGGGGCAAAGCAGAGTAAATGACCTCTGACAACATTCTGCATGCAAAAATTTGAGAGCTTCAAAAATCGCTGGAGAAAAAAAGGTAACACAGAAAAAGGCACCTGCCTGGGGGGTCCTTTCCTGGAGCAGCCTGAGCCCTGCCTTGTGAGGCGCCAGGGCAGGCTCCACCCCAGAGATAACACCGCGGCTCTGCCTCTCGAGGCTTTGTGTCTGTACAAAGGTGTCTCACTCAGCAGGCAGTGCATCGAGCCCACAGGCCACTCGGCTGCAGATAAGGACATTCATACTTAAGGGGCTTCCTTCCAAGCTAAGCTGGGTCCTCTCAAGCATCTTTTTGCCCTGGTGCAATACTCAGTAAAAAAACCCACTGGCTCCCCAGGGACTGAACTGTCCCAGCCAGAGATGTGGGCGTGAACTAGACTCCCAGCCTGCTCCCCAAGGACAGCACATCCACCAGGCTGGCACCAGTGGTTGTGGCTGACTCCTGTGCCTGTATCCCTTCTGCTCGAGAAAGCAAAGAGGGAGCAACCTGGAATTTGCTCTTCTGCCCAAAGCAAAAGGCAGAGGCCGTGACTCCGTACTCAGGCTTCCTGTTCCCCGCCTCCCCCTACACATTCTGTACCAGCGCTAGCACCACGCTGATGTAGCCCACTTTACCCAAAGCAAACACGCTGCAAATCCGCCTTCCTCCCTTCCCAACTTCCTCCTTGTCCAGGCCCTGTCCTCCAGTCCACCCCAACACGGCAATCTGCGGCACCCTTCCCAGATCCGACCTGCTCTCCCTGGGCTCTCCATTGCTCTGGCACTGCTGGCCCCATGCAGCCCCACTGTCCCCTCCGACACTGCCCTGTCCCGCTCTGCTCCTTCATTGCCAGGCTCTCCCTGTGCCCAAGCTCTGCCCATCCCCGCCGCCCGCAGCTCAGGTCCCGCACCCTGACCGCCCCCTCCCAGCCCGGCATCCTGCAGGCCCCCACCCGTGCCCGCTCTGCCCTCCTCGTTCCCGGGCCGCCCCCGGTAGCACAGCACCCGCTGGCTCAGCGCCGCTCCCCGGCCCGACATCCTGCCTTGTCACCGTGCCCCGGCCCCCACCTTCCGCCCGTCTCAGCCCCATCCTCCCCCGGCACCACCCGCCAGGCTCCGCTCCGTGGCCGGGCGCCTGGCACGGCACGGCCCGGGCCCCGCCAGCCACCGCCCCCTCGCCCCTCCCTCGGTCCGCGGACCCGTCCCCGCCCCGCCCCGGCTCCCCTGCCCCTACCCGGCGGCCGCGCCCTCGAACTTGAGCGTGAGGGTCTCCTCGATGATGCGGTTGTTGACCTCGAGCAGGATCATGTCGGTGCCGGGAGCGGCTCTGAGGGAGCCGAGCCCGCTGCGCGCACCGGGGACCCGCCCGAGCCTGCGCCGCCGCTTCCGCTCTCGCGCCCGCGCGTCACTTCCGGCTCGGCGGCGGCTCCACCGCCCCGCCCCGCCTTCGCCACGCCCACACGGAATGACGTCACAAAAAGGTGCCCCAAATGCGGTGGGACACAGGGGTGTGCCCTAAGTGCAGTGGGATACGGGGGTGTTCCCCAAATGCGGTGGGACACGGGGGTGTGCCCCGAATGCGGTGGGACACGGGGGTGTGCCCCGTATGCGATGGGACACGGGAGTGTGCCCTAAATGCGGTGGGACACAGGTGCAAGGGTGCACTTGTGGGTCCTCGTGGTAAGGGCATCCCCGCCAGCCGGGGTGAGGCAGGGATATGTGGTGTGCCTGAGGTTTGGAAGTCCCCAAAAGTGTGAGGTTCTCCCTCCCACCCCCGTTAATTGAATGCTCACAGTGTTAAGGGTCCCCAAAACAGTGGGGTGCCCTTAGGGTTATAGGGATGTACTAGGAACTAGCAGGTGTGCCGCAGTGTATGGGGGGCTGTGTGAGAATTGGTGCCCCCGCGATATGGGGGTGCTTACAGGGGAAAATGGTATCTTGCAAAATAGATAATTTCACAGCTACAGGGCCCCAAAAACGTGAAGTGACACAGGGCATGGGGGTATCCTAGGGGGGCTGTAATGGTGCCCTGGAGCTGGGGATTGCCCAAAACTGGGCAGATGTTCCCACAGAGAATAGGAGTGTCCTTGAGTCTGTGGGGATACTCAAGGGATATGATGGTGGCACTTACCAGGGGCCCCAAATCGTGGGGTACCGGATGCATAGGGAATGGCCTTGTGTGCAGTTCTCCCCTAAGAGCAATGGGGGCACTCGGAGCCACAGCATTCCCTAAGTCTGCGGGGCTGGCACAGGGGCACGGCTCTGTCTGGTGGCATTCATGGCATGGCTTGGCTCGGCTTAGCTTGGCATGGCACAGGCAGGACAGGAGGGACATGGGACTCTGAGGGGAGTCCCCCACAGCAACCTCCGAGAGAGGGCAAGCCGGCCTTGCAGTCCCCTGTGCACCCCCCAAATGCTGACACCACCCTTGCTCTGTCAATGGGGAAACTGAGGCACAGAGCCCTGCATTGCCATCACCCACTGGCCATGGCCTTGGAGACCTTCTGCTCTCCTGGGGGGACTGCAGCACACAGGGGTGCCTTGAAGGGGATCCCCTCATCCACGGAGGGCCTGGGGACAAACTGGAGACCCCGAGGTGCATCATCTCAGGGATGGTGCTGAACCCCTGGGTGCACCCCCCGTGCAGCGTGGCCTGGGCCATCCTGGGACAGGAGGGTGACAGCGGGCTGCGGGCTCCCCTCGGGCTGGGAAAGGCATCTGGGGGGACCACGGAAGGGTCCCTTTGGCTGCCACTTCCGCTTCATTCTAGGAGAAGATTTCGCAACATTTCCTCCCCGGGCAGTATAAAGGGGGCGGTGGAGGGAAGGGGTGCTGGGAGGTGGCACAGCTGCAGGCGCAGGTGAGGGATCCTCCAGCTGGAGAGACCCCTGCGTCTGGGGCTGCCCTGCATCCCACCACGCTTTGTACCGGAGCCCTTGGGGGTCACATCTGGATTTAAATCCGTACCTGTGTGCTTCCCAGTGAGAAACAACTTGGATCAGGAGAAGACTCCGCATTTGAGGGGACAGCGACAGCAGCAAGCAGTGAGTCCGTGGAGTGTGCCACTGGAGATTGTGGCTTTCCTTGGGCTTTGACAGCTCCCATCTGAGCCCCTTCACATGTGGAGCAGCCTGGGGGCTGGGGTGGGTTGCTGCAGTGCCTAAGAGGCTGCTTGGTAGAGGGAGGTGGTGGTGAGAGCTCCAAGGCTGTGCTGAGGGCTCATCTGGGGTGCAAACCCTCCATAGTCCCCAGGGACATCGGCCTTGGGTGCCGTGGGGAAAAAACCTGCTCCCATTTCCTTGCACAGTGATGAGCCAGGTGGATCCTTCCCCATGGCATGTCCCTCTTTCCTCCCCACTGGGGGACAGCCACCCCGCTGTCCCCCAGCCCTGCCAGGGTCAGGAGGGGAAATGGAGTGCTGCTTGTTCCCGTCATCTGGGCCAGCTGTGCAGTGTCTGTGTGTGCTGTACCCGGGGCATACCCGTTTCCAGAGGAACCACCAAAATTTTGGAGCAGGGAGGCAGAAAGCAGCAGCCAGAAATAGATGCAGGGGAAGCACTGGCATCAGGCTCTGCCCCGTGCCTGTGGGAGCCCCACTAGGGAGGACATTCCCCGTCAGCACCAGCAGCATCCCTGGTTGCAGTACTCCGGGATGCTGATGCCTCAGCATCCCAGCAGCAATCCCCTGGAGTCACCATCCCAGGATTTCCATCCCTGGATCACTGCAGATCCAGTGAGAGATAAGCAGAGCCAGGGACAGATTTTTCTGGGCAGTGGCACCAGCCCAGCTGCAGCAGGGAGTTCACATCAGGCAGAAGTGGAAAGTCAGTTCAGGGGTGGTTTGGGTTCAAACAGGGCCAGCTCGGAGCTGGGGACCCCAGCACTGGGGGGACTCAGCACCCCAAGCAGTCCTGGCATCTCCAAGCCCTGGAGGGGTTGGGGGGCTCAGAAATGAGACAGAGGGGTGAAACTGGAGTGAAACAAGAGTGCAGATCCATTCTGGGAGAAGACTGAAAGCCAGTGGTCCCTGGGGAGGCAGGATCAGAGCGAGCTCACCATCTCCTATGTGTGAGGGGACAGGAAAAGCGACTGCCACCTGTGATTTCCCCATTGAGGCCAAGCACGGGGGGACATGGCAGTGACCAGCTGAGCAACAGGAAAACCAGAGGTGCAATATTTCCAAAGCTGCCTGCAAAGTGTGACACGTCTTTCCGCCCGGGGCTTGAAACCAGTCCTGCAGGAGCAAGACCAGTAGGTGGAAGAAGGGCACAAAAACACCTCCAGACCTTCCTGAATGCTGCCCCAGGCACCATGAGCACAGCCTTGCTGCTGGCTGAGGTGGCAGGAGAGGCAGCTCTGTTCCAGGCATCACAGCAGCAATGCTTGAGGGGGTGGAGAGGCTGGAGGGATACAGGGGTACTTGAAGAACTTTGGAGGTGGTTGAGGGGCTCTGAGATGCCCAAAGAGCTTAGAGGCTTTTGAAGGACCCACAGTAAGCCCAGGGTTTCTGGAGGAGCCAGATGTCTCCTGGAGGGATGTGATGCTACATTGATGGGGAAGCCTCTCAAACTGAGAAGAGATGATCATTCTATGGGGGGAACCTCTTCTTCCACAGGAGTCAGGAAAGGGACAGAATTGGGGTGAGATGCGGGAGACTGAGGCATGCAGGGGGAGTTTTATGAGGGGGTATATGAGGAACAGTGTCTATCTGCAGTACTGACCATTACCTGGCACAGTGTGGATGCTGTGTCCTCCATCACAGTGGAGTGATGAAGGACAGCTGCCCACTGGCTGGGAGGGGACCTGAGGGACAACAGAAATGCCAGAGGACCCAGAGATGCTCTCACCCCTGGTCCACTACCCTGCCACCCCACGCTCATGCCATTTTGTGCTCCACAGGCAAAATGGAGTTCTTGTCCTACAGTGGGGATCTCTCCAACATCTTAGCCCTTTACAACTACAGCTATGACTACAGCACAGCCATGCCTGACACTGCTATCTCATCCTCTCCTTGCCGGCCTGAAAGCTCTGCCCTCAACAAGTACCTGGTGGTGGTGATCTACTGCCTGGTCTTCATCCTCAGTGTGGTGGGGAACGGGCTGGTGGTGTTGGTGGTGACCTCCATCCACACCAGCCGCTCCGTCACCGACGTCTACCTGCTCAACCTGGCCGTGGCAGACCTGCTCTTCGCCTTGACCCTGCCGCTCTGGGCAGCCTACCGAGCCCACGAGTGGGTCTTTGGCACTGTGATGTGCAAAGCCATCTCCGTGCTGCAGGAAGCCAACTTCTACAGCGGCATCCTTCTGCTGGCCTGCATTAGTGTGGACCGCTACCTGGCCATTGTCTACGCCACGCGGGCTGCCACTGAGAAGAGGCACTGGGTGAAGTTTGTCTGCTTGGGCATCTGGGTTTTCTCCACACTGCTCTCCCTGCCTGTGCTGCTCTTCCGCGAGGCTTTCCACTCACCCAACAACGGCACCGTGTGCTACGAGCGCATCAGCGGCGAGGACACGGCCAAGTGGCGCGTGGTGCTGCGGGTCCTGCCGCAGACCTTCGGCTTCGTCCTGCCCCTCCTGGTGATGCTCTTCTGCTATGGCGTCACCATCCACACCCTCCTGCAGACCAAGAATGCCCAGAAGCAGCGGGCCATGAAGGTCATCTTCGCTGTGGTGCTGGTCTTCCTCATCTGCTGGCTGCCCTACAACATCACGCTGGTGAGCGACACCCTCATGAGGACGCGGGCCATTGCCGAGACCTGTGAGAGGAGGAACAGCATCGACACAGCCCTCTCTGTCACACAGGTCCTGGGCTTTGCCCACAGCTGCATCAACCCTATCATCTACGCCTTCATCGGCCAAAAGTTTCGCAACAGCTTCCTCAAGATCCTGGCGCAGCGTGGGCTGATCAGCAAGGATGCTGTTGCTCGCTACGGCCGCGCCTCCTATGCCTCCACCTCTGGCAATACCTCCACCACCCTCTGAGCTCTCCTAGGACCCAGCCCTTGTGGGTACCAGCAGATCCAAGCACCCCACACACCTCAGCATCCTCATCCAGCCCCCTGGAAAGTGGGTGGTGATGCCGTGGAGATGGGCAGGGCCACCATTGGATGCTGGACCCCAGCTGGAAGGGGGCTTGGATGGCAAGGTGGTGGAGTGGCTTGGATGGCCACTCCCCATTGCCAGGGGAGTGATGTCAAGTGTGCACCCTGCCCTCTCTTTGGGACAAAGCCTGTGACCCTGTGGACTCTGTGAGACTGCTGTGGGGATGGTGTATTTACCCGATGACCATCCAGCAATAAAGGAGTTGGTGGGTTTGTCACCCATGTCTGCCTCCTCTTTGCCACGGGAAGGAACATGGCAGGTCAGGGCCAGAGCACCTCTCTGGAGACAGTGCCAAAACAGTGCTGCCTGCTGAGCCTGTCAGAGTGTGGGTAACCCTTCTCCAGGACAGGGTTTGGCATCCTGTACATCCCCACAGGGGACCCAAGCCCAGGTTTTGCTTCCTACAGCTCTCCAGACAGGTCCTGGCACTTCGATAATCTCTATGTGGAGTGTATCCCACCTGGGGACAAAGTCATTCCCTTTCCAACCCCAATCTCAACCCCAGCAGAGCAAATCCCTGAAAGATCTCTGAGTAGCCCCTCACACTGAGCCAGCCCTGTGACCCCTGCCTGAAGGGTACCAGCACCCCAGGCACCCCTGCTTCCCCCCAGCCATGGTGTCAGGAGATTGTTGTGCAAAGGGCTGGGAACCTGTGCCTTACACAACCGGGATGTTTCCGCCCTGGCTTGGGCAACTGGGGCCGACACTTGACTGGGGTCAAGGAGCTGAAGAGGGGACTGTGACCCTGCTGAGGAGTCTCTTTCCACTCTGTGTGCCAGGCCTCAGGATGTCTGCCCTACACCTACACATCTGCACATCTCTCTACTGGAGTCCCATACTGCTTCTGATTGACCTTGATCCAGGTTCTTAGGGCTCCACAACCATGGGGACATCAGCAGATGTCACCCATGCGCTGTGTCATGGGTGGGTATGGGGGTCCCCAGCACCCAGGTGGGAACCCTGGAGACCTGGGGCAGAGCAGAGTGAGTGGGGGAGGAGGACAGCCCATCACCTTTGCATCTGAAAACCCTCTTGCCCAAGTGGTTCCCTGCAGTGTGGTAGCAAGCCAGAGCTGTTGGCCAAGAGCTGTCTACTCTCCCCACCGTGGGATGGTGCAGGCAGTGGCTCACCCTGGCTGCAGCAAGGACACCCTTTTTGGGGATGGTTCCCCCCAAGAGAACTTGAACACCCCCACAGCAGCATTCCCCACCCTGTACCCACCCCCAGTGTCAATCTGGCAGTGACCGATGGATGACACAGAAGACACAGGGGTAGCAGAAATGAGTAGTTTTCCTCTTTATGGACCAGCCGCAAGAAAGACACATGTCAAACCCAAAATGCTGGGCAGCAGGACCTGCATGCAGGCCCTGGACACCCCGATAAGTCCAAGGGGAGGCAGCCAGGGCAGGAGGTGTCCCAGACATGGTGCCAGGGCTGCTGTGCCGCTCATGTGGCCTGCGGGTGCCTCTGCTGGTAGCAAATCAGGCAGCAGCGGCCGTGCTTGCCCATGTCCACGGAGCAGGAGTGGCACACCTTGCCCTGGCACAGCCTGCTGAGAGAGCAGGAGGTGAGAGCTGAGCCCGCACCGTACCAGAGCCAGCCCCCGTTCCCGTCCCAGCCCACCTGCAGCTGTACCGCCGGGAGAGGAGGCGGAAATCCTTGTGGCAGCGGGCACACAGCCCTGGGTCGCGGGGCACCGGGCCGGGCACCGGGCTGTCAATGCCCTCTGTCTTCTGCCACAGGGCATCCTTCTCCCTGCGGGAGGGGAGAGGTCAGCGCTGCCTTGGCCGGGGCTTTGGTGCCCTCCTCTGGGCAAAGGGGTGTGGGTCCCCTCGCCCTCGCCTGGAGTCCCCGGGGCTCTCACCGCAGCAGCTCCAGCAGCCGCCCCTTCATGTCGCGGATGAGCTCCTGCTGCCGTGCCTGCTCGGCGCCGCGCGTCGCCTCCCGCTCCAGGGCCTCCCTCTGCGCCCGCTGCAGCGCCGATGCCCAGCGCTCGCCGTCCTGCCGGGCCCTGCCGCGGGACAGCGCCCACACCGTCCCCCTGTCTGTCAGCTGCTCGTCTCTCCGTCCCTCCATGCATGCGGATAAACCTCCCGCCGCTGGTTCTTCCCTCCCTCGCTCCATCCCTCCTTTCCTCCTTCCCTTCTTTTCTCTGCTGTTGCCCATCCATCCTTAAGCTCTCTCCCCATCCGTTTTCCTACTGCCACCCATCCGTTTTCCCACTCTTCATCCTCCTTCTCCACATCCATACCCCTGACGTTGTGCCCACCCACCCATCTACTCACCCCAAATTCATCCCTGTGTCTCTCCATCCACCGTCCCATCTCCATTCATTCACACTGAATTGATCCCTCCTTCCCTCCCTCTATCTACTAACGCCAAACCACTCCAACTCTCTGCCCACCCACCCTTCCACCCACCTATCAGCCCCAAAGTGACCCCTCCCTCCAGTCCTCCCCCGTTAAACCTTTCCCTCTCTCCCTCCCCCTGCCGATCCCCAGCTGCTGTTTGGCCGTGTCCAAGCAGGACATCATTGGGAAACCCTCTGACAGGTGGAGATAGGAGGTCCCACTCTGGGGTGGTGGGTGGTGGAAGAAGGGGTCCCTGCCCGACCTGCTGAGCTCCTCCTGCAGCCGTGCCATCTCCTGTCGCTGGGCCTGGAGCTGCTGCCGGCTCTGCCACGTCTCCTCCTGCGCTGCGGCAGCCAGGCTGGCCAAGCGCTGGGGGAGAGTGGGGGCTCAATCCTGGATCCCAAACCCCACCCCACCACGGGATCCCCTTGGGCTTGCCCATACCATGGCCATGCTGGTGACCGAGCTGGGCTCCCCTTCTGCCTGGGGGACTCGTGGGGGCTCCTGGGGAGCACGGGCGAGTTCCAGTGCCTGCCGCAGCACCTCCTCCACGGCAGCCACCTCATCTGAGGTACCAGCATCCTTCGGCACGTCCGTCCGTCCTGCCGCCACCAGCGCTTCCTGGCATTCCTGCAGGCGCGATGTCAGCGCCGCCGCCTCTGCCCGCGCCCTGGCCAGCTGGGTGCCCCGCTCCTCTGCCACTTCTTGCCAGCTCCGTTCCTCCTCCTGTGCCCGTGCCAGTGCCCCCGGGTCCCCCGCTGCCACCGCTGCCTCCAGTGCCCGCTGCAGGAAGGCGTTGGTTTCCCGCAGAGCCTCCTCCTGGCGTGCCCAGAGCTGTGCCTGCCGGGCGCTGCCCTCCTCCTGCCGCCGCTGCCGCCGGTCTGCCCGCGCCAGCCGCGCCGCCAGCGCCCGGGCCGCCGCCTCCCGCTGCCCCAGCTCGGCCCGCAACTGCGACACCAGCGCCTGCAGGGACTCCTTTGTGCCACCCGGCTGCCTGGGCACCAGTGACAGGGACCCCAGCATGCACCTTGTGCCACTGGACAGTGGGGACATGCCAGCTGCTTTGCCAGCGCCATGTGCATCCTGCAGTTCCTCTACATCCACATCCTTCATCTCCTTCTCATCCTCCTCCAACTCTTCATGCTTCTCTTCCAAATCCTCCTCCAAGTCCACTTCCACATCCTCCGCCTTCACCTTGTTTGTATCCTTACTGTCATCCTCCTCCACTTCCTCTTCATCCTCTTCTTCCATGTCCTTCTTCACCTCCCCATCCTCTGCATCTTCCTCTATATCTTCCACTTGCACACTCCCTGCCTGCAGGGCAGCCCAAGTGGGTGGGCAGGGATGGGCTTGTGGCCCATGGAGTGCCACAGTGGGATGGCCAGTGCCATCAGACCATCCATGTGCCACAGTGCTGATCCTGTCTGTCTGCAGGGCTGTCTTTGCTGGGCTGCTCCTCATCACCGGGCTGGGCCGTACCAGTGGCCTAGAGGGGACACAGGGCTCAGGACTACTTGGTCACCACCAAGGTGAACAGGACATCACCACCCTCCATTTAGGCTCACTGGGCACAGCAGCCTTTAGGAATTTGGGGGGCAGCAGGGCAAGGGATCAGTGATGTTGGTGCCATCAGCCTGAGCACCCACAGAACACATGGCACTCATTGACCCAAGCATGTATGCTTGTGACAGTCTGTGTACACGGGTGTGTGGGCATCAGAACAGGTGTGAGTGTGCTGGAACAGCTGCATCCATGATGCCCCCAGAAGTGTGCCCAGGGCAAGGGTGTGCCAGCACATACGTGTGTTCCTGTGTGTCAGATGTCACAGTGTCATGGTGTTGCAGCAGGGACATACTCAAGCACAGGATGGCTCTCTGTGTGTACACATGCATATGGCATGTTTGCAGGCACAGGCAGGGTGTGCATGCTGGTGCCAGAGACTGTGCCCTCCATTGAGAGCTGGCACATCTGGAGTGCTGTGTGGGGTCTAGGGCAGTGGGGCAATGCACACGTGCTTCTCTGCAATGCTAAGTCCCAGGTGCCTCTGATGCCCTTGACATCCCCAGTGCTGCCAATGTCCCTGGTGCCCCCATTGTCCCCAAGCTCACTCAGAGAACATGGGCCAGGCGGTGTCCAGGTCACTTCTGTACAGAGCCAGGTGGAAGGTGACACAGTCCAGCTCATAGAGGCTGCCCAGGATCTCTGCTCGCTGTTTGGGGCTCAGGAAGGGGCTACGGGCGTAGTACCACTCGCTGCAACCACAAAACATGCATACCTCTGTGCCCTGGACAGGCACACGTGCCTGCAGCACCTCTGCTGACTGGGTGCTGCAGGGCACTGCCCACCCTGGCCATGTCCCCCACCTCCAGGAGCATGCCCTCAGTGTGCTCCTGCTCTCACCAGAGGCTCTCAGGGTCCAGGAGGCAGAGCTGCAGGGACTCTGCCAGCTGCCGGTGCACCAGGCAGTACCGCAGAAAGGCTCGGCCCCTGCCCACAGGGGTCTTCAGCTGTGGGGGAGAGGTGGTTATCCATCCATCCATCCATCCATCCATCCATCCATCCATCCATCCATCCATCCATCCATCCATCCCTGTCACTCCAGTCTGCCCCTCCACACACCTCCCTCCCAGCCCATGCAAGGAACGAGAGTCCCCAGGGCTCGGCCTGGAGTACAGTGGGGATCCCAGAGGGGACAAAACCATTTATAGCACCAGTGGGCGAATGCTTGGTGCCCAAGTGAGTGTGTGCCTGTGCAGAGGTGTGTGTGCACCCACAAGCAAGCAGAAGTTCATGTGTGTGCACAAGACCCTGGGATCCCACCAGCCCGTGCCCACCTTGTCCAGGGAGGTGACAAAGTGAATGCCTTCATGCTCCTGCCGGCACCGTGCCAGGCCCTGGCACAAGAAGTCCCAATAGTCCTTGCGCTGCCCAAAGAAGCTCCTCTTCTCCTTGAGGTCAAACTGGCAGAGGTACAAGCTTGAACTTTCATTTTTGGGAGTATCCTCAGCTCCCCCCAGCCTGTCCCCTGTGGGGCTGGAATCCAGCCAGCACCCCCAGCAGGATTGGTCTGGGTGTTCCTCTCTTCACTCCATACCTCAGTTTCCCTTTTTTAGCACATGTAATTACACATGTGGCCTAGGGAGAACCTGGTCCAGGTGGCTGGGGATGCCCAGGGCCAGACAATGCTGGGTGGGGTTACTCCATCCCCTGCATGGTTAACACAGGATCCCTTCTGCTGTCAGCTGTGCCTAAGGGGAAAGGAGGCAGGGGCAGCAGAGATGGAGGAGCAGCAGTACCTGGAGGAGGAACTCTAGCTGGGCACAGAGGCTGTGCAGCTCCCGGCTCCCGTCTGTCACCGGCATGTTCTGCTCCTGGTAGCTGCATTTCAGCTCGGCCACAGTCTCTGCGGGATGGCAGGGCTGGGCTGGCATGGCACCCTCTCCCATCCTACCCCTCTTCCCTCAACTGCCTCACAACAACCATCCTCGGGGATTCCTCATGGTGGATGAAATCATAGAATTCTAGAATCTAAGTTGGAAAAGACCTCCAAGATCAAGTTCAGTAATTAACCCAGTACTTCCAAATCCACCGTTAAACCATGCAGCCAAATGACACATCCACGCGTCTTTTAAATGCCTCCATGGGTGGTGACTCCACTACTTCCCTGGGTAGCCTGTTCCAATGCTTGATAAACATTTCCATGAAAATTTTTTTCCTAATATCCACTGTAAACCTCTCCTGGCACAACTTGAGGCAATTTCCTCTTGTCTTAACCCTTGTAACTGGGGGGAAGAGACTGACTCCCTCCTGGCTACAACCCTGCCCATATTCCCCCATTCATTTCAGATAGTTGTAGGGAGTGATAAGATCCCCCACAGAGCCTCCTTTTCTTCAGAGAGAAAGAGGAACTCGGGATGAAGGAGGGGTGCAGGGGGAGCAAGGAGCACGGCCACCTCCTGGGCACTGCTGGTTCCCAGGGGCTGGCAGTGAGGATGGGAGCAGGCAGCCGTGGCAGGGTTGGCACAAGGATTCTCTGGAGCACCCCTGGCAGTGACACCCCCCACTGCCCATGACTTGGGTGCAAAAAGGGATCTGGCACGGCCAGGGTGAGATGTGCCATGCAGGGAACATGCTGGCAGGGGGCTGGTTGGCACACTTACTCTGCAGGTCCTTGATGACACGGTTGAGCTCCCCTTCCCCTGCCATGGCTGCTCACTGGGATCTGCAGAGGCAGGGGCAGTGATGAGAGGTTCCAGGCTGGCACTCCCCTGGCACCCCCAAACTCTGTCCCAGAGAGAGTGTCTGCCCCCACAGCTCCACCCCACAGGGGTTTTAGGCAGGCTTATGCACCCCTTACCCTGCCCATGTTCCCCCACTACATAGGGCAGAGCAGATGGGGTGGATAAAGGTGTCCCATCCTGCACCCTCTCAGCTCTCCACGTGCCCTGCCCCTGTATGTCCTCAGCCTCTGCTCCCATTCCTTGGGGAGTTCCAGGGGCTGAGCCCACCACATCCCTTTTTTGTCCCTGTCCTTATCCCTGTCCCTGTTTGCCAGGATTCAGGATGTGGGTTTGGTGCAGGGGAAGTGCTGCTTTTGCTTCTGCTCTCGCTTCCCTCACTCTCATCACGAACAATGTGGGAGCTTCTGGGTAGTCGAGCACAGGGCACACCAGCCCTGATATGCAGCCCCCTAAGCTCAGCTCCCTAGGCAGAGCTCTCTGGCACAGCATGTTGACTGGACGGCTGGCATGGGATTTGGGTGAGCTGTGGGCATGAGGTGAGGGGCCTCAGGGCACAGTGCAGTGATTTTTGGGTGGGTGGCAGCTTGGTGACAGCGTGAGGGAAGTAGCCCATGGAGGTGGCAGGTCTGTGACTTGTCATTGTGGCTGGTGTGGGGCAGCACTTTGGGGCACGGGGTGTGTGTCCCAGCAGGGTGCACATGCACTCACAGGAGTGTGTGCACCGGTGTGCCCAAGCGTGTGAGTGCCCTGTGCCATCTACCATGGCACAGTGAGGGAGCAGGACACAGGTCTGAGGCTGCCCATGCTCCCATTCCAGTGCCCTTGAGAGACCTCGGATGAGCTATCTTTGCATCTGCCCACCCCACCTGTAGCTCAGTTTTCCCTGGGAAGAGAAGCCCTTACCTGTGTCCAGGAGCTGTGGGCTGCCCCGGGGCGGTTGCTGAGTGCTGCGGGTGAGCTGGCATGTCCCTGTGCCCACGCTGTGCCTGCCTGCTTCTCCTTTTGTACCTTGGGCAGGAGGAAGTGTGGGAGGTCTGAGGGGCTGCAGAAGCCACAGCCCGCCTGGCCCACATCACATCAGACACTGCAGCTTAGCCCCCAGCACCTGCCAGCTCCCTGTTTTGGGGGTTGCCAGCTCTGGGGAAAGGGTCAGCAAAGCAGATCCCCCTATGCAGCTTTTGGGGCAGAGGAAGGACAGTGTCAAACATGGGGGGACCATGATGGTCTCCAATAAGGATGGAAATTTGGAATGCTCTGAAGAACCTGCCCACTGTTTTTGTGGAGGGGGTCCAGGACCCATACTCTGCTAGAAGCAGCCAGCAGCAGACCCTGGCACAGAGGCCACCCCCATGCACAACAGCCCCTGGGCACAGAGACCCCTGCAGGAGCTGCAGCTCCTCCTAGCAAGGACCACAACCCTCCCCAATCATCTGCCCTCCACATGGGGGCTATACCCAGAGCCAGTGTGTAAGCTCTTTCCAGAGCATCCTGGACAAGGCTCCCTCTTGCTGGGGAGACCCCAGCCCAGCAGTGCACCTCATTCACTGTGCCTGGACCCTTGTACTGTGTCAGCCCTGTCCTGTGGGCTCCTTCTCGACTGGGGGCTGAAAACCCCTGTGAAGGGGATGTCAAAGGTGATACCAGCCTCTCCCACCAGTCTAGGCAGGGGCACCCACTGCCATCCTGTTCCCCACCACCATCTTGGTGGATGGCCACAGCGATGCCCATGTCCTATCCTCTGCCATGCCCCTCCTTGTAGAGCAGGTTGCCCTTACCTGTGTCACCTGGATGTCCTTGGGGACGCCCTTGTCCCCCCGGCCAGGCCTCGCTCGACACCAAAGTGAAAGTAGGAAGTGATGCTGAGTGGGAGCCTGGGCCTCCCAGCACCCTCCTGGCTCCCGGGGGGTGTTGGCCTGTAGGTGCAGCTGGGGAGCAGAGGGGAGCCACTGGCAGTACTCGGGGTGACCCCAGCCTCCTCAGCACCCCATTGCCCCGTGCCACCCTGCAGTGTGTGCTCCTGTGGGCATGGGGACAGCACCCCATATTGGATAGAGGTAGGGCAGGGTGTTGGGTGGCAGTGGAGCAGCAGCATCACCGTGTGTGCATGCGTGTGCAGGCGTGCATGTGACTGCACGTGTGTGCAGGCTGTGTGAGCACGGCTATGTGGCTGCGTGCGTGGGTGCAAGCTGTACACGTGTGGCTGGCAGGGGTAGAGGCTGAGAGGGCACCGTGTGTGCCCCTCATTGCACCACCCACGTGCCCCGTGCCAGGCACTGCAAGGGCAGGACCCCAACCCCTGCAGGGGGGACGTGCCCCTGCCCGCCGCGCCACTGCGGCAGCCTGGCAGCAGGGTCCCCTCTGCCTCCCCAGCCAAGGGCCAGGGCGGGGGTGCCAGGGCTGGGGGGGCAGAGAAGAACTCTCACCCATCCTTGGCGTGGGTGCAATTCAATTAACGAGGCCTGGCCCCGGTTCAGCACAGCCAATAAAGCTAATGGCCCCGCACAGGCCTGGCGCTGCCCGCCGGGCTGGGGGGGCAGGGGGGAGCCGGGGGCCATCTGCTAATTAAATGGGGGTGGGGGACCGTGGAGCCAGCGGTGATGTCACCTCCCTGAGGCTCACCGGCCCCCTCTGCCCTCCAGCCCTCTACCACCGCCAGGGTGCCAGACAGAGCTCTGGGGGACAGCTGTGAAGTGTGGGGGACCACCCAAACTTCCTGCACCCCCACCCTGCTGCTGCTGCTTGCTGGGAGGCTTCCCAAGGCAAATGCAATTAGTGCCCATGCCTGGCATGGCCGCTGCCCACGCTTGGCACCAGCAGCTGCCCCGTGGGGATGAGTCCTTGCCCGGCACCAGCACGGCGTCACGGCAGCTTACAGGGGCGCTGCTGCCTGCTGCTCTTGGCACCACCTCGATGGGCGCATGGGGGTGTGCGGTGCCCGGGGGCTGCACCCTGTTACTATGTTCCCTGCCCTGTGCAAGCCCCATGGCGGGGTGGAGGTGCCCGGGTTTGGGGAGGTTCCCCACGGTAATTCTGTGCCCGCAGCACGGCGTACCAGTTGGGCAGGCTTTGGGGAGAGACCCCACTGCAAGGGCACCGTGTGGGGAGTCCCTGATTGTGTCCTCAGGCTCCTGAGGAGAGGCTCGTTGGGATCCAAGGAGGACGGGCAGAGGGGAGGGAAGGCCCCCCCGCCCGTATGTAGGCGCTGCCACTTTGGGCTAGGGATGGGCGGACGGTACTGTAAGGAAACTGAGGCAGGGTCGGGGCGAGGGTCGCAGATTGAGCTGCGATCGAAACCGCCGTGTGCGACCTCCTGCACCCCCAAACCTGACGGCACTGGAGTGGGGGACCCCGTTAAGGTCTGACATCCACCCCAGGGATGCCGTGCCCGGAGGGCAGGCGAGTGAGCGCCGGAGGTGCCGAGCCCCGAGCCCTGTGTGCGGGAGGAGGAGAAGGAGGAGGAGGAGGAGGAGGAGGAGGAGGAGGGGGAGGAGGGGGAGCGTGTCGGAGCTGGCTCCCACCCAAGCACTGCAGGACAGGGGCGGGCACGGTGCTCCCTGCCTGGCTGCCAGCGCGCAGGCGACGCTGGGGAACCGGCGGGGGGGACAGGCCCCGGTGGGACCGCAGCCCCCCAGCACATCACTGTCGCACGGCCCCGTGCCCAGGGCTGGGCACGCCGGGGGCACTGCCCGGGCACCGGGGCTTGTTGCGGCCGGCGCACGGCTGGGTTCGGCCGCTGGTCCGAGCGTGCCCTGGGCAGGGGTCGGCCCCTGCACCCTCCCCCGCCGGGTGAGCCCCGGGCAGGGGCACCATGACCCGGCTGAGCTGGTGCTTTGCCACCTTGGTTGGCTGGGGGAAGTCCTTGGTGTCCTGCCTCCTGCCCCTCCGCGCCCGCCGCCGCCGGGAGGTAAGCGGGCATCGCCGGGCACGGCGTTAGGGTTAGGGGCGGCGGGGGACACGGGGCTGGGGGGCTCCGGGGTGCGGGGAGAGGGGCATGGGCTGCCGCTGGCCCTGCCTGCTCCGGGCAGCTGGGGGTTAAACCCTGCATATGCATGGCAGGGTGCAGGGCATGTCCTTTGTCCCTCCTTTTGCTCCCCCAACAGCGTCTCACTGTGACCCTCTCTTCCCACGCCCGAGGAGCCCTGCAGTGCCTGCCTGGAGAGGATCTGCCGTACAGCCTTTCATTCTAAGGGATCTGCTGGGATCCCTGTGTCCTTACAGAGAGACCGTAGAGGCAGGGGGTGTCCCTGTGTCCTTATAGAACCCACAAAGGGAACACTGTGCCCTGCATGAAGGGAGCCCAGTGGCCGTAAAACACCCCCCAAGTGAAATCCCTGTGCCCATAAAGTGGTCAGTGTGGGGGTTCCCTGTACCTGTAAACACCTGGCACTGGGAAGCACCATGCCCATAAAGTACCCAGTCAGTGTGGGCTCCTTGTGCCCAATGTGTGAGACCCTGTGGGGTCACTCTGTGTAGGGCACCTCTGGGCCTGTCAGCACCTGGCATGTGTGGGACCCATGTGCCAAAGGATTGCCCCACAAGACATCCCCGTGCCCATGCAGCACCTGCTGTGGGGACTCATTCTGCTCTGCCACCCAGGCTGTGCAAGCTGAGGCAGGGAGGGGGCTGGATCCCACTGCGCCACCCTCACATTGTTCCAGTCTTTGGGAAGCTGCCCCGTGCCTGGCAGGATGGCATGGGACATTTCAGCTGCACCATGCCAGAAAAGCAGGTGCCAAAGCCACTGCTGGGCAGTGCCTGAGGGAGTCACTGCAGGCTGGTGACAGTCCAGTATATGCCAGGACAGGGACACAGCCTGGAGGAAGGAGAGGCCTCTGACTGCTTGGGGACCCCAGAGCGCGCCGGGGACGCAGGACCATGAACTGATGGGAGTAGAACTGGGGGGTGGTCAGGGCTGTGGGTGGGTGGGTGGGTGGTATTGGTGAGATGTGGGTTGGTGGTTGTGCAGTCCTGTGTCCAACACTTTGTCTGTGTGTTTTGGATATGGGTGTGAGGATGCGGACTTGTGGGGGGCTGTAGCACACGTGTACCTGTGCATGTGTGTTCATGGGCATGCAGGTGGGGCTGAGGTGAGAGTGAACTGCAGCTCACACGGGTGTGGGTGCACAGGAGGTCTCAATGGAGCTGCCATGGGGTGTGTGTCCCCTAACACGTGTGTATGCTGGGGGCAGCAGCAGCAGAGCTCTCTGTTGGTGTGAGCTGTTACAGAGGGGTGTCTTGGACCTTTCTGTGATGACAGGTACCCACACACGTGGGACCCATGCATCATGTGTGACATGGGCTGTGTGTGTGGTGTACATGACTGTGTCCTGGCATGTACACGGGGGGGACATGTGTGATGTGTGCATGTGAGAGCACACATCACACATGAGCAGTGTGCAGACACTGTGCTGGAAGTGGGTGTGGGGGCCTTGGGGATGTGGTGACCCCAGGACACAAAGGAGTCCTGCCAAGGCTGGCCCTGCACTGGGAGTGCATGCCTACACCAGTAGAACCCGTGCAGGAGTCCCTGTGCTAAGTGACCCCGTTTGTGTCCACCTGCTGAGAAAATGAGCCTAAAATGATGGTGATGGGCTGTGTCCCTGCGGCCACCCTGTCCCTGTCGCATGACCCTTGTCCCTGCCCTTCTGAGGAGCCTGGGATTGTCACAGCAGTGAATGGGAGGAGGTGATTTATGGGGGGGTGTGGACGCCTCTCCACCGGGGCTTTCATCTTGTGAGCAGTAAAGAGGTTGATTAATAAGGGCTGTAATGATGGGGAGGGGGGTGGGCAGGGGTGGCTCTTTGCTTGTTTGGTGCTGTGAGCAGCATCAGTCCCCTCTGCCCCTGGATCTGGTTGGCATGGAGAGGTGGAAAGTGCTGTTCTCTGTCCCAGCTGGCACATCCCCACAGGGGTACCACTGCCCTGGGCTGGGTGAGCACATCATAGAGGTGGGGTGGAGGGCAATGGGACAGGGATATTTTGGGGAGGGGATGCTGCACTTTGGGAGCAGCCAGATGCAGCCCCAGTCTCTGGGAAGGGCAGCCTACCCCCATCCCACCCTGCCCTTCCTTCTGAGCTGGCAATTTTATGCAGAGTATGGATGGGAAACCGAGGCATGGGGACAGGGGCATTACAGTGCCCACGTCCTCTTCTCCATGCCCAGGTTTCCATGCCAGCCTTGGCTTGTCCTGTCGGTGTGTCCTTCCCCCTGGCATGTCCCGCACCCTGACTCACACTCTCATGGTCACGGCCAGCTGAGCACAAGTTTCCAGGCTGGAGCCGGAGTCAGCACTGGAGGAGAGAGGGGGAACCGTGTGTCGCACGGCCAAGCCCCCCAGGAGGGGCTGGAGCACCCCCTGCCAAATCCATTTCCGTCAGGGCCGCAGGCTGCCAAGCCGCTCTCCGTCCCTCCCGGAGCTTGTCCCCCCTCGCTGAGGCCCTCCAGCTCCGCGCATGGATGTCCGCTGATCCCTCCCCGTCTCCCATCCCGGGACCACCCAGGGGACTCGGCTGGGCATGGGGGGGGTGCATCCCGCCGCAGGACCCGCCGGAGGCCGGAGGAGGGATGAGGGTGACGTGGGTGGCGGGTGTCCCCCGGTCAGCGGAGGAAATGGATCCCAAATGTGTGTGAGTGGGGAAGAGGGGGCCTGGGACACGCACAGCCCCGCTCCGGGCCCCCGCAGCCCCTCTGCTGGCGGTGGGGGGGTGTCCCAGACGCCTCCGACCGACTCGATTGGGGCGCTGCGGGCTCGGGGGGGCTCCGCCGCTCCCCCCTCCCCCGGGCGGAGGGGCGGCGAGGGGCCGGGGTGGGGCGGGCGGGCGGAGCGAGGGGCCGGGGGCTCGGCCGGCGGGGACGCGCCGCGGGCAGCATGACCGGGCTGTGCCTCTCCTGCCTGCTCTGGGTACGAGCCGCGCCGGGGGGAGCAGCGGTGGGGTCGCGGAGTGGGGCCGCTCCCGGCAGCGGGCGGAGGATGGGACGGGATGCGCGGGCAGCGGGACGGAGCGGGGGCGATTGCACCGGGACGGGCGGACTGGGAGCAGGGGGAACTGGCAGGGCTGGACCGGCACCAGGACCGGCTCGGGGGGAACCGGGACGGAGCGGAGACCGCTAGGGACGGCCGGACATCGCGGTGGGGCTGGGGGACCGGAGCGGGAGCGGGGCCGGGAGGAGCCCGGGGACTGTGGGGAGCGGAGCGGGAGCCAGAGCCAGCCCGAGAGAGAAGTGGCGGTGGGCAGTAGGCTGGGGCTACACGAAGAGGGGGGACCGGGCTGGGATGCGGGACATACTGGGCTGTAGAAGGATCTGTGTGAGGAAGGGTTGTGGGCTTGGGGAGGATGGGAGGCTGATCCCCCACGATGCTCAGCCTGCGTCACTGGCGGGGGGCTCCACCATTCACTGGGGCAGAGGATCTGCTACTTCACTGAAGGGAAGGGCAACTCAGAAAACTGGGGGGGGATCCAGTTAGGTATTGGGGTTTGGGGCTCTGCATTCTCCCCAGTCACCGAGTCCCGGTGCCCAGCGGGTTGCAAAACTCTGGGTGGACCTGAGCCTGAACACTGCACCCAGGTGTCCCGGTGCCCTCCACCCATCGTGGCTTTGCAGCCTCAGGGGAACTGGGTGTCACAGGTTCCCCCCCGCCACTGCACTCTCTGCAGTGCTGGGCAATGAACCCAGGTCTCCTAGCTCTTGATTAACTTGGCATCTTTGTCTGGTGCCTCTTCCAGCCCAGGACACCTGGGTCCCCTTCCAGCCTCCTTTGGTCTGCATGTTGGCGGGCCCCATGGCCAGGGATGCCTTTGCACCCCTGCTCCTGCAGCATGTGGGTGCTGGTCCCTGGAGCTGGGTACCCATGGGTGGGTATTCAGGAGATGTGCCCAAGAAGCCTTCCAGCCCATGCCCGTGCATCCCCCCAACAGTTTCCAGCCTTGGGGGCAGGGAGGCTAATTGGGATGCTGCCAGTATGGAGCTGGGACTGGATTGTTTTGTGGGATGGGCTGGTTCCCTGGCTGGCAGAGTGGCACTGGGTGGGCAGAGTGCCTCTCCAGCAGCAGGGTCCTGGGGGGGCATAGAGCTGGGTGCTGGGTTGGTCCCCCTCTGGCACAGTGATGGTATTGGCAGTGAGACAAACAGAAGAGACTCTGGGGGTGTGGGAATCAAAGGACCAGCTCTTTCACTAGTGAGGATAATTGCTGTTAATGAAGCCATGGAGGCCAGGGCAGAGCGGGGGGTATGTGCATGGGAGATGTGTCGGCATCCCTGTGCATCCCAGAGGGTCCCTGGGAGCGGGGGGCAAGGCCTCTTCCCGGGGCACCCTGCAGCAATGATGCTGCTTTGCATATGCAAAGGAGCTCATGGCATCATTAGGTCTCACTGTCACCCAGCAACTGCGGCGTGGGAGCCCCTGTCCTGGGGGAGCTTTTCCCACGGCTGCCGGGTGGGTGACGCCATGTCTGAGCACACACACGTGTGTGTGTGTGTGTGTGTGTACACCCAGCAGGGTGGCACTAGCTCTAGGGGCTGCCAAGGCACCACCCGTGAGTGGCCCTGTGGGAGCAGGTGCCCAGGGACTAGAGGCTTGCAGGCACATGAACAAACCCGTGTGAGTGTGTGCACGGTGGCACATGGAGCTGCGTATGGGAGCAATGAGCGCGTGCCACTGCTCTGCTGTGGCTGCTGGGGACATGTGTGCCTGCAGGTGTGCGTGTGCACACAGGGTGTGCATGTGCAGCACCCTCACAGCCCCTGGGGGGTTTGCACACACACAGAGGCGTGCAGTGCACATGGATGGCCCACCTCCTGTCTCTGTCTGCACTGGGGAAACTGAGGCAGAGAATTTTGTGGGGAGGTACCCGGCTCCCTGACACTTTGGCACCATCCCTTTTGGCTCTGGTGCAGTGGGCTGGAGGAGAGCGGGGCGCCAAGGCAAGGGGGGGCCGCCGGGCCTCTGCTTAATCTCATTAGTCTTGGCATGAAAAGGCGGATTTACAGGGGCTCACGTCTTCATCTGGCAGCGGGTGGGTGGGCAGGGCTGGCATGCTGCCAAGGGTTGCCCCCCTCCAAAAACAGTCAAATGGGAGTTTAGGAGGATCACTGGCTGCCTGCAGCTGTGCCAAGACCCCTCCCCGTCCTCAACCCCCATGCATGAACACACACAGTTCATGCTTGCACAGTTTGGATCCATCCTGCACTCAGTCACACTCGTGGCATCAGCTTCCTCTTGCTGTGGGTTGTGCCAGACAGGGTGGGCATGGCTGCTCATGCTCAGGGGGCTCTGTGCCCCCTTTACACCCTTCCAATACACACCTCAGCACACGCTGCCTGGCATGCACCCCAAAACACAGCATGACAGCGAGACACCCCCAGCGTGGGCACCCTACTGGCAGCACTCGCACGTACTCGGGTGTGCACATAGGTTTTTGTGCACATATCTGTGTATCCACACACGTGCAAATACATGCATGTATTATCTACACGTTTATCTATGCACATTCACATGTGCGCACAAGTTTGCATGCACACATGTGCATTCAAGAATTTTTACCCCCTGTGAGTGCAGATATACACAGCTGTGCCCACACACATGTGCTCACAGAGACACTTGTGCATGGGTATGTGCCATGTATTCACAGGGACACACAGAGATGTACCAGTATGCTGGGAGCACGAGTTTGCACACATCTGTGCATGCACACACATGTATGTGCTCACACACATGCATGCACACAGCTGTGCAAGCCTCTGTATGTGCTCACACAGCACAAACAGCATGGACACACACATGCACATCTGTGCACACAATCTGTGCGTGCATACACACGCACATATACGTGCACATGCACAGATGTGTGAGCACACAAGTGTGTCCATGTGTGCACACACAGAGCCTGCACCGCCAGGGGGCGGCAGAGACTATTTAAATGGGTGGAGGCAGTGCCCCACCCCCCTCCCCTGTACCCCCTATCCCCACTCCATATCCCCCATCCCTGTACCCCCTATCCTGTAGCCCATTCCCATACTGCTGCAGAGGACACGGACACAGGTGAAGATGTGTGGGGGACATGGGAGGAGGATGAACTGCTGCTCAGGGGAAACAGGCAGGTCAGAGCTGAGTGTCTGGGACTTGGTGCCACCTTGTTCCCGCTGACGAAGCCCCGTGTTCCCCCCAGCCCCAGGACCTGGAGGCTCCTCCAGCACACTCCTTCAAGATGACAAGCTTCAAGAAGGTGAAGGCCTGTGGGATCTGCCGGCAGGCCATCACGCGCCAAGGCAGCACCTGCAGAGGTGAGCTGGGGCTGTGGGAGCGCGGGTGCACGTGCCAGGGAGGTCAGGATATGGGGGATGTGTGTGTATGCCTGCATGCACAAGGATCTGAGTGTGGGAACCTGTGCCAGACTGTGCACACACACATGTGTGCCTGTGCGTTAAGAGGGAGAGCTGTGGCTGTGAGAGAGTGTGTGTGGTGCCTTTGTGGGTAGGAAGGTGGCTGGGAGGCCAGGGTGGCCCATGGAGACGCTGAGGTGTCACACGTGTACGTAGCCATGTGTCAGCTTTGTGCACGCTCAGTGAGTGTGCAGCGGCCACCACGTGTGTGTGCATGGGTGGGGGTCTGTGCGCGTGGGTGGGGGTCTGTGCACACTCGTGGGTGTCACCCTGAGCCGTGCTCGCTGCCCATGACACCCAGTGGGTCACAGGTGGGGCCGCCTGCTCTCGCACGTGTGCGGTGTCGCTGAGCCCCGTGCTAGGGGCGGACAGAGGAAACGGGAACAATGAGGCTTCCTGTGCTGCAGGAAACGGGCCCGAGGGGAACAGGGATTGGGGTGCGGCTGTGGCCGTGCTGCGTGGGGACCCTTGTGTCCCTGGGGATGGGACATGTGTGTTTGCAGGGCTACTCAGGCAGCATAGTGCTGCCCTGTATGTGTCCCAGCAGTGGCAAACAATCCTGCACTGCCCATGAGCACGTGCCCTCCACGGGGCATGGGTGAAAGTGTGCAGCAGCAGTGCACAGGAAGGAGGGAGGGAGCACAGGCAATGGCAGCACCCCTGGGGTGTTCTCAGTCATGCCTGTGTCCATGAGAGGCCCCATGAGACCTGTGTGTGCATGGTCTGCCTCCATGCTGTTCACCCTGGGCATGGGGGCTTGCACTCACACACACTCACTGGCTCGTTGGCAGCATGTCTATCCCAGAGCCACATTTTGTGAGCCTGCTCCTGTGCTGGTGCCACCTGGAATGTGTGTGCACAGTGCGAGGTGTGGGCGTCCCTGCACGCATGTGCACGTCCTGGCAGTGCCCAGTGCCAAGGTGCTCTGTACCCTGCAGTGCTGGGTGCCCCTCCTTCCTGCCCTGCATGTGGGGTGCCTGCAGGCTGCCCCCTGGCACTGCTCCCCCTCCTGCCTCCAATAACCCTCTCTCCCTCTCTCTCCCACAGGCTGCAAGCTCTCCTGCCACACCAAGTGCCAAGCCAAGGTAAGGCAGTGTCCTGAGATGTATCCCAGCCCTGCCTGCGGGTGCTGGGGACTCAGAAGGGAGGATGCCGTGGTCCATGCCAGCTGATCCCACTGGATGGGCATCCAAATGGGCTGGTGGCTCTCGGCTGGTCATGGTGGCAGGGGTGTCACCACTGGGTGAGGCTGACAGTGCCATCCTGCTGCCTGGTCACTGACAGCATGTGCCTGTCTGTGTACAAGGCTGGGATTTGGAGTGCAGCCCTTGTCAGAGCAGACCAGCAGGTATCTGTGCCCCAGTGCCTGGAGCGGGGTGCCCTTTGCCAGGGTGAGTGCTGGGCACGTGGGTGCCATGCGCCGTGGCTGAGCTCTGCCAGCTGCGTGCACACAGGCTGAGCAGCTCTGCCGATGCCCAGCCAGGGGCGGATCTTGCTGGCAGGAGACAGAGGATGCCCAGCGGTGTCTGTCTATCCAGCTGCTGCACCAGCAGAGGGGGACCCTACTGCAACCCAGGTTCTCCGAGGAGCGGGAGGTGGGCACGGTGCCCATTACTGTGCTGCCGGGGCAGGGGAGGCTTCGTGTTCTTAATCCCTGGGGAGGCGTGTATGCCAGCTATCTCTGGGGCTGGCATCCTGGGCGGGAAGAGCCTGGCATGCCCCAGGCAGACAGCGTAGGCTGGGACATGCCTGTTCCCGTGCCCATTGCCTGTGCCCAGCTGGGCAGGGAGGGAGAAGGAAGGGAGGGTGCTGTGCCAGGGGCTGGACACACGTTGGGCTTTGCAGGGTGCCATGGTATGGGTGGTGGTGCAGGGCAGGCACTGGCAGCAGCCCTGGCACCGAGCCTCAGCTGGGCTCCTGGGGGAACTGGGGACTGTGGGGTACCCTGGGCCTTGTATGGGCTGGGCAAAGGTGACTGGGAGGTTTTTTAGTGGAGCTGTGCCAGCCCCAGGACACTGTGTCACCCCGGGCAGCCTGTGCCAGGAAGGCTGAGGCCAGGGAAGGTGGCTTTGCCGGGGTGCTGTGGGGAGAGCTGGGAGGGGCGTGCAGGACGGGATGCCTGTGCTATGGTGGCAGGGAGCATCTGCCAGTGGTTTCCAGGCAGGAGGGAGTGTCAGGAAGTGTGTGTGTCTGGGTGTGAGCCCGGTGGGGATTCTCTGATGCCTGACAGGGGGCTGTTCACCGAGAGGGGGGTCATACCAGGCTCCCAGCATCTGGCTGGGCTGTGCGCATGGGCTGTGTGCAGCTCGCTCTCCCGGCCGGCTGCATTTCATTAGCCTCCATCACCCTTCCCACGCTCGCTGGAAGCTGGAGCCCCCTCGGTGGGGCCAGCTAGCCGAGGGGTTTGCTGCTGGGGGGAGCGTGCATGGGGCCAGGGCCAGGGGCCTTGTGCAGAGCTCCTTTGGGCCAGCGCCCAGGGAGGGGCTCCTCCGGTCGGGCAGATGGCCAGCTGACTCACACGCCAGCCTGTTATTGTAGGGTCTCCGAGGAGGGTGCACGTGGGGAGGGGGCTTGGCATGAAGCAAAAATGGCCTCTTGTTTACCTGAAGTCCCTCATGTTTAACCCCTGCACTTCCAGGATACTTTGGAGAGGGAAGACGAATGCACCCCCAAAGAGCTGGCAGCTGCCCCCTGCAGTGCTTCCTCTTCCTGCCCTGGATATGCTGCCAAAGTCCTGGTGTCCCCTGGCTCTGGTGTCTCCTGGCCCTGGAGTCTGCCCCACCATGCTGCTGGCAGTGTCTGCTCTTTGGTCCCCACATTTACCTCCCTGGCACTCTCTCCACCTCTTTGTTCTGCCCCGTAGCATGGCCAGCTCCCAGCCAGCTGCATCCTAGGGGAAAGCCCCCACTTGCAAACCTCAAATGGACCAGGTGTAGGGGAGTGGGAGAGATGGGGGTGTAAAGAGTTGTACTCCTGGTAATCAGTGTGGGGTGCTAGGGGGTACCATGAGTGTGATGGGGATAAAGGGAGGGGGGCACTGGAGTGTATGTGGGGATGCCTGGGAGCTTTTGAGGTGCTAGTGAGCGCCCCCTCCATGAGAAGGCAGTGAGCAGGCAGAGCTGTAGCAGGGAGGGCAGGACCTGTGCCCTGGCAGTGACCTGCATCCCTCAAGTTTCCATCCTGCCTGAAAGACAGTGGGGCAGCAGTGGTGGAACCCAGTGCCCTGTGCTGGCAGTGATGCTGGTGGGATGCCTGGTGCCCGTGGGTGGCTGTGGAGGGGCCAGGGCAGCTGCACACTCATCAGCTGGGAAGCACAACTCTGTTCCCATGCCCATGTAAGGCCCTTCTTGCGCCCTGTGCCTCTGCTCAGGGATTTTTCCTTGCTTAGAAAACCTCCCTCCCTCTCTCGGAGAGGGACGGTTGGATGGATGGACACTGGTATGTATGTGACACACACAGCCTGCCCCTCCCTCCCTCCCTGCACCAAAACTGCCTGCCCAAAGCTGCAGGGGTGTATCTTCCCTTGAAAAGCGGGGAAACTGAGTCACCCTGCCTGTGTGGGGGCAGCAGGAGGCAGGGAATATGGTGTGGGGTGCAATACCTCTGTGCCTGCGTTCAGGCATGGGTGAGCCTGTGTCGTGGGTGGCATGTGCTGGCAGTGGCACAGCCAGGATTGTGGTGACACTGCTTTCTGACCGAGGAGAAGCTGAGCAGTGGGGCCATGCAGGCACGTCCCAAATCAAGGGATATCCTAGGAGTGTCTGTGTCCCCCGGGATGCCCTCACTCTGACTGTGGCCAGCTGCTGGTTGGAGAGGCTGGGAAAAGATGGGGGACTGTGCTGCTTCCCGTAGAGGGAGCTGGCCCCACGACGGATGGTTTGGCTGGGGGACAGGGAGCGCTGTGGCGTTTGGCTGCCGGATCGGCTGGCGATTGCTGGTGCTTGGTTCTGGGAAATGGCGCCTGTGCCAGCCCCCGGGCCTGGCCAGGCTCCAGCCTGCCACACAGGGGCCCAGCAGTGCTGGGGGAGTGGGGGTGCTGGGCTGTGCCAAGAGGGGAAACTGAGGCACATCACATAGCACGGGGCAAGGGGTCTAGGTGTTGTCCCCCCTGTGTCTCTTCCTAGGGAGCTGAAAGTGTGCATTGGAGCCATGCCAATGCACGTGTTTGTGTGCCTGTGTATGTAAGCATGTGTGTGTGGCTGTGTGTGCTCACAGATGCATGCACGAGTGCATGGGCTGCAGGAAATGCACGTGTGTGCAAGAACACCCATCTGTGTGTGTGAGCACGCTCGCACACAGGCGGGTGGTCACATGCATGTGCTCCCCATTCGCTGCCATCCATCCCCGCTGGCCTTGTGCCAGGCCTGGGTTGTTTTTCAAGTGCCCCCTGTGATGGGGCTCCGGGGGGGGCAGGTTTGTCCATCATTAAACCGGGGCTGGAGCAGGGCCAGGGCCAGGCAGCGAGGCATGTCCTGGCCAGAGCAATCGCTCCCAGCGCCCGCGGCGGTGATGGGGCCTTGGACGGCTGCAGGACCCATGGCAGGGCCTGGTGGTGGGGGTGAGGGGGTGTGCCCCCCGCCAGCTGGTGCTGGGAATACCCCCTGCTTGTTAAGCAAGTCAGAACTAGGAAGGGAAACTGAGGCAAGGGGTGGTTGGACACTTCCAGGAAGGCTTGACTCCTGGTGAAGCCATGCCATGGCCAGGGGCCCAGGCAGTGTTGGGGGGTATGGCCAGGCCATGTATTGCAGGTTCCTGGGGTCTGCAAGGAGGGGACATCCATGTCCCAGCTGTGGAAGACTCTTGTAATGGGACTTGTGTCTGTGCGGTCCCTGCTCCCTGCCCCAGCCACTCTGCTTCCTCCCTGTGCTGTGGAGGGGATGATGACGTTCTGGTCACAGGGGAGTGCCCGTCAGGTCCCTGTCCCTGATGGCCCCGTTCAAAGCCACCCCCCAGAGCTTTGGCACAGGTAATTAGCAACACCCCTGGTCTCCACAACAGAGGGGGCGGTGCGTGGGAGGGAAGGAATCGAGCAGGAATACGTCCTTGACCCCAGTATGGGCCCAGCTGGGGTGGAGGGATGGGGAGCTGTGGGGCTCAGCCCTGCCCCAGTACTGTGCCAGGTTGTATTTGTGCAGCAGGTCCTGGAGGGGCTTTTATTGTTTTTTTTTTTCCTCTTTCCTTTTTCCCCCTCTTTACGTCACTGCCCAAATATTCGGCCTCTCAGCTCCAGTGGGGGGCCGGCTCCGCTGCTGGGAGAACTTGGGGCTCTTCCCTGCACCCTCGGGGTGCTGCACGTAGAGGATGGGCAGGGGAGAGGGGATGCTGGCACTGCTCATGCTCGCTGCACTGCTGAGCATTGGCCTGGACTGGCCTGGGAGGGGTCAGATGAGGCCGTGGGGACCACCAGCCTCCCTCCTTGGCAGCTCCTAGGGCTGCATCCATCTTCCCAGAGCCCTGTCATGGTGGGAAGCAGGGTCCAGGCCTGCCTTATTTCCCACTGATTTTCTCCCTTCCCAGAGCAATTTGCATCCCCCATGGCCACTCCTCCTGATACCTGCCCTGGGAAGGGTGCTGGGTCCCTGGGAACTCCCAGGACCCTCCAAGAGGTGTCAGTGATCCCAAAACAGCTGAAAAGTGTGGCTCAAGAGGGGCTCTACAGACCCTGCACTGGGGCTTACCTCCTTGTTCTTTAATCCCTGGAGACAAACCATACCTGGGTGCCTGGTCCCCAGGTCTCCTTTCTTCCACTGACATTGGGGGTAACAATGCTCAGGGGTGTTTGTTTTGGGTCACAGAGGGGCTGTTTCATGTGAGGGTTGGTTTGTCTGGGGGGGCTGGGAGTCACTGGAACCACTTTGCAGACCGCTGGGCTTGCTCCCACTGGCACTTTGACCCTATGGCTCCGGGAGATACTTTGGCAGCTGTAGTTCAAGGATGTTGTCAGGACTTCTCTGGCCGTGTCCTGTGAAAGGGACACGTCATGTCCCCAGGGGACATTTCCTGTCACTGCCCCGGGGACCAGGACAGGGACGAGGAGCTATCAGTGCCCTTTGCTCACCCACTCATTTCCATCCCATTCAGTTGATGATACTTTCCCATCTGGCCCCAGCTCTTCCTCTGCTGATGTTTCCCAGGGCCTGGGAGCCATCCTGTGGCCTCCTCCTGAGGAGTTTGGGCTCTGGGGCCTGTGCAGGGGTCTGTGCAGGAGCTGGGCTGGGGTCCACGCTGTGCACTGCTGGTGCAGGATGTTCTTTGCCCCTCCATCCTTGTGGCAGCACTCCCATCTTTTTGGGATGCCTGGTTTTTGTGGGCTGTGGGGATGGTGGGACTTGTTTAGGGGTGTCAGTGGATCCTGGCCATGGGGTTTTGTCCCTAGAGTGGTGGCTGTTGGGATCTGACCCTGTGCTGTTGGGTTCTGGGGAGGGTAGAGGGGCTGGCTGGTGCTTGCTTTGGAGGGGGATGAGGAGATGCTCTCCAGAGATGTTTTGCTCTGGTGCTTTGTCCTTGGCAGCAGGAAGGGTCCCCACAGTGCCTTTTGGTGCTCCCATCCCATGGCACTGTTGGGTTGCTGTGGAAGCTGAGGCATGGAGGGACTGGGAAAGAACTTGAATTGGAGTGTACTCACAGGGGTGGTGTCCCTTAGGGGGACTTGGGGGTGGGCAGTGGGAGAGCCCCTTTGCACAGACCCCTCCCTGGTGACTTTTGAAGGGATGGTGAGGTAGGAGGGGTGTTGGGGTCCTGCACAGCTCCAGCAGAGCCAGTTCCAGCCTTTTGGCTGAGCCCACGGCTTCAGGACGGAAATGCAAACAGGAACGGGGAGGCGTTGGGTGAGAAAATGTCAACAGCCCTGGGCCGGCTGCCTGGCTCACGCCTGCCTGGCCAGCTCGCCACTCTCTGGGCTGCTGCTGGTGGGCTTCCCCTCTTTGCTGGGGGGTCTCCTGGCACTGAGCACTTGCTTGTTCACCAGGGCTGTGGCTGGGTTGCCCCAGGGGCAGCAAGGGAGACCGGGGCTCCATCCATCAACATGCAGCCCCCCGAGGAGGAGGAGAAGGAAGGAGGAGGAGGGGAGACAGGAGGAAGGCGAGGGGGATGCTGGGCACACTCCAGGTTTGGGACAGGCAAGCTGGGACTGGCATGACCTTAGGTGCCAAGGGACAGACGGGGCTTTTCCAGCATTTTGGCTTTGATTTTTAGTTGAGAGGCAGGCTGATAAATCTCCACATCCTCTCCAACGCTGGGGCTGCGGGACACCCGAGGACCATTAGCTGGGCACTTGGTCCCGCATATGGCAGGGGGGCCCCAAGTTGTGCCAGGGGGTGCCAGGCAGGCCCCAAGCAGGGCCCCACACACCGGTCCCTGCCACCCCCCCGCCAAGGGCACCGGGACGCCGGTGGCGTCACGCGGGGCGATAAGGCCCCGACCCCGCTGCTCCCCGCCGCCCGCCGTGGCCCCTCGGCACCGGCTGCCAGGGGCTTTGGAGGCGGACGTGGCCGAGGTGTGGGGGGGATAATTTTTGTTTTTTGGGGGGTGGGGGGGGGGTCTGCCCACCTGCCGGCACCCCTACCCCAGGGCCAGCTGCTCGAGTCAGGCTCCCGGTTGCCTTTAAGGGCGTTTTTGGGGGAGGCGAGGGGAGCGGTGCGGGGCCGGACTTGGAGCGCGCCGTGCAGCTGGGGAGAGGGAAGAGGAGAAGAAAGAGGGAGAAGAAGCGAGAGAAGGGAGAGGAGCGGTGGAAAAAGCCGACCGGGACCCCATTCCTCCCCAGGGCCGGGGCCGGCGCCCCGGGCTCCCCAGCCCCCGGCCGCCCCGGGGGTGCGGAGGGGAGCGGGGAGCCGGCGGAACCTCCCCGCGCCCCTCCATCGCCGGGGTCCCGCTTCTGGGGAGCGAAACCCTGCGGCTCTCCCCCTCCTTCCCTCCCCTCCCTCCTCCCTCCCTCCTTCCTTCCTTCCTTCTCCAGGCTTGGCCCGGGGAGGGAGGGGGGCTCTGCCTGCAGTCTGCCTTCACTCCTGCCCGCCCGGGCGACGCCGGGCTCCCGCCTGCCCCCCGCGGCCCCTCCGGCCGCCCCCCGCGCCCCCCGGGCCAGGTGAGGCTGCGGTGCCGTCCCTCTCGGATGTAGGCAGGCGAGACCCCGGATGGATTTCGGGAGCGTCATGAACCAGGTACGGGCGGGAGGTGAGGGCGCAGGGTCCCCAGGCCCCCCGGGAGGGAGGGTGCTGCCGGGGGTGTCATCTCTCCAGGGGGCGGGGGCCACGCGTGATATCCGAGCGGTGATGGGGTGGTGCGTGGAGGGGGGGTGCTGCCACCCGGTGTTGGGGGGTCCGCAGCTTCTGTCACCAGAGGGGGTCTCGGGGTGCGGGAGGGGGGCTTGAAGAGGGCGATGCGGTGCTCGCAGGGAGGACGGCTTGGGCAGGGGGCGAGGGCCGGTTTGCTGCCGGCAGGGACCTGTGAGCGCGCCCCCCGTGCCCCCCTCCCCGCCGGGCCAGGGCCGGTGACTCTCAGGGTGCTCCTGAGGGGGACACACAGCCGCTGGGCTTTGCGTCCCCCCCTGGCCTCCCCGAAGTGCGTAGGGACACGTCCCCGCGGAGCGAGGAGTGCGCGGGAAAGCGGGGTCCGCCCCCGACACCCCGCTCCCGCCCCGCAGCCGAGGGGGCGATGCCGGGCTCCTGTCACCCCGCGGGGAGGACACTCTGGGGGGCTCCCCGCGGCCGGGACACCCTGGCAGCCCACGGGTTAACCCCCCCTCGGCGGCGGGACCGTCAATGGTTAAACTCCGGGTTAATGAGTGGCGAGGCAGCCCCGGCGGGTGCCAGCCCCCCCCGCCGCCCCCCCGGCAGGGATCCCCGGCCCCTCGGCGCCGCCGGGCCCGCAGAGGGTTAACTCCGTCAGGGCAGGTCCCAGCGCAGATGTTTTTGGGCTGTGCTGCTGGGAGAGGAAACGACCGAGCGAGGGAGGCATCAGCCCGCTTGCGTTTAAGGGGAAAACAAGGAAAAAAAGAGAAGTGCTCCGTTCCCGGGCGCCTGAGCCCGCTCGGCGCTGGCGTGAGCCCTGGTGCGGTGGGTGGGTGACTCCGGTGTGTGTACTGGGGGACAGCTGGCAGGGACACTGGAATGACAGTGGCTGCACCCCCTGGGTGCTCATGGCACTTGAGTCTGGGCGTTCTGGGGGGCAATCAAGCAGGCACCTCTTGTCCCTACTGCATGATGGCCCTGGGATGACAACGTGTGTCCTGTCTGGAGTCTGGAACCACCCCCAGGGAAAGTGTTTCGGTGGGAAACTATTGTCCAGCTCTCACCCACTCTTAACGAAGCCTCTTAGTGATCCTGCTGGCCACGGGCAAGGTGCTGGGCCTTGGAGCTGTGCTCTCCCATGCGCCCTTTTGGGGTCTCGAGTTGCAGGGGGTCCATTTGCTTATGCCCTGGGTGACCCTCCTTGCTTTGCCACTGTCTGGTTCCTAGCCTTGTGAGCCCGTCCCCGGGGTATCTGGTCACAGTGCCAGCAGACCATGATCAGCATTGGAGCTTCCCTGATGGGGTATGGGACACAAGAGAGAAAGCAGTCCCACAGCACAGCTCCTGGATAGGGAGAGTGTATCTTTGTCTCCACTTCTCCCTCCTATTCCGTCATCTCCTCAAAACTGCAGACTGGGGGGACACCAGTTTTGGAGGTGCTGCTCAGCATTTCAGGTCCCCTGTAGTGTTTTCAGCTCTGACCTGCAGGGTGAGGACACAGCACAGACTCGTCTCCATTTGCCTTGGGCCTTTCCTGCTCTCACAAGTAGGGCTCAGTACTGGGGGGCTAAGACCCCTTGCGGCAGCCAGGGCTTATTTTGGCATCCAAACCACCCCTCGAGGTGGGCACTGGCAGATGCCCCTGATGCTGGGAGGCTGCCAAAAGTGTGCAGCGGGGTCTGAGTGCACAGAAAGGGGCTTGCCTGATGCTCCAGCAGAGTGGATGTGTGGGAAGGATCCCGCCCTGGGCTCAGGGTGGGGCACAGCCTGCTGCCAGGCTGACCAGTCCCACAGGAGTGCCCGTGCTCCATGTCGGAATCCATTTGTTGATCAGTTCCATGTGAGAATCCGAGCGCTGGCCAGTCCTGTGTGGGAATCGCTGCTCTGACCAATCCTGCACGAGAGTCAGTGCTCTGGCCAATCCCCTGTCAGAATCCAGGGCTTGACCAGTCCTATGGGACAGCCTGGCGAGTGATTAATCCCGTGTAAGAATCCATGTGCTGGCCAATCCTCTGTGAGAATCCCTGCATTTACTGATCTCAGGTGAGAATCCACGCACAGATCAGCCCCAGATGAGAATCCAGTCGCTGCCCAATCTCGTGAGAATCCATGCATTGACCAGTCCAATATAAGAACCTGTTCATGGACCAGTCCTGGTGAAAGCCCCTGCCGCAGAGTCTGTCCCAGCCAGTCCTGGTGTGGCTCTGTTCCCTGGTGCAGAAGCTGCTCCCTGGCCAGTCCTGGTGTCTGGTTTGGTTCTGGGGAGTTGGTGAGGGGCTGGGGGGATCCTGGTCCTTTTCCTGGGGCAAGTCTGGTGCCGAGGGGGGCAGTGACCCCATGCTCTTCCTTAGGCTGATTGTGGGTCCCCATGGGTCTGGGCTGAGGGGTGTCCCTGCAGTGGGGTGGCAGCACACGTGTGTGGTGCTGGGGGCAGAGCAGGGCAGGGCTGGGGCTGTGGGGCCAGAGCCAGGCAGGCGCGTGCTGGCCCGTGGGGCTGGATCCAGACCTGCTGCCTCCAGATGTTGCCTTTTTAGGCACTGGAGCACAGCACATCCCTGCCTGTGGCCAGCCCTGTGCCGAGCCAGCGCCTGCTAGCAAAGTAGGGACAGTCCCTGTCCTGGTCATGTGGAGGCGTCTCTGCCCCCCTCCTGATCCCCAAAAACACCCTTCTCTCCCCAGGCAGGGTCAGGGATGATACCTTCTCTCCCTTCCCCTCATCTGCACTTGGCAGCATTGAGGCTGATTGCTGAAACCGCCCCGGAGCCGGGACCTGCCCTTATTTGGGTTGAAACCAGGGCTATTTTGGTGCAGCTGCCTCCACTGCAACCTCTTGAAGCTTCTCTGTACATTGTTTTTCCTGTCCTGTCCTATACTCCTGTGCCAGGGCTGCTGGCCAGGCCAGCCAAGGGCTGCTGTGTGCTGTTACCGTGCCAGTGTGCTGTGTGTCCCAGGGTGTCATGGGTGCCAGGGGTGACCCCCATGGCCATTGTGGGGTGGAATGGCTGGTGTCCCCTGTGGCGTTTCATCCCTGATTTGCAGGGCCGTGTGCACTGGGTAACCTCTGTCCTGGTCCTGCTGCCGCCTTCCTGGCGGGGATGGGCCACAGGGCGGCTCCTCATCAACATACCAGGGGAGAAACAGGAGACAGCGTTTGTCCCAGTTCAGGGGACATCCCTGTGTGAGTGGCTCTTTGCCTGGTGCACCTTTTGGAGAATGGCCTCTGCCCTGGCATGGGCGCTGTCCAGGCATCCAGGCATGGAGAGGATGGCACAGTGACAGTCCCTGACCCAGCTGCAGGGTGGGCTGGGGATGCTTGGAGGGAAGCCTGGGAGCAGTGGGACCTCTGTGCCCCAGCATCAGCGCAGTCTGACTCACCCTGAGCCGCCGGCCAAGCCGCTCCCTGCCCTTCGACGCATCTGCCAGTCACCCCCACCCAATGGAAGAAGTCCCAAAAGCAGCACCCCTGGGCACTGGTGGGGGCAGAGGGGGGCTGTGGGGTGCACGGGGTGCTGCCTCCTCCCAGGGACTCCTGTGCCGGGGTTCTGTGTGGCTGCCCTGTGCCTCACACACCGGGGCTGTGCTGGGCAGGGTGGAGCTGGAGAGGGGGGGAGCGGGTGTGCATGGAAACATGCCGTCCTCCTGCCGGGGACATATTGCATAAACAGGAGTTTTGCCAGAGCTGCAAAAAATGTGAGGGCAGGAGCAGCCAGCACGTGGTGTGGGCAGAGAGTACCTGACCCCTGTGCAGGGCAGGGGGGTGACCAGAGCACAGACACCACAGTCCCTTATGCCTGCAGGGGAGAAGGATGCTGCAGCTGGAATGGGGAGCAGAGGTGCTGGAGAGGGAAAATCCTTCCCCAACATCCCCAATTTAGTGGTGCCAACCTGTCCCCTAAAAGTGTGTTCTGCTGTGAGGTGCCTGATGGCTGCTCACACTGCCCCACACTGTGGCTAAGAGAGAGCTCAGCAGGGCTTGGTGGCTGTGGCTGGGCTGGAAAACAGGGGAAAGGCTCTGGGAATGTCTGGGGAAGTTGCTGTGGCCTGTGGCTGCCCCTGGGATCCCCTGTACTTGAGGCAGGGTCTCGAGGTGACCAGAGAATCGTGGGGTGCGTGTGGAAGTGATTCACAGCCCAGCTGGGATGTAAGCAGCGCAAAGCTGAGATGAACTTGCTTGGGAGGAAGTGGTCCCTCATGGGGTGATGTGGAACCCCACGAGGTGGGATCACGTGGGCTGAGCAGGCATTTATGCTGCCCAAGCACTGTCCTGTGGGACGCCAATGTGGCCACTGAGTCACATTCCTCTTTGACAACTGCATTTCCAGACCACAGGGTGGCTTGGGCAGGGGAACCACTTACAGGGCTGGAGGGAGTAGGGTGCCTTGATGCCCTCTCTTGGGGTCCACATTCTTTCTAAATAATGGGGCCGTGAATCTGGCTTGCTTTGAGAGGGTCTGGGATATCAGTGTCCCTTTTGACAGCATGTCTCCAGCTCCAATCACACCAGCTGGGCTGGCTTGCCAGCACCTCAGTGCCTGGCCATGGGAAGCATTGCTGGTGTGCAGGGGTCTGTGTAAGGGCCAGGGTGGCTGGTGCTGCGACTGCTCCTGGCATAGCAAGGGTCAGCACCAGCCCGGATATTGTCCGGCTCCGGAATGTTTATCGGAGCTCCTGGGGAAGGGAAAAACAAAAACCGCCACCCAAAGGAAGGGATATGCGTCAGAGATGGGCCTGGATCACCCACCGGCAGCCGGCCGGGCCGTGCTGTGGGCCGTGGGCCAGTGCTCGCCCGGCTCCAGCTGCCCGGCCGGGGACACCCCGGTGCTGCGCTGATCCAGCCCGTTCCTGAATCGCAGCGCCCCGCCATGGAGGTTTGTGTTCCCCCAGCCCTGCTAGCATCTTGCAGGTTGGGGCTACAACCCACGGTGATGCTCTGCTGGAGCAGGACCTGGGAGTGGCTCTGGGCACTTCCATGGGTGCAAGGGTTGTTATACTGAGGGAGGAGAGGGAGAGGAAGGAGGTGCTGAGGGAGGGAGGTGTGAGCAGGGGTTGCAGCATGGAGAGGGCTCTGAGATGTCTCATCCCTGGATAGGAGGTGGATGTCTGCATTCCTCCAGCCTCGCTCAGTTCTTGTGAAATGGTGCTGAAGTCCTGTCGTGATCTGTGGTGCAGAGGTCAGTCCCTGAGCTGCAGCTGGAGGGGTTAGGTGGAAGAGGGACCTCATGAGCTACTCTGCACTATGGCAGTGAGGCCAGGGACTGTCAGGGGTTTGCCAGCCAGGTGTTTATTTCTGGGCTTGAACATGTCAAGGGGATCGAGTTTCTCTAGGTATAGTGACAGCTGGTGATGAGCGAGCGAGCCCATCATCGCTTTCCAGCGGAAGGCTGCAGGGCGTGCCCAGCCCTTTATGAGACATCAGAGACTCCTATCACTCCTGGCCACGGGGCCTCATTTACTGGGAAAGTGATTTTTCTGCTTGGCAAAACTCGGGTCTCAAGGCAGCAGCTCGTGGGATGTGGCTGCTGGGAGGGATGGGGCTGCGACCTGGGGGGCCGGGTGGGCGGGTGGGGGGCCGTGGGGGGCTGGTGGGGTGGGCGGCAGCCCTGCTGCGCCTCGTTCCTCGCATTCCTGGGCAGGGCTGCCGGGCGGCGGGGTCGGCGGCGGGGGCCAGCCGGCAGGAATGCAAACACCGGTGAGGGGGAGAAGAAAGGCCGCTGTGTCTGCCGCGGCAAAGCGAAGCCTGGACCAGGGGTGTGCGGGTCCCCCTGCCTTTCCCACCCCTGTCTGCAGCGAGGGATGCAGGAATCGCTGAGGACAGAGATGGTGGCTGTTCTGGGGGTAGCTGCAGGGCTGTACAGAGTGATCCTCTCACCGTGGGGCAGGAGGGGTGCTCCTACACCTCTAGGTCGGGAACTGGACTTCCCTAGGGAGGGGTCCATTGTCTGGGACAGCGTCTTCCTTCTTCTTCTTGAACTGGGGACATGTTTGAGCCAAACTTGAGAGAGGAAAACAGCTTTACATTCCTGAAGTCCTTGTAAAACTGCCTTTCTGGGATGCGAGAGTGCCATACAGCCTGAGCTGCTGGCTCCTGTGGATGGGAAGAGTGGTGTCGGGTGAGCACAAGCCCATATTACACATCAGAGAATCCTCAAGGGCAGGGAAATACAACCACAGGCACCCCAGTTTTTCCCTTTTCCAGCCAGAGGTGCATTTGTAGTCTGCGAACTTCCTCATGCCGACAGCAGAGGAGGACTGGGCATGGGCCCTACCTGGACCAGTGTGTCCCATTGTGGGGGAGCGGTGCATTTCCCCCATCTCTGACCCTGCAGCTGGGGCTGGGCACGGGTCAGGGGCGCTTGTTGAGCATCCCCGGGGGAAGAGCACGGCAGCAGCGTGCGGGGCACGGTACGGCACAGCCCTCGCCGGCTCGGTCCGCAGAGCGGCTCGCTGCCGCTGCCGGAGAACATTCCAGGGAGGCTGGCGCGGGGCCAGCGCCGCGGGGCAGGGAAAAGGGCCTTTTATGGAAGCGTTTCTGCATTAGAATAAAATCATAATAATAATGCGCAGGGGAAGGGAGCGGGAGGAGGAGGAACCCCTGAAGAAAACAGTGAGATGGGATGGGAGCAGGCTGGCAGCCGGGGAGGGGAGCAGGCGCTGGGCATCGTGCTCTGGGGACCAGGATGGGATGGGATAGGGGTGCTCCAAGTGGGGTGCTTGGGGCAAATCCTTCTGTTTATGGCCCGGGGCAGGCGAGGCAGAGTGGGGTGCAGTGGGTCCCCATGCTGCCATGGTAGGGGACCAGCCCCTGAGTGGTGTTTGCCGTCTTGGCTCCATCCTGGGATGGGGCAGGGGATGGCTTACTGGGCGGTCACTGCTTCTGGTGGGATTTTTAGAGGACAAAATGCCCTGAATCACACTCTCCCACTACTGCTGGCACCTCTGGGCCAACACAGAGCTGGATTGCCTGTGCCAGCTGCCCCAGCACCTACGAGGTGCTGCCTCTCCCACCCTGGCATGCTGCTGCTTGGGGTGCACACAAAACCCAAGGTTAATTGTCAGTAATTGCCGCTGGTAATTAAGGTAACAATAGCTGGGCTGTTCAGCTGGCGGCTGCAGGAGCTCACGAGGCTGGGCTGGGGTTTGTTCCAGGAGCTGCTCTTGGCACCAGGCACCCGCCCTGCGCTGTGCCATGCCCTGCTCTCCATGCCCACCCGGGCTGGGGCTGGGGCTGTCCTGGCTCCCTGGCCAAGGATGAATGGCACAGCTGCCCTGGCCCTGGGCCCACTCCCACTCCCAGCCTTGACTTGGGGTGATGCCTTAGCTCCTGCCTGGAGTGGCAAGGCCATGGATGCCCCTGTCATTTCCTTGGTTGAGTGCTGTATTCCTTGTGTATGGATGGGGGGTAGATGCTGCATTCCAGCCTCTTCCCATGCCCTGTGTTGGACAGGGTGTTCAGAGGCTAATCCTGGCTCTCTTCTGCTTCCTTGCAGGCTGTGACCCCCTGCTCCCCCAGTGTCAACTATGAGCTGGTAAGTGACACCTCTGCTGTGAGCCATGGGTGACAGCCACGGCTCTGGGGATGCTGGAGCATCCTGCTCTGGCTATGGGGCTTTCTCTGAGCTGGGGCTTCAGGATGTGAATCTTCCACCCTCAAAACCACATTGGTCCTGAGCTTGGGGTAAGGGCACTCCCATTTTGGTGCTGTGCCCCCCACCATTGCTGGCTGAAGGGCATCCCACAGCTGAGCAGCAAAAGCTGGAGCAGCCTATCACAGGACTCCTGGAGCTGGAGCTTTCAGGGAAGAGGGGTCTGCAGGGTTGCTGAGAGGGACAGGCAGATAGCACGTGACCATCCAGGGCTCTGGGGTCCCCTGGCCAGAGCTGGGGCGGTTTCTTGCACACCCGGAGATGGCTGTACCAGATGTGCCTTTGGCTCGGGGCGCCCAAGGCCATGCATTTGAGCTCTTGTTATTTGTCACCCTCTACTATTGTCTGTCCTAGGGGCCTTTAGTAATCTGCTGGGGCCAGGGCGACACAGGCTGTTCCCACCCTGTCCTCTCTGGACACGAGGAGAACAGCTGGATGCATCATCTCCGTTCACCCTGTCCTGGGGAGGGCAGGTGGGGGGTACTGGGCGGACAGCCACAGCCCTTTGCCACACTGCTGCAGGCCATGGCTGGGCTCTGGGGGCACCAGGGCACTGGGATGTCACCTGGAGCAGGGCCATGCCCAGTAAGAGGTTTGGGAAGCATGACATGATGGTGCTACCAGGCAGCATCTTGCAGCAGAGCAGCTCCCCTGCCTCGTCCCCAGCCTGGTGGTGCTGTGGCAGCAGGCAGAGCAGGCACGTGGCAGCAGGGAGACTGGCATAGCCTGGGGCCACTGCAGCAGCCCTTCCTTTTTGCTCCAGACGTGTGCCAAGGCTTGCTGGGGCAGGCGCGGGGAGAGGAGGCCCTGGCAGGGTTTCAGCTCAGGCTCAGCAGCCTGGCAGTGCCGCAGTATCCGTGCCTCACACGGGGCCCTGGGCTGGGCAGGGGTCTCACCTGCAAAGTGAGTGTAGGGGATGACCACCTGCAGGCTCTGAGAGCAGTGTGAGAGCCCAAGTGAGCAGGGCATGGGGTAGGAGCGGAGCATGCTGCCTGCTCTGGGGCCTCATGGTGGTTATCTGCCCTGGGTTTAATCTCTGCCTGCACCCCTCACCCCTGCCAACCTCCTTGGGCACTTATCGACAGCAAAAATATGTTGCCTTCGAGCTGGGACCGTTACTGTGGCTTTGGGAGGAAGTTGAAAGGGTTTGCCCTGCCTCATGGATGGAAATGTCTGCTCTGGCCCTGCTGCCAAGAGTACAGCAGCCTGGTTTGAGGGTGACCTCCAACCTCCTGGTCCCAAGACTCCCATCTGGGGACCTGCTCAGCTGGGTCCTCTTGCTGTGCCACCCCCAGGCACCACAACCACCATTCCCAGACTGAGATATCTGTCTCCTGCTTCCTATTTTTGGGGTCCAGACACTTTCCCCCACCCCAGGAAGTTAATTCCTGTGCTCAGCCTCCTTTCAGAGCTCTCTCCAGTAGCATGTTACCAAATTTCCCCCTGTTTTGAGCATCTCAGACCCTGGCTCTTCTCCCACTGGGGTCCTTCACTGGCCGGGTGGGATCAGGCTTATCTTGGGGGCCAGTTGCCAGGCTGGGTGTGGGACTGCACTGGGCTTGCCCTCTTGTTTACTTCCCAGCTGTAGGATCTGACCATGGAGAATCCGTCTGGAATCCCAGAGATGTGGGGGGCACCAGATGCCCATCATGGAACAAGCTCAGGGTTCTCCAAATGCTTCCCATTGGCAACAGTGGTCAGTGCCAGTGGTGATGGCTGAGACGCAGGATGGCAGCATCCTTGGTACTTGAGTATTCCAGCTCTGCACTTGGGTTTTGGGGGATTCCCAGCCTTTAGGAAGAGAGGACATGTTGGCAGGCAGGGAAGGGAACGGAACTGCGGTGCATTTCCTAGGAAGCACCAGAAATAGCCAGGGGGAGCTTTTGACCCTGGCCCTGCTCTGTATGTGTGTGTGTGTCTCTCTCAATCTCTTCTCTCTTGCTTGCCTTTTTCTCACCTTCTCTTTGCTCCTGTCTGCAGCCATCCCTGGGGGAGAGCATCACCAAGCAGGTAGAAGTCCTGGTAAGTGCAACCAGTCATGGAGGCTGACCACTGCCTTAAGACCTCTTGGGGGGTCACTCATACCAGTCCCATTGCTGCAAACACTCCCTGCAGCCAAAATCCCTCAGCCTGGAATGCTCCTGTGTACCTGGGACCCTGAAGTCCTCTCTCCCAGCCAGCCAAGGTGATGGTAGCCATGCCAAAGGCCAAGTGAGATGACCAGGGCTGGTGGCAGAGGCGGTGGTGGAGCCCAGCATACTGGGGGCTGAGGCTTTCACTGCAAAGCTGACTTTCCTGTCGTGGAGCTGGGGATCTGTTATTTAATCTGTGGACATGAAATTGCTAAGACAGTGTAGACAAATGCACTGCCAAAGTCAACGAGGACAGCTTCCCCCCCACCTGCAGCCAGCTGGCCTCCCTGAGTGTTGGGGCTGGGACCCAAGGGATGGAGGCATGATGGTTCCCATGAGGAAGAAGATGAAAGCCTTCCTCACCTGAGATCTGGCTTTGCCTAATGCCTTTGGTTGTCCAGGACATGTTTCCAGCCCTGAGAAAGAGCATCCTCAGGAAAATCCAGTTAGAAGCCTTCTTTGCTGGCTTTGCTGTCTTTGCTGTCTTTCAGGAAAGTTTCTTGATATTTCTGAAGCCTTTCTTCACCCTTTCCAAGCAGAAGGGACCCGCAGGTTTTGGGTGCTGCAGGAGCTTGGGGACATGCCAAGCTAGCTTGGGACTGGAAGGCACATTCTTGATGGGGTTGGCAGAGGGATCTTCAACTCAACAGGACTGGGACCAGCCCGTCCTGTGCTGGGCTGGGCTGGGTTATACTGGTTTGGCTGGAGTCTCTCTCCACAGGGGACGTTGGCAAGGTCTGCCAGCCCAGTGGCAGGCAGGAGTGTTTAATAACAGGAGCACAGCTCCTATCAGCTGATTGCAGGCTGACTCTACCTCGTGCAGGGCTGGCGGCAGGGACGCAGCGCGGCTGCGGGTGGGGGTGGGGAGCATGGCAGAGCCCGGGCAGCAGGGCACAGCTTGGGGGCTCTCGCTGGGACAGGGGACACTGCAGGGCCCTGGCTGTGGGCACCCGCTCTCCCGGCTCTGGAGGGTGCCAGGAGTGGACCTGCCATGGCGTGGAAATGGATTAGCAAGGGGCTCACTGCTGTCCAGGTATGGGGAGGGACAGGGACTCTGGTGTCCCCACCTTGCTTGCCCTCCTGTGCCTCAGTTTACCCATGTGGGAGCTGGGGGTGATTCCTGGTTTCCCCATGTCTGTTGGAAAAGGCTGTGGTTTTGGGAAGCTGCTGCAGTGGGATGGGGTGACATTGACTGAGGGGGCTCCCCTGGCTGGGGGGTGTGGGACCCCAGAGATCTCTGTTATGGATGTTTGAGGCACTGCACAAGCCATGGTGGAGATCCCATCCTGATCACTGGTGGGTGATGCAGGGATGAGCCCATATTCAGGTTCAGGCTTGTTCCACACACCTTGGCTCTCCCAGGAAAGGTTTTACCTCTCTTTTTGCTGTATTTTAACTCCTTATTTGCCCTCAGCAATGTTGGGGATTTCCTGGGGTGAGCAGGCAATTTGAGACACCCTGAGGAAATACTGGAGAGGGAATTGTCACTGCTGTTCAAGCACCTCTGAGCACTGAGGCAAAGCTGCTGCCTTCTGGAACTGCTTTGGCTGGGAGGGGTGACATTGTCCCCAGGCCCCAGGGCTGCTGAGCCTGGCTCTGCTCTGCAGGATAACCTGACCTTGAGAGGGGCATGCAAGGCTAGTGGAGGGTGACGCTGGCTGTCCATGGGAGCAGCTCTGGGACTGTGCTGGGTGGGCAGGAGGTAGCAGGTAAAGGATGCCAGGGAAACTGCTCTCCCACCTCGTGCTGTGCCCTTTGGTGTGCTGGTTGTGGGATGCTGCAGCCCTGAGGAGAGTAGCAGCAGTCTTGCAGCTCTGGGAACCAATGAGGCATCCCAGGAATCAGCTGAAGGATGTATCTCTTATTCCTGATCCTTCCAGGCGTGTTGCCTGCGTGAGATGAGTCTTTAAATGACTTCTGCTTATTAGCTGGAGATACTAAAACTAATGAGGTGCGAGTGTGTTTTTCCTCAGCAGCTTTTTTTGGAAACCCTGCTTTGTTTTTCGGCTGAGGTCACAAAGTCACAGAACAAGCCGGCTGCAGATGAAATTTTCGAGGCCGGAGAACATGCATAAATAGAAGTTTCCTGCCCCAAGAGCTCAAACATTTCCTCCAGGCGTTTGGCTTGGTGGAGCTGGGGCCAAAGCAAACTGTCGTGCCTGGCTGGCTCCTCGAGGCCGCTTGGGCAGCGAACCTGCCCCTGCTCCAGGCAGGGCCAAAGCAGCTCTGTCCCACCAGCTGTGCCCGCAGCCTGATGGACACAAGAGGGACTTGTGACATGCCTGAGACTGTGCCCACCTGCTCAGCATCCTCCAGAAAGGTCCTCTGGGACCCTTTGGCAAAGCACCGGCCCCACAGTGCGCATGGTAGCTGGTCCCAGCAGCACTGGGGTTGTGAGAGTTGGGTTTTGCATGTGAGATGTGTCAAGCTGCTTCTGCTATTTGGTGGGATTTGGAGACAGTGATATTTTGGGAATGTTAAGATGCTCAATGCAGTGTGGTGGAGATGGGATGCTTTGGCAGCACCATCACACCCAGGTCTAGCAAGAGCCCTGTGCCGGCTGTGGCTGGGTCATGGCAATAACTTGCTTTTCCTCTCTTGCTCTTTAGGATGCCACAAAATCCCCCAGGAGTGGGCAGTCACGCTGCAAAACATCCAGGTACTTGCCTCAGTTTCCCCTTCTGATGACTGTCTCTGCTCTGCCTGAAGCTCCCTTCCACTGAGACCTGCTTCTCCAGAGGTGCTATACCTGGGAGGTGCTCCAGTGAAGAATACACAGGAGTTGTGACCCACCATCCCCAACTTGGGTCCCCAAGAGGACTGGGAGCAGGGGACAGGCTGCAGGCAGCTGTGTCCCCATGTGTCCCAGCCTGTCTGGCAGGGTGGGGAAGTGTCCCTGTGTCCCTTCCCTGTGCCTTGACAGTGGTCCCCTCCCTTTCCCAGAAGCATGAGCCTGACTGCAGCCATGGAGAGCAGCTGTGAGCTGGACCTGGTGTACATCACGGAGCGCATCATCGCTGTCTCCTACCCCAGCGCAGCCGAGGAGCAGAGCTACGCCAGCAACCTCCGTGAAGTGGCCCACATGCTCAAGTCCAAGCATGGCAACAACTACGTGGTGAGGGGCACGGCCAGGTCCCTGCCAGGCTGCTGGAGGGGCTGGGGTGCTCAGCTGCTGGGGATGGGCCCTTGCAGGGAATGGATACTGCATCCTTGTCTCCATCTGGGCTCTGTTGAGGGAGGGTCTTTGCACTGTGCTGGATAGATTTTTTTCTTCATGGAAAATTACCCGTCCCTTTCAGACCTCCTGGGTGTTTTTGGTCATTGTGTTGCCGTGTGGCAAAATGTTACTCAGGGTAATGTGTCTGGGGAAGCCTCTCACAGCAGGATTTGGGAAGGCTTTGGGGTGAGGTGGCAGCAAGGAAGATGTCCTCTCACTCTGTTTTCCATCTTCCCTCAAGCTTTTCAACCTCTCTGAGCGGAGACGTGATATCAACAAACTTCACCCCAAGGTGGGTCACAGCTGTGAGAAGCAGGGAGGTCTTAGGGGCCTCAGGGCAGGCCTGTCTGCAGGACCAGCTCCCTGCTACAAGATGTTTAGGGGAGAAACAGCCATCTTTTCTATTCTGTCCAGCTGGGAAAAACCCTGGGAAAAGCACTGAGACTTCACACTGTGTTTGTGGTAGTTCAGCTTGGCTCCCATTACCCTCCCAGCCCCCCTTCTCAGCCCAAAACTGACTGTTTGGAATCTCCTGGAGGCCTCCCTAAGGCATTGTCCTCATCCCTCTGGTAGTGGGGGAGTCCTCAGGAGCTGAGCCAAGTAACCTGGAGTGAGGGGCCTGAGGTTTGGGATCACGGTGGCCTCCCTGGGCAGTGGGGTGTAGGGTTGGGGATGGGAGGGTGCATGTCAGAGCAGCACAGTAATGCCTACCCTGTGTACAGGCTTTGCCCACTGGCAGGCTGGGAACTCCACGTGGGCGTGCCTGTGACCCCAGGTTGTTCCCCTGTTCAGGTGCTGGATTTTGGATGGCCTGACATGCACACCCCTGCGCTGGAGAAGATCTGCAGCATTTGCAAAGCCATGGACACGTGGCTCAACACAGCAGCACACAATGTGGTGGTGCTGCACAACAAGGTCAGCAGGACCTGTCATGGGGCACAGCAGTGGGGCACTGGGGCTCTGTGGGGCTGCAGGGATTGGGCTGAGCAGCCTCAGAGACTGAGAGATGTGGAGAGTGTGGTGGTTTGTGGTTTGGGGTGTGAGTTGGTGTCAGCACATACGTGTGGATTGGTGTGTGTCTAATAAGGGTTGGGGCATCTGTGGGCTGGTGTATGCTTGGAGGGATCAGTGTGTGCCTCTGTGGGATGTCTGTGCCTGGGTGCTCACAGGCCCCGCTGCCCCCATGACACCCCTTGTCCTGTGTGCCTGCAGGGGAACCGTGGCCGGCTGGGGGTGGTGGTGGCTGCCTACATGCACTACAGCAACATCTCAGCCAGGTGAGAGAGGCATGAGGTCCTGGGGTGGCCCTGGGGCTCACTGGTGACCTCCCTCCCAGTGGTGCTGGGGTGCTGGTGCCAATTTTTTCCTTCAGCCACATCTGCCCTTTCATGCCCACAGTGCTGACCAGGCTCTGGACAGGTTTGCCATGAAACGTTTCTATGAGGACAAGGTGGTGCCCGTGGGACAGCCATCCCAGAAGAGGTGGGTCCTGGCACACTGGGATTTTCCCCATAGGGTGGTGTGATGCAGGGCTCCAAGGTGGTTATTCCTCTGTGGGTTCTCCCCTGAGCTGCCTGTCTGCCCTCCAGGTACATCCATTACTTCAGTGGGCTGCTGTCTGGCAGCATCAAGATGAACAACAAGCCCCTGTTCCTCCACCACGTCATCATGCACGGCATCCCCAATTTCGAGTCGAAAGGCGGTAGGTGTCCCCAGCTGCTTCCCCAGCCTGCCTGCTCCCACACCACCATCCCACACTGCCTGGCCAGCCTTGTCCTCCTTGGGGGATATTTTCCACCATTTCCTTGGCAATTTGAATTTCCTTTTTCCTCCCAGAGACTGTTCACTCATAATAGCAGCATGCTACCCCTTTCTGGCAGAGATGCCTTTAGAGGATGTCCTCCTGATGCTGGGCATTAACATGAGCTGTGGGGTGACAATGTTTTTCTGACAGCTTTTCCAAGATTGGTCCCAGACTGGGGATTGGGATGCAGTACTCCATCTGGTGCTGATACCTCACCCAGATCATCATCCCACCCCTATCCCCAGCCCAGCAGTTGCCCAAGGTCCTGCAGGACCCAAACTGTGAGGGCTTTGCCCTTTCTCAGCTCATCCACAGCATCCTTTCTGCCCATTGCAGATGTTGCCCTTGGTCGGTGCGGGCTGGCTGGGGCAGGGAGCGGCTGTTTGCTTTGGCTCCCTCCCTGTTTGGATTTCTCCCCCGTGACTAATCCCTCCCCTGGCCCCTCCGCCCAGCCGGCTAACAGCAGTGTGCCTTTTCTCCCCGCCTTGATGTCTTCCAGGTTGTCGGCCCTTCCTGAAAATCTACCAGGCCATGCAGCCCGTCTACACCTCGGGGATCTAGTAACTATCTCCTCTCCATGGGGCTTTCCTCCTGCCCAGCGTGGGGGGCATGGCAAGCGGGGGAGGATGGAGCGGATCAAGGGCAAATCCCCCGTGCTCTTGTGCTCTATGCTTAGTCCATTTGGGGGACAAGTTAAAAAACGAGCTTCCTTTTTTTTGGAGGTGTTAACTGGGTCCAAACTGAACCCTTGTGCTGAGAGGGCTGTAGTGACTGCGTGTATCAGCAGAGGGAGCCTGGGGCTGCCAGAGCCTGGGGCTGGGTGTCCCTGGAGGGAGGGGGGAAAGGGACGGAGACGTCTGGGAGATGAAGGCACCCTGGGAGATGAAGGCATTTCTTCTCTCCCTGCTTACAGAACTGCTCTTCCTGCCTGGATTAGTCCTCGCAGATCACAGAGTGTTCTTAGTTGGAAGGGGCCCACAAGGATCGTTGAGTCAAACTCTTAAGTAAAAGGCCCATATGGGGATTGAACCCACAACCTTGGTGTAATTAGCACCATGCTCTGAGCAACTGAGCTAATATCCTTTCTTTCTCCAAAAAAAAAGATTTTCCCCTTGTTTTAATCTCCCCACAATTTTTTTCTGATGCTGATCCTGGGACTGGGCACTGGCAGAAGGAAAGCAGGAGTTGATTTCTCCAACCTCCAAGACTCCGCCAGCACCACATTCCAGTCTGGGTGGGACCCCTGGCTCCTGGTCTCCCTGGAGGGACCAGAGCACCTCACCTCTCAATCCCCCAGGACCAGGATCTCACGTCTATACAGCCATGGGTCCCCGTTAGCTGAGATTTACTGCCATCCCAGCCTTGCCTTTCAGCTTTTAATAGACTGTTTATGGGATGCCTGTAATAAACTCCAGGTTTATCTTGCCTGTGAAATCCTACTCCTTTCTTCCCTTGTTCCTTGCTGCTGACGCCGCCGCCCGTCGGCAGCCTGTCGGCCATGCACCAGGAGGGGGGGGCTTCCCGCAGGGAAACTGAGGCAGGGAGAAGAGTCTAACCAGAGATTTCTCCCTCTGTGTCCTAAGCCCCAGTTGAGCCATGGGAGCCAGGTGGATGGCTGATAGCTCAGCCTCAACACTTGGAACCTGGGCAAGCCCTCCCACCCAGCAGTTTTTGCACCCTTGCTGAGCTGTGCCTCAGTTTCCCCTTCCCGTCCTCCTTCCACTGAGAATGGGTGTCCCTTGAGGTGGTGGATGGGACCCCCCTCAGTCACAGCGAGGGCAAGCTCTGTGCTTTGCACCTTTTCTGCCTGGATTTGGGAGGGGCTGGTTGAGGTGGTGCTAGGAGTTTTCTGGGGGGGTCTCTGCACCTCAGCTCACATCCTCCTGCTGTTCCTCTCTGCAGCAATGTGCAAGGAGACAGCCAGACGGGCATCTGCATCACCATTGAGCCTGGCTTGCTGCTCAAGGGCGATATCTTGGTAAGGATTCTCAGCTCAGCTCCTAATGTAGGAAGCAGACAGGGGTTGCATGCTTGCCTTACCTCAGAACCCCCAGATTCCCCCTTGCCCAGATCTGGGGGCTCATCCTGATGGCCCATCCCTGTTTCCCTCTGCAGCTGAAGTGCTACCACAAGAAGTTTCGCAGCCCTACCCGTGACGTGATTTTCCGTGTGCAGTTCCACACGTGTGCTGTGCATGATCTTGACGTCGTCTTTGGCAAGGAGGACCTGGATGAGGCCTTCAGAGGTAACTGCCCTGGCACTTCCCTGCTCCAAACTCCCTCAGTTCCTGCCCCTGGAATTGTGGTATCATCATGGGGACTTCTGGGCACCCATCCCAGATCGACCCCCGCCAAAACAGGGCACCCCTGCTCCATCTGCAGGGTGTGGTGGCTGCTTGGGAAGTAATGGCACCATCATCCCTTTCAGTGCCAAAAACATCACTGCTGCAGAGGGGCTGCCTCGGGTTGTTCTGGGGTTAAGATGCACTTCCCCATGCAGGGTTATCCCCTAGCAGCTCCCAGCCTCAAGCTGGTCCTCAAGCAGGCGTGTTTGGGGTGGCTGACTGCTAGTGGAGTTATGGATGGAAATAATTTGTCTCTTTATTCTGCTCTCTCCTTGCCAGATGACCGCTTCCCTGAGTATGGGAAGGTGGAGTTTGTGTTCTCCTATGGTCCTGAGAAGATCCAAGGTATGGCTGGCTCAGTGCCATGGGGGTTTGGGGGTGGATGCTGTCTCCTTTCCTTCTCCTCAGCTGTATCCCCTGCGCCCTCCCTTGTGACTTCCACCTGCCCCATTGCAGTCCCTTTGTCACCAGGGTAGGGTGAGGCATCCAGGGAGTTAGGCTGATCTAGAAGCACCTGTAGATGCCCTATCTCTCTCGCTCTCTTCCTCAGGAGGCTGCTCTCCAAAGCCTTTGGTGGCCCAGGAGAGATGGAAGGAATGTTTGGGAATGAAGGGCTCCCTTGCTCAGAAAGCCCAGACCCATGCACACTCACTACCAGTCTGTGTGCTGGTCTCTAGGCAGTCCCAAAAGCCCCAGGCAGTCTTGTACACCTTGTTTGTGAGTCTCAGTGTACATCTTGTGCTCATCCATCTCCTGGTGTTGCCTTTCCTACAGGAGCCTCCTGCCTTGCCCTATGGCTCCTGCACTTTTTTCCTTGCATGCACTTTTCCCCACCTATTCCCTCATCCCATCCTTGTTGGTTCCGTTGTCATCCTGCCTGACCATCCTGCCTCTTTCCAGGCATGGAGCACCTGGAGAACGGGCCCAGTGTTTCTGTGGACTACAACACGTCTGACCCACTCATCCGGTGGGACTCCTACGAGAACTTCAACATCCAGCGTGAGGAAAGTGCAGAGGGGGCCTGGGCTGAGCCACCCCTACCCAGCAAGCACCTGGAGAAAGGTTAGGGCTCACAAGGTGGTCGGCCAAAGTGTCCACATGGAAATATCCCCTACCCCAAGACAGGGACACTGCTGGGCAGTGGGAGCTGCTGATGGGAGCAGCGTGGCCATGGGATGGGAGAGCAAGATCTCATGGACTTTGCCTTCTGCCACAGTGCCAGAGAGCTTAGGCTCTTCTTTGCAGCACTTAGCTGTCATAGTGCTGTTTGCACACACAGAGTTCAGCCCTAGTTTATGTCCCAGAGCTTTAAAAAATTCAAACCCTATGTCTGCAGAACCATTAGGTATCCCAACTGCAAGCATGGCAGGATGCAGATGTACCTTAGTTGCCCCTAGGGGATGAGGATGTCTTACTGGCCTTTGAGAGCCTGCTCATCTCTCAGAGCTGGGATAAGCCCTTTGAGCACCCATTGTGTTGCAGCAAGTTGCCTGCTGTCACCCACTTGGCAGGAATGGGCAGTACTTGTGTGTCGAAGGGTGGTGGGCCCCTGTCCTGGAGGCAAGGCCACCCGTGGCCAAGCAGATGCCTGGGCTTTCCTGGCCAGATCTGCAGAGGCATCCCTGGAGCAGGGACAGCTGCGGTCCCTGATGTCCCTGAAGGTCACCAGCTGCTTTGAGTGGGAGCAGTGGATGGCAGTGCTCGCAGTGGGGGCTCTGGGTGCCTGGGGCGGTGAGAGTGTCTGTGCTATGGTGGTCACATGGAGCCAGACCTGGGGCAGCTCTGTGCAGCTGGCACGGGCACTTGCCTTGGCACAAGGCAGTAAACAGGCAACTCGTGATGTGCAGGCTCAGCTGTGGGCTATGTGCAGTCTGGGGAGCTGTGGGTCCAGCCTCAATCCAGCAAGACTGCCTGGCAGTCCCCTCCTGCCTGCAGAGACCTGAGTGCTTCATTGCATGTGTTCCCCTCTGGACCCTGGGCCAAAGTTTCTGCACCCCAGCCCCTGACAGGGCTGCAGGGGTACCCCAGGACTCATCTCTGTACTCTTGTGGGGGTCTTGGTGAATATTGGGGCTGCAGAAGTACCCCAGGGCTCCTCTCCATTCCCCCTTAGGGGTGTTAGCAGGTGTCAGGGCTGTGGAGGTCCCTCCATGCACCGACTGGGCTGTCCTCTGTGCTGGGATGGGTGGCAATAGGGAGTGAGGGCACCTTGAATTTGTAAACACTGTCCCAGTTTGGAGATGATCCGGGACTGTGCAAGGGTGAAGCTGCAGGCAGAAGGCTGCCCTCTGACCCATGCCAGCACAAGCAGCTGCAAGAAGCCCATCTATAAAGGGTCTTTCCAGCTGTCCCATGGGGCACTTTGAGCATTAGTGGTGGGAGTCGGCGTGGGCTCGAGGGGCTCCCATCTTTTTCCCTCTCTGTTGTCACTTCTCCTCTTTTCTAGCCTGTCCCAAGCCAGGATGGGGACTCTGGTGTCTGGCTGTGCAGGGGGGGTCCCTGTTTATGGTCGTTCTTGCCTTATTTGGTCAGGGAATTGCACGCCACATTTTTGGCACCACCAGGCGTGAGCAAGCGGCGTCTGGGGGCGGAGGGGGGTGAGGTTGGCACCAGGACCCACGCCGGGCTGGGATCAGCCGCTGCTCCTTGTCCCCGCCACTGCCCGTCCTGCCGCCCGCCGAGGGGACGCCGCTGCAGCCCGGGCCCACGGGATTGGGATCGCCTGCTGCACGGTGACGGTGGGTTCCCCACGCCGCCTCTCTGCTGGCCACAGCCTCTCTCACTGCAGGTGGATGCCCTTTCTGCAGCAGCTTTGTGTCAGCACAGAGCACCCATAAGGGCTGGGGGTGCCTGCCAGGGTGGGGTGGTGCTGTGGGACCCCAGAGCTGGAGGGACAGGCGGGTGGCTGGGATGGTGCCTGTCCTGGCATTCCCCTCACCTCTGCTGCGCTTATCTGGGGGGACTTGGAGAAGGAGAATCTCATTTGCAGTAAGGTCATCGGTTGATTGAGTTCTTCCAGAGCAGGGGGCATAAGAGGGGGAGCTGTACCATCACATCTTGCTCTCTGGCTGAGGGGACACAGCTGGATTCAACAGGCTCTCTGTGAGCCACTTCCATGGGACAGGCTGGCCTCATCAGTGAACTCACCCTCCTGCTTTACTCAGGCAGGGTCTCTGCTGCCCACCATGTTTGGGCTTTCCTGTGGTCCCTAGGGAGAGTGGGATGCCCCACAGCCTGTCCTTCCACCCCTCAGCCATGTCTGTACAGCCTGGGGAAGGCAAGTGCTCTGCCTGCCCTCCTTCCTCCTCCTTGAAGGGGCTTTGGGGTCAGTGGTGGCTGCTTGGCAGGTTCTTGCTGCAGTCCCCATGGCCATTGACTGGCTGAGTGTGTTTGAAGGCTGAAGAGAGGTGATGGCATGCTTCATCCTCTGGTTGATTTTGTAGTTGCCAGCACTGTGGTAGCTCTCCTTGGGGTGCCAAGCTGGCTCCAGAGAGGTGGGAGGAGGCTGGCAGCTGGATGTGGCACTGCTGGGCTTGCAGCTGGTTGGAGGATCACTGCAGAGAAATTTTGGGGTACTGTAGATGCTGTAACTCTGTCTGGAGATAATTTATGGCCTGGTTTGGTTTTGCTGAGAAAACCAGTGCTGATAGAGAACAGGGTGCTGAGGCTGGCATGGAGTCAGTGGACAGGTTGTCCTCAAGGTCTGGATGTGTGACTGTTTTGGGGGAACCCCAAGCTCTGCCATCCTAGGGTGGTGTGAGAAAATGTGAAATGGTTACACCAGCCCCTTGTAACCGCTGGTCCTTGGACCCACCCTGGGATGGCACTGCCTGCCCTGTCTCTTTACCAGGCTGGGAAGAGAATGACCAGGGCCTGGCCAAATCCAACATCTGCGAGAGAGTTGCTAAATCCCCACCTGAGTCATGGTTCTGGCATAGGGCTCCCCTGCAGCTCATCCCTGTCTTCCCACACATCCCCACTTGCAGGGCAGGGCTGGCTGGGGTGGGGACTGGGATGAGCATCCCACCCTTCCAATGAGGGGAGGTCACCTCACAGCCTGAACCACATGTGACAAAGGTCAGGGGGTCCTTGAGCCCCACAAAGGGAGCTGGATGCTGATCCTGCGCTTTTCCATGCAGGAGAAAGCCCCTCGATGGGGTTGCTATCATCTGTTTGTCCCCCCCCAGGAGGGCCAGCATCTCATGGGGTACACCTTTCCTAGTGGGGTCAAATCCTGCCCCACTTGTCAGGAGGGACTGACGCTGCCCAGGAGGGCAGGCCAGGCTGTGCAGAGGTGGAGAGCCAAATGGTCCAGGCCAGAGCTGTTAAATCCATTGCTGGAGCTGCTGGCAGGCTTCTGCTCTCCCCCGGTGCTGGATCGGTCCCTAGGCCAGGCTCGGTGGGGAGGGGGGCCACTGGCTCTCCTCTTGCCTTCATCAGCTGCCTAAAGCTGAAGGAATTCACTTCCCCTTCCTTATTCTGCCCCTCTCCACTGCTCTCTGCTCCATCTGCTGCAAGGTAAGGGTGTGTTGAGGTGGGCATTTTGGGGGGCAGTAGGGATCTGCATGGGCTGGATGGGAATTCACAGGGAGTGTCCCCCTTGCTTCTGATTATTCCCCATGGGTGAAATGTTGGAGCATCTACAGGCTTGGCTAGACATTTCAGCTGCAGTGTGGCTATTCCCAGGGCAGGATCTGTCCTCTGACCTGGTATTTGGGGTTGTCATGTAGGGTGGGGGGTGGGGGTTGTTCCCACTGGGACCAGGAAACCGGCAGGGCTGGGATGCAGGGAAAGAGAGACCAGCTGGTAGAAACTCCTTCTCTTCCCCCTTTAAACCGTCTTTGAAGTCAAAACTTGTAGCAGTTCTGTTCTTAGGGCTGGGGTTGTCCCACGGCAGGAGTGGGGAGCTCTGTCCCTGTCCTGCAGCCGAGACAGCCGGGACAGAAAATAAGCAGGAGGCTTTGGAAGGACGCAGGCTTGGTGTGTGGGAGCATCTGGGAGCAAACAGGGCTGTGAGTCAGGGGGCCGGCTGGAAACACTGCTCTCATCCCCTGCCGTCATCCATGGGGGTGTGGGAAACGCGGGTTGGGGGATTAGAGAGAGGGAGCCTCACGTTTTGCTGAGTATATTGCATCAATTGAGGAGTGGAGTTCAGACAGGGACCTGGATGTGGGGTGGGCTTGCTGTCACCTGGACGAGCAAATTGTGAGCACCATTCCAGCACGGATTTTGCTTGGGGTGGAGCAGTGTGGTCTCAGAGAGCTCTGGAGTGGATGGGATCATGGCATTCCTCCTGTCACAGAGCAGGGCAGTGTGTACATCCCAAAAACAGGGCTGGAATGTCCGTGCTATGCCCGTGGTGCTGGCAGGGCAGGCAAGGGGATTGTGAAAATGGGTGGACAGGGTCGGTGGCTTGTCCATGGCTGGTTTCCACCCCTCTTTAGCTGTGTAGTTATTTCAGATGGAGAAACTCAAGTCTCCAGCAAGACACTTGAATTTGCAGCCCCGTCTGGGTTTCAGCATCATGTGTGGCTTGGAAGGACATCCCCACCCTGAATGTGCCGCTGCTCTTTGGGGACAGGTGTGGTGCGTGCACACAGCGGCTGGACAGGGCTGGGTGTCCCAAATGAGGGGCTCAGCCAGCGGGGTGATGCTCAGTGGACGGTGCAAGGTGGGCAGGCTGTCCAGCTGTCCGGCTGTCTGTCCTGCCTAGGAAACAGTTAACGCGGCGGAGCCCTGCCTGTGGAGGAAGTAGTTAATATTCATAGCTGGAAGCTGTCTGTCTGGCTGTCCTCCCTCCATGGCTCCCACCCTCTCCGCACCTCACTGAGGTTAACTCGGGCTGGGGCTGGAGCTTGGGCGGCCCCGCCGCCGTCCCCGCGCCGCTCCCCTTCCCCTCCCGCTCCTCCCTGTGGTCCCTGTGTGGTCCGGGGCGGAGGGGAGCACGGCCGCACCTCCGCGTCTCCATCCCATCTCCGGCCTCTCCCACCTTCGGCTCCTCCATCCTCTCCTCCAGCTGCCTGTGTCCCGGGGTTCCCCGCATCCCGCCCCTCCGGGCGCCCCGCCGCCGGCCCGGTACCCCTCTGGCGGCCCCGCGGGACACGGCGCTGGAAGGGAACGGCTCCCTCCGCCAGAGGGAAAGCAGAGCCAAAGGGACAAACGCCAGCCCGAGCCAGCTCCAGGCCGTCGGCTCCTGTCCTGGACGGACACACGGGGCTGGCTGTGGACGCCGTTGGAGCTGCCACCACACCGGGTGCCCCTGGAAGGCTCTGGTGCTGGAAGGGGTGAAGGAAAGGGATTTTGCTGCCTGCTCCTTCCCTTCGCCTCGGATCTTTTAATCCCTGTCCCTTTTGGTAAGTCCTGACTTTGCTTCTCTTTGGTCTCGGGGCTGGATGGTGAGTTCATGGTTGTGGGGACCCACGGCTTGGACTGGGGTTTCTCTGTGCCGTCCTATCTGCTTACAGGATGAAACCAGAGATAAGGAGGCTAAACTCTTCCCGGTGAGATTCTGCTCACACCCCACATCCTGCAAAGGGTCCCGGGACCCCAGGGTCTTCCCTGTGGGCTGATGCTCCAGAAATGCACTGGGGCCAGAACTCTGGGTCCTCGGGGAGTGGAGGCAGTAGGTGGGATGCTGAGGGGGCACGACAGCGGGAGACACGGTGATGTCTCAGCCTGATCTTCTGCACCAGTGCAGAGCCGTGGACAGGATTTGGGATTTTGGGAATGCGAGCTCACCCCCTTGGTACTGTCACACTTGTCCTGGACCAGTTTTTTACTGGCTGTAGTCACAGGGTAGAGGAAGAGGACAGACCCTTTCTCCTCTAGGGCAGCGAGCCTGGCAGCAGGGCTGGGACCAGGCTGGGCTCGGTGCTTCCCGCAGCTGCCTCCGTACAGCTGGAGCAGATAGAGCCATGGCAGAGCTGCGACGGGGCTGAGCCCAGGGCAAACCCAGCCCACGGTGGGATGGCACAGTCTGCCAGGCAGGAGCCACTCCGACCTTCAGGGATGAAATCTGACCTTGCTGGGAGCTGCAGACTCTTTGCAAATGGGGTGCTGAGAGCCTGCTCCTTTGACGGTGGCTGGCTTGGCTAAGGCATTCAGTTCCATTATCCCTTAGTTTTATTTTATTTTAATTTTATTTTGTTTGGTTTTGTTTTGTTTTATATTCAGCTTCTCAGGTGACAAAATCATATAGTCATATGAGAGAGAGTGTGGCCCAGGGATAGTGGAGGAGGCTTCGGAGTGGCAGCAAATAGCAGGATTTGGGATTTGTCTCGGGGCATCAGAGCCCAGGAGGTACATGGGGTTGAGGACAGGATGAACAATCAGGTGTGGGGCAGAGCAACCGTAGGACAAGGGCTTGGCTGATGGCTGAGCTGTCACAGGCTATTCCTTGCTTACTACCTTGCTACTGCTCTGGGGAAGGGGGGTGGCCACCAGCCCCCCATGCCTACTCCTCATCAGAGATTCTGGGGAAGGTGGGACGAAGCAGTTGGAGCTTTCTGTGTCTGCCATGAACTGCACTGTGCCCCATCCTCACCTCTCTTGGAGACATTTCTCCCAGCCGTGGGGCAGTACCCAGCCCAAAGAGTAATTAAAGCCTTTCCTGTCTATTTTCTCCCTTGGCACCACGTGGTTACATTTATATTTATTTATTCCCTTTTCCTTTCTGTTCCTCTGCCGTTGTTCTCCCAGCCCCCATCCTGGCTTTTGCCCTGTTTCTCGAGACCAGCCAGCACCATCACTGCCTTCAGATGGGAGGGCTGTGCCTTTCCCCCTGTCTCCAAGCAATGTCTCAGCCTGTCCAGCATTGACACTGCCCTGGATGTGCTGCTTTTCTCTTTTTCCCTCCATGGAAAGGGTTTCCCTCCCTCTCTTACCCTTTTCTCCAGTGTGGGAGGTGTTGTGGAGACAAATGCTACTGGCTCCCGGCTTTACTGGCTGGATGAAGCAGCTCTGAGTCTCTGAGAGAAATTCTCACTCTTTCCCATACCAAGTACCCAGAGAGGACCTTGCTGCATGGTCCTGGGACATCCTCAAGCCAACGGGAGGCTTTGGGGCTCAGCGGCCTCCTTGGGATACTGCCAGCGGGGATTCAGAAGTGGAAAATCAGCGACGAGGAGAGGGCCCTGACTTTGTAGGACTTGGGCTCGGTGTTGTTACCCTCCTGTGCTCTGTGGTGAGGGGGCTGTTGGCGTGGGAGCTGCCGGGGTGCGGGTGCGGCGCCGTGGGCCCGGTTAAGCTGTCCCGGCTCGGAAGTGTTTTGCTTGCAGATAGGGCCGCTCTGATTTCACACTATCGTGTTAGGGCCGTCTTCCGTCCCTGAGTCAGCTGCCTGGCCCCCCGCCAGGGAAGAGTCATTTTTTCCTCCAAAAGAAAGTGTTTAACACTGCTCGCGGGACCTTCCAGGAAACCTCGTCAGGGAGCTGGAAAAACAAGAGTCTGCAGCCTGGTCCGTGCTGTGCAGCTCTGGCAGGGGGGGATGTAGCTTGGGAACTATTCCCATTGCTGTCAGTGGCCAGGGTCCCTCTGTACCGCCAAAATCTGTCTGCCCCACTTGGAAAGGTTTAAGGGGTGCAGCTGGTTGTGGTGTTGGTGCTGATGGGCGTGATGGTGGCTGGGGGGCTCAGAACTGGAGTGCAGAATTACTGGTGACGATGCTGCCATGCCTTGGCTGCCCCCCATCCTTTTGGGGCTGTGGAGCAGAGCCAGCTGCCCACACTGGACTTGAATCATGGTGCCAGGACTTTCCTGTGGAGGAGAGGCTGCATGTTTAGGGTTGGGCAGTGGCACTGTTGCTGCAGAAGCTCTAGGGCAGCTTGACCTGGCCTGAGAGAGGGAAGGGAAAGAACAGAAAGGGTGGGAGCCTGTCTGTAGTCAGGAAAGAAAAAGTCAAGGATGTTTGTGTGGCTGGATCCGTGCATTATCTGGGAGAAGAGTGGGCAGTGGGAGGAAAGGTGGGTCTGTGGTTCATTTGTCCTTCACCCGTGGGCTGAGTGCATCCATCCAGCTGGAGACACAAAGAGCTACGAGGCCACATACTGATTGCCTCCACCCGTCCTCCTACAGCCTATGGTGCATCTCCTCCACTCTCCCTTTCTGCCTCCCTGGTGCCACATGGCCCTTTGAGGCTGGATGAGCCCTGCGGAGCAGCAATCGCTGACTGTGTGGGTAGCCCCGGCCCCTGCCAGCCGTGGAGGAGAATTGCCAGGAATGATGCCTGGAAATAGTGCACGGGATATTTGGTAGATCCCAGTGGAGCAGGCAGTGCTTGCGTACGAATTGGGGGGCTGTGGGGGCATGGGGCTGGGGAGGACCTGGCTGCGATGTCTCTGCATGGTGGCGCCGGTGGGAGTGTGGAGGGTGCCGAGGAGACATCGATGCTGGTCGTTAAGTGTTTTGGCACACAGAAGAAATCGAAATCACCGGCTAATGGGACCCATTAGCTCCGTGCAGAGAGCCAGCAATTGATCTGGGGTCTCGTGTTCGTTTCTCCCCTTGCAGAGGTTGGGCACACACAAGGGCCCCTGGATGGGAGCCTCTACGCTAAAGTGAAGAAGAAGGACTCCCTCCACGGCAGCACCGGTGCCGTCAACGCTGCCCGTCTCCCGCTCTCAGCAGCGCCCAACCACGTCGAGCACACGCTCTCGGTGAGCAGCGACTCGGGCAACTCCACTGCGTCCACCAAGACCGACCGGACCGATGAGCCGGGGGTGAGCGGGGCACCCAGCGGCCAGGCGGTGCTGAGTCCTGAGGAGAAGCAGGAGCTGGATCGTCTCCTTGTTGGCTTTGGCCTGGAGAGCGCGCCGCCCATGCACAACCACGTGCCCGGCCCCGTGCCGGCGCGCCTGCCCACCATGCCGGGCCGCCATGTGGTGCCGGCTCAGGTGCATGTCAACGGGAACGCCGCGGCGCTGGTGGCCGAGCGGGAGACGGATATCTTGGATGATGAGCTGCCCAACCAAGATGGGCACAGTGTGGGCAGCCTGGGCACGCTTTCCTCCTTGGATGGCACCACCACTGCCAGTGAGACTGGCTACCAGGAGGCGCCTCGGGTGGGCAGCCTGTCCTCCCTGCCCAACGGCCCCTCGAGCTGCAATGGGGCTGAGAAGCTGCTGAAGGAGGGGCTGTACGATGGTGAGCCACTCTCCAACGGTGGCTACCCCTACAACAACCAGAACACCCTGATGGGCCACCACCTGCGTGACACGCTGCCTTCCTTGCGGCCCTCGGCATCCACTCAGGAGCACCTGGCTGGCTACCCACAGCGCCTACCGGGCTCCCACGCCCCAGGGTGGCTCCAGCCCCAGCCACTGCCCAGCTCCCAGCCCTACCTGTATGCCTACGACCACCCTGGAAGTTACCGCTCCCGGTCCTTCCCGGCAGTGGACACTGCCAAGTACGATGCCAACCCGGCGCTGCCCCAGGCCCCGGCTCGCAGTACCAGCAGCCGGGAGGCTGTGCAGAGGGGCTTGAATTCCTGGCAACAGCATGGGGGGAGCCGGCCACCTTCCCGGCTGCAGGAGGGCGGCATGGAGAGCCACAGCCCCAGCATCTCTAGCTGCAGCCCCCAGCCTAGCCCGCTGCAGACGGTGCCCCCACACAGCCACAGCATGCCCGAATTCCCCCGGGCGCCCTCTCGCCGGGAGATTGAGCAGTCCATTGAAGCGCTGGATGTCCTCATGCTGGACCTCGCACCTGGCGTCCACAAGTCGCAGAGTGTGCCTGCCACCTCCCGTCAGGACAAGCCAGCCGGACCCCTGCCCTCCTCCCTCTCCACCCAGCCCATTGCTGGTCTCTACGCCCGGCCAACTCCACAGGTGGCCCAGTCGAGGTCCTTTGGCACGTCCGTGAGCCCCGTGGTCTCTGAGCCTGGGAGCAAAGCCTATTCTCCCGGAGAGCTGGACTATGGGGTGCATGATTATCGGGAAAGCTATTCACCCTACAGCTACCAGCTGGCACCGCTGCCAGAGCCCAGGAGCTACAGCCATGCCCCGGCCGGAGCACAGATGGGCTCTGTCCCACTCAGCACCTCGTGCTACAGCCCTGTGGGGTCTCAGCAGCAACTCACCTCCTCCCCACCTTCCCCCACCGTCCCAGCACAAAACCAGATGCCCCTGAAGGGACCGGAGAGCTATGAAGACCTGTCGAGGTCGGCAGAAGAACCATTGAATCTGGAGGGCCTGGTGGCCCACAGGGTGGCAGGTAGGATCCTTTGGTTCCTAGGGGGGATGGGGAGGATCGCATGTCCCGAGTGCTGGAGCACACGAGGGTGGCATGCATGGTGCAGCTGGGGATAAGTGATGCAGAGACTCCTTGACCGTGCTGGATCTGGGCTTGGGACTGAGCCCCCTGCCATGGATGCATGCAGGGCAGGGGAGCAGCCTGTGCTGCTCTTCTTTGCTGGGATCCTCCTTTGCAGCTTCCTGTCTGCAGCAGCATTGCCCAGAGGGGAAAAAGGGGTGGCTGAGGGTATCAAATCCCCCCCATCCTGTTAGGGTAACAGGGTTGGTCTGTCCCTGGTGGTGGGGCCAGTTGCTGGATCTCTGGGGAATATGTTTCTTTTGAGGAGAATATGGAGAGTTTGGGAAAATGTTTTAATCTCTGGCTGAGGTTGTCCTGCCTGGACCCCACTTGGACATGGTGTTCTCCCTGCCTGGAGCATGATCTGGTATAGGGTCCCGGCAGAGAACTTCACTTGTCTTGTGTTTGATGTCTCTGTGCTCATCCCTGATTTCAGTCTTTTCTTTCCCCCCTGGATTTCTGGGTTTGGTGCTCAGACCTCCTCCTTGGGCAGCTGGAGTGCTGCTGGAGTGGAGACTAGGCTTTTGGGAACTAGGCTTTTGTCTGTCAGCTGTAGTTCTGCCCAGCTTGGCCTAGGGTGGTTTGAATCTGGACCTAGCTGTGGGGCAGTGGTCAGGGGCTGGGAAGACATTTCCCAGCCCTACCAGAGGGGTTTGGTGCTTGGTTGGGTGCACTGCTGAGTGTGGTGCTGTGGCTGGATGAAGGCATTAGCTCTGTGCTGTGGAGGGCAAGCTGCACCCACCAATCCCCTGCGCTCCTGCAGCTCTAGCTTAGGGGCTTTGGGGACACAAGAGTGTCCCAGCTGCCCAGAAAGAAGGTGCCATGGTGCTGTGGCAGCTTGGTGCCCTCCCTTCCCACATCTTCGGCTGCAGTTGTTCAATTGTGGAGTGACATTTGGGAAGGGTTTGGGGCTGTGGGCCAGCTTGTGATGCTGGGGCTTGGCAGCTCCGTCCCTTCTAACTCTGTGCTCAGTCCAGAAACTCGCTCGGCATTAGAGGGAGGGGGAAAAGGCTTGGCTGGAAAAATCCAACAGCATCAACCTCCCAGGAGTGGGAACTGAGTCACAGGGTGGGGGCAGGAGGGGTGCAAGTGGCAGGAGTGGGATTGAGGAGGGTCATAGAGTTATTGGAGGAAGTTTGCATCCATCTGGACCTGACCTCTGTGATCCAGATTAGATTCACAAAGGGTCACGGGGCTTTTGCAAAGAATTTAAACAAACCTAAGGACACATGGATGCCCAAACTGTGCTGTATGTCTGGATTTAATATTATAAACAGCACATGCCTGCCCTCCCCTGCTGCCCCATAGGAAGAATTAAAATGGGCTGGAAAAGTAGACAGTTCTAAGGAGAGGAGGAAGAGTATTTGCAGTGTGTGGGAAATGGACTTTTGATGGTGTCTACCAGAAACATCCATCCCCCCAACCATGAATGAGGTCCTCAGGGCTGGGCTGGGGTTACTGTTGTCCCCTTGTAGCCACTGGGCTTCCCAGGGAGGAGAGGGGCATGTGGGGGATGGCCCCAGCCTGTGGCCACCTGTCCCTGCTGGAGCTGGGCCTTCTGTGCTGAGGTGGGGACAGTGCAGGCGGGTGGCCTGACCTCTGGCGGGAACGAGGTGTCCTGAAGGCAGCGCTGGGAGGGGACAGCCAGCGGGGACCGTGGGGCATGGACATGTTTGTTTACATTCCCTGCTGCTATAAATTGCCTGCGTGTCCTGGCGCAGAGATGAGGAGCATCTCGCACCTCCTCCCTTCTTGGTGGGGGAATGCTCCCATTCCTTTTTCCCACTGATGATGGAGGGGAAGACATGGCACAGGGCAGCGCTGGCATGCCCAGCATCTCCCCACAGAGGGCAGGTGGTCCTGTCATCCTTTAAGACCCCCTTATCTCCTAGCAAGGCATCTGGGACCACCCCATCTTGTCCCAGCCCTGAGCATTCTGTGATGAAGGGGACCTGCATGGTGCCATCCCTGAGAGGATGGTGATGGGGCAGTTGTGGTGTTGCACAAGGCTACATATGACCAGGGGCCACCATTGATTTCCCATATGGGTTTATGTGGTGCCTGCAGCCAGGCAAGTTAGCTGATGGAAAAGCAGCTACAAGCAGAGGCTGAGCTCCTTCAGACCCCAGATTACCCCAGACTCAGCTGTTGGACCGCAGCTAATATTCTCTCTTCTTTCTCTCTCTCTTCCCCTGTGTTGTATCTCGTGACATTTGTCCTGTCTGCCCCTTCCTCTCTCTGTGGGGGATTGTGTCTGTCCTCTGTGACCTCCCACCCTCCTTGCACTCCCTGTCCTGGTATGCTGGCAGAGTACAACGCCAAGCTCAGGGAACTCAACAAGAGCACCAAAGTCCCCCGTCCTCCTCTGAGCCAGCAGCGGTCCTTCTCCGGTTTGTTCATTCCACCTCCTTCCCTTTCCCTCCTTCCTTGTTCTCCAACCTTCCCCATGCATCCTTCTCCTTCCATCTCTTGCATTCTTCCCCCCTCTCATCCTTCCTTCCTTTTCCCATCTTTTCTCTCTCCTTCCCCGTAATCACTCCCTCCCTCTCATTGTTCCTTCCACCTCTATGCATGCTGAGTGATCTGTGTGTTGCATGGATGTGGGATGGAGGAAGGCTCAGGAGACCATTTCCATGCAGGAATGATCCCTTTTCTCAGCAGAGTGATGGTCAGGGCTCCCATTGAGCTCCTCCAGTGATGGGGGAGCCCCTGGCCCTGGGTACAGACTCCTCTGCCCATGCTTGGTTTTGCATCTCATCCAAGCCTGGCACTGCTTGCTGGTGGGGCTTTCATTGCTGGGCCAGTTCTGGACCCTTGCTGCATCCCCTCCCAGCTTTGCCCTGACCACACCTCACCCCCTTGGGAAGCAAGGGCTGGGATGCAGGTCCACAGAACCCAGATATAGCCAGTTGTCAGCCCAGGAGGGTCTCTCCTATGTCAGTTTAGGGATCCCCATGTCTTGGTGTGCAGCTGGAGGGTGTGGGCTGCTGAGGCTGGGTTTTATGCAGTGTGACTCTTGCTCCTTGAAGGTGAGTTTGCCCTGGGTGATGTGTGCTGGTGACCTGCTTGGTGCTTGTGCACCCACTTGTTGCAGGGCAAGGAGAAGGTGGGAGATGGAGTGGGGAGTCACCATCTTTCTGTGTGACCTTTCTCTCCCCACTGGCACCTCGGGTTTCTCCCCAGGAGGACCAAAGAAGTTTGAACCCTCCCAGTCCTCAGCACAGAGTAAGGTATTTTATCATACCCATTTGGGGTAATCAGGCAGGATGTGGGGAGCAGTCTGTGCCAGGATGGGGTGAGTTGGGCTCTGGTGAGGAGCAGCACAGGACAACATGGCAGACAGGGAGTGAGTTTACATCTCTCTTCCCTGGGTGTTGCGTGTCCCCATTCACATCCCAAGGGCCTTGGGATATTTCTTTGTTCTTTCCTGTCTACTGTGGGGGTATGACCTGGCTCTTGCCAGGCAGTAGTTCTAGCATCTCATTGCCTAAAAGCAGCTCCCTCCTCATTTGGCCCAAAACCTGGCTCCCCAGATGCAAAATTACCTGGGTTTGCCATCGCTCCTGTTTCCTCCTTCCCCAGCTGTTGTGCTCCCTGCCCTTCCCCAGCCCTAGAGCTGTGCTGAGTGTGAGGGCAGTGGGTTGGTACTAGGTTAGCTGTAGGTTTTGGGTGAGAGGGTAAGGAGTGGGGTGCAGGCTCCTGCTCCCCCTTTGTGAACAGGAATCTGCCATCCTGCAGCCAGCCACGGCGTCCTTGGGACTCCAGTGACAGTACCGTGGCTAAGGGAGGCTGTGTCTGCTGAGGGGGCAAAGCAAGCTGGGGAAAGGAGAGTTTGTTTTTCAAGCATAGTTTCCATCCCATAAATCACCCAGGGGGTCGGGGGAGCCATATTCAGAGCCTGGGTTTCCTCCAGGCTTTGCTCTGGGCGGCCTGTGAAGTTTCCCACTCTCCGCTCCTGAACAATGAGTCCCTTTTTTCCCTTCTCCTCCCTCCCCTCCCTGTGGCCCCGGCCACTTTCCATGTCTGGGGAGCGGAGCAGCCAGGGCTTGCCGAGCTCCTGGGTGTCCCAAGGGGCCAGATCCAGCACCCTGTGGTTTGGTGACGTGAAGCCCTGGGGACGGAGCAGGGGAGGGAGTCCCATGCTGCAGATGTGGGATGTGCACTGATAGCCAGGCTCCATCCATCTGCCGAGTTTAGTGCTTCCCAAATGGAAACTGCAAAGCAAGGCAGGCGTGCACAGCTGGAGGAGACAGTCCCTGCCTCTCTGAAGTGCTTGGGCCCTGCAACTCACTTTGGAATGGGCCAAAGGATCCTCCTGTTGATGCTCCTGCAGCGTTCAGGAGAACCCATAGTGCACAAAGTGGAAGGAAAAAACAGAAAATATGAGAGTTTACTTTTTTCTCCTCCACTATCTTGTTTTTCCCTGTGCTCACAACTGCAGGCTTCAGTTTCTTCTTTTTTTTCTTCCCTTTAAGTGAAGAGCAGGACAAAAGATACAGGGTGGCCCTGTGCAATGCTGCCCATACCTGCAAGACAGCTTCCCAGGGACCCTCCCGGTCCCCCTGTTCTCTCCACGGGTCCTTTTAATGGCCATCTCCCGTGCCGGTGAGCACCTGCAGAAAGGATCGGGGGTTGTGTTTCAAAGCTGCTCTTAGTGGAATTTTCCAGGCCGCCTCTGCGGCTGGAGCCAGCCCCGTTGGCTCGCGTCCCCCGCCTCGCAGCCTGGCCGCCTCTCCCCCCGAGCCGCGATTTTATTGTTGTTGCCATTCACTGGGCTGATTATTTAGAAATGCGCCCGGGCCACCTCCTTCCCCGCTGCCCTGGCAGCCCTTGCCCCGGGCCGGGAAGGCTCTGGTGTGTGTGCTGAGCAGCCAGGAGGGGAGGTCAGCGTGGGTCCCATGCGGAGCCCCCGGGAGTGAGGGGAAGCAGCTGATGGCTGGTTTTCCTCCGCCAGCCCGTGGGAAAGGAGTTGGTGTTTGAAAAGTGCATTTCCTGGAGCGTGATGCTGGCCTTTCTCCTTTTTTTCTTTTTTTTTTCTTTTTCTCCTTTTTCTCTTTTTTTCTTCCCTAATGTGCTGACCAAGGGGAGCACGAGTGCTCAGCGATTGTGGGAAAAGTAGAGGGGACAGTGTTGTCACCTCTGCTAGTGGGTAGAAGTGTCTCTGAGCTGTGCCCATGGTACTCAGTGGGGTTGCTGTGCACTGAACTCAGCACCATCATCCATGAGCCCAGAGTAACCTCTTAACCAGATGAGGTGGGATAGAAAGTGTGTTTGGGTACTGTCAGGTGCTGGGAGAGTTGAGCTGCCCTGCCCTGTGCCAACTTTGTGTTCCTGGGCTTTATCCCAGCCAAGGAGCTCTCCACAGCCCAAGAAACCCAATCTCCTGTGATGACTTGGTCGCTCTGTTCTTCCCCCTGCCTGTGGACATTGGTGGCTGGGATCTGGGAAGGATGTTTGGGGGGAGATGGAGGGGAGATGCTGATCTCTCCTTTTAGAGAGGTTTTACACTGGGGACAGAGCAGCAGTGTTTTATTTAGGGTTCCCTGCACCATTTCTCTGATGGGTTCTTTCTTCTTTATACAGTGTTCCCTCTGCCTTGGGGATTCACAAAACCAGGCTTTTTCCACTGCTGTGGTTGAAGCCACATCTGGCTGTGGGTGCAGGGATGCAGGCTGAATACAGCTGTCCTTGTGCTGGCTGATTTGGTCATTTCCCACTATGATGCTGTCGGGAGTCCCTGTTGCTTCCCTGCTCTGCAGGGATGGGCTGTCTGGACTAATCTCAGGATGCTTTTGCCCCTTGCACCCACTGCTGGAGGTTGTCCCTGAAAATCTAATGGTGCTTGGGAGGGCTAGTGCAGCATTTCAGCCACTAGCCACAACCCTGCCTTGCTCTATCACCTGGTCTGGGGTCACTGTCGTAGTGCATATTTGCCCCAGCTACCCATGCTGGTCTGGGGCTTTGATGCAGGTGAGTGCTGCAGCTGAGACCTCTCAGGTCAGGCCTGAAGCATCTCCTGCTGGTCTCCATCTCAGCTGGCAGCTGCTCACCCCTGTGCTGCCCTGTGCTTGCCCTGCAGGGGCGCAGTCCCGGGAGAAGCCTCTGGAGGAGAGCGCTGTCCCTGCCCGCAAGCGGACTCCCAGCGACAGCCACTATGAGAAGAGCTCCCCGGAGCCGGGCTCGCCCCGCAGCCCCACCGTGCTCTCTCCTGAGGTGGTCAGCACCATCGCAGCCAACCCTGGAGGGAGGCCCAAAGAGGTGGGCTGGAGCAGAGGACTGCTGGGCTGGGGGATGGCTGACTGGGGAGACGTGCCTCCAGGGAGGGGGATGGCTTGGTCAGCATTCACGGCATCCACGGAGCTGGGCATCAGTGATGGTGTTTGTGGTGGTGGGGTGGTGGTTAGCAGAGAGGAGGTGAAACCCTTCCCTTTTCCTCCTCTGCCCTCTCCTTGGGGTGTCCTAGAGGTTTGTGCCCATCATGGAGATGGGACTGACTCTTTCTCCTGCTCTCCCCAGCCTCACCTCCACAGCTACAAGGAAGCCTTCGAGGAGATGGAGGGTGCCTCCCCCACCAGCCCACCCTCCAGCGGCGGTGAGATTTCTCCCCCCACCCCAGCCTTCCCTGTGTCACCACAAACCCCTTACTCCAACACCTGTAAGTGCCACGCCTCTGGGAGGCAGAGGGGCTCGGTGGGTGGCTCTGGGCAAGCCAGAAATTTGCCAAGGGTCAGGCAGCTCCAGGTTCCAGACACCCACCACCATGTTAACCACTCCTCCTCTCCATCCTCCTTTCTCCTCCCTATCCTGCCACTCCATGCTGCTGTCAGCATCCCATTTACTTCAGCACCACATATTTGGCACGCTCTTCTTGGCTTTTCCCCACTCTCTACTCACTGGGGTATTACTTTGCTGGGATCCCAAGGTGGGATGAGAAGAGAGGCATGCTATGACCCCATCCCGTCCTGCATCTCCCCATTTTTCCTACTGGCATGGCATGAAGAGAAGCAAAACTGCAGTGGCAGGCGAGTGGGAGGGAGGCAGGAGGGACTGAAGATCAGGAGGGCAGACTCACACCACATCACTTCTTGCTCACAGTTTCAAGGGCAGGAGGGGCAGAAGGCTGGGATGCCCTTTGCATGCTGCATCTTTTGCTCTCTGCTCCTCCAGCGCAGTGTCTCTGTTCTGACCTACCCTCTCTGTCACGGTGGGTTTGTGTGGACTGGGTTTGTGTGACCAGCTTGAGCAACGAGCCCTGAGGAGCAGCCACATGTCAGCACAGCACGACTCGGGCCAGAGCAGTGCAATGGAGCAGCCAGTCAACTGGGAAACCCATTGAAAAGATGACAGCCCCCCATCCCGTCTAAAACACTTCTGTAGGCTGAAGGCTGAGGGATGCTCTAGGTTGGGGATGCTTGGGCTGAGCACAGCCCCTTCTGATGCCATGGTTGCAGTGAAGCCACCTGCCCCCCACAGCTCAGCCTATGGGGCTTGGAAAAGTTAACAATTTTCTTGGGTACTGTTGCTCTTCCTTCCCTGCAATCCTCTGGTATTTGAACCCTGTCTCTCGGGATGAGTGTGGGAGCATTGCTGGGTGCTTGGCAGCTTGGAAATGGCCCTGTTGTTCCTGGGAACTGAGACCGCGGCCCGGGGCAGCAGCAGCTCCTTTGGCAGTGGCTCAGTGGCTTTGGGAGATGAGTCACTTGCAGAGGTGACGGGAGCAGCCTGGCTGGGGTCGTGGCCCCGAGACCGTGCTGCTTATCCAGCACCAGCCAGGGAAGCATGGGAAGCTTGAAGCTGCAGCTTTCAGGCTTTGCCAAAGTGGTCCTGAGGGATACGGGAGCAATTCCCCTCTGTTGGAGATGGTAGTCCTGGGAGAATTCCTGGCCCTGTGAGGACCCTGCTGCTCATCAGCCAACTGAGGTGTGAGCTGACACTGTGCCTTGGAGTCAGCTGGATCTGAGGGAATCAGATGCTCACTGGGGAAGGTGCTGCTGTCTTAGTTTCCCAGGAACTTGGCTGCTCAGCTGCTCCAGCCCCAGGCTGCTGGGTGGACCTGGCCTCGGGGCAAAGGTCTGGCTTTCCTCTGGACCTCCCACCACCCACTGCCTCCCTGCCTCGCCACAGGCCCTGTGCCTGTGCCACCAGTCAGAGACATTCAGACACTGCTGGAGGCTCGTGCCCTTTGGTCTCTCTTGCTGAACATGATGCCCTGAGGTTTCCCCTGATACAGGAAAATACAGCATCAGGGAGATGGGGCAAACCCAGTGGGTAGGAGGGGGAGGAGGTGCAATCTGCTTGGGGCGGCCTGCCCTGCCCTGTGAAACCCCATGCCATCCATACCATAGCCATACACACATACACAGCTCCTCCTGGTGTGTATGTCTGGGCACAGGGCTGCAGAACTCACATGTACATTGCCAGCCCTCTGTGTGAACATCCTCATCCACCCATTGAGCTGGTCGGGAGGGCAGGGGTTTTTTGGCAGTCCTTCTGTCCCTTTTGTGGGGCTGATGAGCTGCTCTGGGCAGCTGGATTCCAGCTCGGCCAGATGTGGGGATTGGCAGAAAGGAGTTCAGGTGTGGGAGAGCTGGGCTGGGATGGCTGCTCACATAGGGGAAATGAAAGGGGCTTCATGTCTTTATGGTGGGACTTCATGGGGATGGTGCTGGGAGATGGGGTCTGGGCCTGTCCTGGTGGGAGTTGCCCCCTTTCTCCATCCTGCCAGCTTTGCAGTGGGGCAGAGGGCTTGTTCCCAGTCACCTCCTGCCCTGTGTCCTCTCCCAAATGAAGAGGGGGATCAGCATCCTTCTGAAGGGTGTTGCTTCATACAAGGACATCTCGTGTTCTCAGCAGCCCTTCCTTGCAGCTATTGGGTGGGATGGGTTACAGGGTTCTGAACCCATGGGCAGCTCCAGCCTTTCTGAGGCATCACCTCCCACCCTGCTCTAACATCCTTGTGTCCACTGTGCCAACAGTGCGTTCTCCCCCTGGCCTGGCCAAGACCCCGCTCTCAGCACTGGGGCTGAAGCCCCACAACCCGGCTGAGATCCTGCTGCATCCAGTGGGAGGTGAGTGCGGACATGAGTGGGGACTGCAGGCAGATCTTTGTGTGGGGGCATCTGTGAGGATATCCTGGAAGGGTCCCTAGTTTGGAGAAGGCACTTCCACCTCCCTTTTGGGGCCAGGTGGCCGTGGGGGTCCTTGTTGCCTTTTGTGGGGCCTCTGGGACTGTGTAAGTATGTGGGATGTTTGTCTGCTCTGGGGGACTCCACGCAGTAGGGTCTTCAGCAGTGAAGGCTAGCAGATAACCCTGTGGCCCTGTTTCCTGCTCAGCCCCATACTCTTCCCTCTCCCACCCCCTACATTCCTTTTCCTCCTCCCTAGGACAGCTGGAGACAGTTTGCTCTCTGGGAGTTGGGCCTGTCAGCCAGAACAATATCCAGAGCTCTTTCTATCCTGGACAGCAGTATTTTAAGTGCAAAGGCCCTGCTGTCCTGGGGACGTGTCCTGGAGTAGCCTGCCAAGCCAGACCTTACTGCTCCCCAGCACCCAGGGCCCCTTCCTGAGCCAGCTCAGGGCTGAGTGTGACCTCCTCAAACCCATCTAAGCTTGGGGGCCAGAGGTTGATTGAGCTCATACTGTAAGACCCTTATCCCTCTGCCCTCAAGGGTGAGCTGATGCTTTCCTGGTGTTTGCTGGGCTTTTGGGAGCAGCCCTTTGGTTACTCTCTTCTGCACTGTTCCCTCTTTCCCATCTGAAGCCAGCCTCCTGCGTTCTGGACATCATTTCTGGGATGTTGATGTGATGTGGGGATGTCTGAGGCTGGGTGTCAGTTTGGAGCACTTCCAGTGTGGGGCTCTCCTTTGTGCTCTGTGTGCCCCTGCCTGAGCAAGGCAGAGCTGCTTAACTCTGATTTCTCTTTCTGTCTCGCACCTCCCTTCCTCCTCTCCCCCCTCCCATCACTCCCCTGCCCCTCCGTCTCTCAGAGCTAGAAGGGGAAGCGGGCGGTGACTCTGAAGAAGGTAAGAAAGGCTTTTCTTTCTCTCTATCTCTCTTCCTCATGCAACCTCACTGTTGGACTGTCCCTCAGAGCAGGCCCAGGTGTCTGTTCCAGCAGCCTTCCCTTGTGCTGTCCCTCAGGGATATAGGAGCCTGAGTCTTGCCTGTGCTGCTCCCTTCAGAGAAGGGGCACAGCATGCCTTGTGTCGTGGTAGGATTTCTCAGTGTCCAAGTTGGACCTGGAGGTCTGTCACACTGTGTGTCAGTCATCCCTGGGGACTGAGAGCTCCTGAAGGTCTGTCACACTGGGTGTCAGTCGTCCCTGCAGACTGAGAGCTCCTGAAGGTCTGTCACACTGTGTGTCAGTCGTCCCTGGGGACTGAGAGCTCCTGAAGGTCTGTCACACTGTGTGTCAGTCGTCCCTGCGGACTGAGAGCTCCTGAAGGTCTGTCACACTGTGTGTCAGTCGTCCCTGGGGACTGAGAGCTCCTGAAGGTCTGTCACACTGTGTGCTGTCATCCCTGGGGACTGAGAGCTCTTTGTCAGTGAGTCGCATCCTTACTGGTGGCACACTGGGGATGCTGGCACGCTACAGCCAGCTTTGGATGAGCCTGGCGGGGATCTGGGAGCAACAGCCCCTGTTTTAGTCTCCTTCCCTCCCCTTTTGGCTTTGCTGTTGCCATTCAGAGTGAAAATAAACCAAAGTGCAGCACAAAAGGTCAGCAGGCGCAGAGGCCACCAGTGTGTTGCCAGCACGGCCGGCTGGGCAGTGGTGCAGCACCAGCAGCTGGTGCACATCTCCTGCCCCTCAGGCAGCTGCCCAAATTCCCCCCAGCTCTCCTGTCTCTGGGTTGTGCCGCTTTGGGGATGCCAAGGGTGGGGCTGAGCTGGGACATCAGTTCAAGTGTGGCTGTGCTGACGGTGCAGGCACTGTGGGCTCTGGGATGGCACATCTCGTGTGGGGACAGAGGCTTTGGGAGTGGCTGTGATTGCTTGGAGTGCTGCCTGCTAGGTAACGGTTGCTGGGTGGTTTTGCTTCCTCCTTTATTGCATTTTTGCGCTCTCTGAGCTGGGTTGAGGAACTGTATGTTCAGGATGGGTTTTGGGGAAAGAGTGTCTCTTCTTGGTGGGTGTGGTGCTTCCTCTAGCCCTAGCAGCCATCAGCATTTCTCCTTGGAAGTTTCTCAAAATGCTCACAACCAAAATCTGAACACTGTGTCATAGTGGAGAAAGTATTTGCTTGAAAAAAAAAGTTCTACTTTCAGAACTGATTTTTCAGTTATGGCTTTTGGGTTACATTAAAGGAAGCAAAGCTGGGATAAAACCAGGCTTTTATCCCATAAGTTCCCCCAATCTTTACCATTTCTATGCAGCTTTAAGCTTCCAAAGACTAAAACATTGCCTCTCCTCTCCTCTCCTCTCCTCTCCTCTCCTCTCCTCTCCTCTCCTCTCCTCTCCTCTCCTCTCCTCTCCTCTCCTCTCCTCTCCTCTCCTCTCCTCTCCTCTCCTCTCCTCTCCTCTCCTCTCCTCTCCTCTCCTCTCCTCTCCTCTCCTCTCCTCTCCTCTCCTCTCCTCTCCTCTCCTCTCCTCTCCTCTCCTCTCCTCTCCTCTCCTCTCCTCTCCTCTCCTCTCCTCTCCTCTCCTCTCCTCTCCTCTCCTCTCCTCTCCTCTCCTCTCCTCTCCTCTCCTCTCCTCTCCTCTCCTCTCCTCTCCTTCCCACTGAACCCTCAGGAGCTCAAGCTGTCCTGCTTCTCTGTCCCCTTGCATGATGGTTGTCCCCCAAGCAAGGATGTCCAGTGACTCCGCACTGCCCAGGCTGAGTGGCCACCATGGGCCTCTAGCCCTGCTTCATCCTCTGTGAAATGATATTTTTGGGCATTGAATTTATAGTTCTGAGAAGGGACTGGTGTTTTGGCTTACTGCTGGCTCAGGGCCCTCTGCACTTAGCCACACATTCCAGGAGCCACACTTCACGGGCACAGTCCCTGCCCCTCCGTGCTCTGCCTAGCACATCCCAGCTGGAATGGCTGCCCTCTGTATGGGCTCGGAAGATGCTTTGGCAGTGTGGGAGCTCAGGATGTGGCTGTCAGCTCTGAGGAGGCTTTAAAACAGCCTGACACAGATGCATCACTGGGGATTTCTGGCCAGCGTGCAGCCGTGCTTGGATTTGGGATTCCCAAACAAATGCCCATCTCCTTGGTGACTCAGAGTTTCTCTATTTTCCCACCCATTTTCCCATCTCCGGAGTCCCTTCCAAAAAAACACAAGGAGGCAAGATCAGATTTTTCAGCCTAAAAAAATCCTGCCTGAAACTTTCTAACTTTTCTCCTGTCCTACATTGAATCAATGTACTGGAACCTGTGCCCAATGCCACACACCTCACTGTGGCACAGCCCCCAAGCCCCCTGCTCCTGCCTTTTTGGGAGGGGGTGGCATTTTCACAGCCCTATGGTCCTAACCTCTTGCAGGCTGACTCATATGTACTGTCTGGCTAATTTTAGTCTGGGCTGGGGAGCTGGGAAGGGGAAAAGTGAGTAGCTGTGAAATTAATTTAATTACCTAAGCTGCAATGGATTTCTTGCAGCTGCCCTGGGTAGTGCCTCATCCCTGTCACTCAGGATGTCCTGCCTTAGATGCTGGTACCCAGCCTGTGCAGAGATCCGCGGTCTGGTTTTGGCTCAGTTCTTTCCTAGGGTTGTTGGCCAGGGACATCAGCCCAAGGGAGGGACTCCTCCCCTCTCCATAGGCAAATGCAGCACAGAGATGCTGTGGGGGAAGGAGTGGGACCTATGACAGTCTTTTTCCTTGCATGTGTCTGCTCCAGCTCAGAACGTGGAGCTGTGCATTGGCGTTGCTGATGGTGAGCAGGCCAGCTTGCCAGCAGGCTGAGCCAGAGCCCAGCCGTTATGACTAATAATAACAATAATAATGTTTGTAATGCTAATTACTACTGCAGAGCTGCTTTGGGCATGGCCAGCCTGGAGGCAGGGACCAGCAAGGCTGCCTGGCCCATAGGATTTGATGCCAGTGGATCTTGTGTAGGGCAGGCTGAGGTGTGACATGGCTGCGGGGCTTGGGGGAATGGGACTGAAGCTGCAGCCCCTTGCTCTGGTGCAGCTTTTGGTGGGGCTGCAGCTTCAGTCTGCAGCCTGTGGGGCTGTCACAGGGATAGGGTCCAGCCTGGGTGGAACAGGAGGTAGGGGACAATGTATAAGAGAGGACTGGCTCTGGTGTCTGCCATGGCTGGTAATGGCCAGCCCAGCCCGCTGCTCCTGGCACGGGACGGCTTGGCGGCTCTAAAGGAAAATTGCTTTTCTTGCTCGTGGGCTCTGGTTTCAAGCTGGGCTGGGAGTGAAGTGTTGGATGCTGCAATGGAAATAGCTGGAGTTGCCCTCTGGTCTGCTGCTGGAGATGGCTGGCAGAGGTGGGCTGCAGGGAGCACAGGGCAGTGTCATCCGTGCTGTGTGAGTCAGCGCAGGCTGGGCAGTGTCACTGGCTCTATTTTTAGGGGCTGTGGATGAACAGGGAGCAGTACGTGTTCTCTGTGGCATCCTGGGTGGGAGGGATCCTGACTCAGAGCAGGGTGAAGGGGCTGTGGCAGGCAGAGGGATCGTGGTCCCATGTTCCAGTCCCCTCAGAGAAAGAGGTGATTCCCCTCCCCGTGTCCTGGCTGGGGTCTTCAGCATTCTTGAAGCAACTTCAAGGTCTTGAATGAGCCAGATGTGGTTTTGTGCAATCCCTGGTGGAAGAGGTGGGGAGAAATGTTCAGCTGGAGGAGGTCAGCTCAGGCACCTTCACTGGTGTGAAATGTGGGTCCTGGGAATGGTGTGGCCCCTTTTCCATGCAAGCTGTAGGCTCATCTGTTTTCACCTCTCTCTTGCTGCAGAGCCCAGGAGCTATGTGGAGTCAGTGGCGCGCACGGCCACCACGGGCAGGGGAGGGACACTGCCCACTGCCCAGCCCGCTGCCCAGCCTGCTGCCCAGCCCGCAGGCCCAGAGGTGCCCACCAGGAATGGCACTTTCTCCAACTCCTTCATCGCCCCCAGCCCTGTCTCCACCAGCAGCCCTATTCACAGCATGGATGGGTAAGGCAGTGGGAGCACGTCCCAGGGGCTGGTGGGGCTGGGGCTGAGCCCTGCCTGGTGCACAGGCTTAGAATCACAGAGTCACAGAGTCATTAGGGTTGGAAAAGACATCCAAGATCCTCATTGAGTCCAGCCAACACCACCAAGCCAACTAAATCAGAGCACTAAGTGCCACATTCAGTTGTTTCTTGAACGTCTCCAGGGATGGTGCTTGTTCCCACATGGAAACTGCCTTTGCAAAGACCCCCATCTCTCCATGCAGAGTTTGGGTATCCCAGCCAGCTCTACACTTTGGTGTTCTGAGAACACAAATCTGGGTCACTGCTGGTTACTTGGTGGTTACTGGACCTCAGAAACCTCTCACCTCGCCCCTGGAATTGGAAGAGAGATGGGTTGTGCTAACCCCTAGCCCTGTGTTAGGCTGAGCGTACGTCCTCTGGGGTGAGATGAAGCCATTGTCCCTGTTCCCTGTCTACCCTGCCCACAAGATGTTCTGCAACCACACAGGCTGGCAGGGCAGGATAAATCAGGGGTTTGCTGATCGCTGAAAATCGCTCTGTTCCCCAGAGAGACATACTTTGGGATTTATGGTGGAGCTAAAGCTGTGTCCATGAAGCTGACTGGACCATTCCCATGGTTGCCTCTGAACAACCAAGTAGCTGACTGGCTCTATGCCTCAGTTTCCCTGTGTGCCACATGCAGGAAGGTGCCAGTTCCAGTCAGCAGCAGGAATGAGTGATGGAACTGAATTCTGGCTTTCTTTGTCTCTCCCTAGGGCCTCCCTCCGTAGCTACCCATCAGAAGGCAGCCCCCATGGCACGGTTACACCTCCCCATGCCTCAGCTGAGCCCTTGTACCGCTCGCCTGTTGGCTCACAGGTGCCCTCTGCTCACAGCAGCTACCAAAACTCGTCTCCATCTTCATTTGCAATGGTCCAAGGAGGGGTCCCAAGCTCAGCATACAGCAGCCCTGACTACCCTGATGGCCGAGCTGCTGGGCCAGAACCCAGAATCCTTCAGCCAGAACCCCAGGCTCGGCCACAGCCACAGGTCAGTGTGGTGGGGGTCCACACCCTGCCAGGGAGCCCCCGCAGCCTGCACCGGACAGTGGCTACCAATACCCCGCCCAGCCCTGGCTTCGGGCGAAGAGCCATCAACCCCAGCATGAGCGCTGCTCCTGGCAGCCCCGGGCTGGGCAGGCATGCTGTGATGGCCCATGGCAACCTGGTGGCCCCACCAGGCAGCCCCAGCCTGTCCAGGCACCAAGCAGCGGCAGCCACATCCCCTGGCAGCCCCCTGTATGGCTACTCCAGCCCAGAGGAAAGGCACCTGACCCTGTCTCGGCAGAGCAGCTCCTCTGGCTACCAGCCTCCCTCCACGCCGTCCTTCCCTGTGTCCCCGGCGTACTACCCCGGCACGAGCACGCCACACTCCTCCTCCCCGGACTCGGCTGCCTACCGCCAGGGCAGCCCCACCTCGCAGCCTGCTCTGCCCGAGAAGCGGCGCATGTCGGCCGGGGACCGCTCCAACAGCCTCCCCAACTATGCCACTGTCAACGGCAAGGTGTCCTCTCCCCTCTCCAGCGGCATGTCCAGCCCCAGCGGCGGGAGCGCCGTTGCCTTCTCCCACACTCTGCCGGACTTCTCCAAGTTCTCCATGCCAGGTAAGGGATGCTCTTGGAGGTTCCTGCGTCCCCCTGCCCTACTCAGGGCTCTCCCCTCCTCCTCCTTGCTGGCTGTCAGGAAAGGGATTGCAGCCGTGTCCTGATTTACCCCTCCTGTCCATCCGCAAACCAAAGGCACCGCTGGGGCCAGGGCCATTTCCTGCGCTTTCTGACAAATCCAAACAGGAAAAACACCGACTAGCATCTCTGGCATAAACAGCTTCCAGAGATGTGTGTGAGGAGATGAAAACTCCTGGAGGCGATTTTTCTCTGCCGTGGGGATGCACTGACCTCTTGGCCTCATTCCCAGAGGGCTTTACCCCACTGGGACCCCGCTGCCTCCTCATTTCCAATGGTGCCGTGCCCCAGGTGCCATCCTGCCTGGTACACTTCTGCCAGCTCTGGTTACAGACACCTTGGTGACGTCAAGATTGGGCTGATAGGAGCAGGGGAATAAAGCTGTGGGGCAGCGGTGGCTCCGGCTGCTGGGCCAGTTTCCCTGCTGAGCAGGCAGCCCTTTGTGGGCACTCTGGCACTCGTCCTGGCCCTGTGACTTCATGGCCAAGGACCTTTCCCAGGGGGGAAGCATGAGCAATTAAAACCTGTAACAATTAACAAGCAGCTTGGAGAGGGGAGTGAGCCCCCTGCCTCTCCGAAGGTGACCAGATTGCTGAGGGCTGATAACATGTCTCCAGCAGAGATGCTATCCAATCCTCTTGGTTGTTTGGCTGGTTGTTTTTGGAGAGCAGGTGATTGTAAATGTTGCCTGAGTAAATGACAGCTTCACAGCCAGAGGACCAGCTCCCGTTGTGGCTGTGCCTCTGGTGGGCACTGAACAAGGCACAGTCAGGCTGGGGCTCTTTGCCTAGGGTAGATTGACCTGTCCATTTCCTCTTCTCAGAGCAAAGATAAGGGAAGAAATTTACTTTTATGAAGTGTGATCCAAATCTTGAACATTAGAGAGCAGTGAAGGTCCTCTGAAGTCAGCATCTCTCTGGCACCTCCGGACATACTTCTTTCCTCCAACAGTTTTTATTTCACCTGGCCAGCTTCTTTTAAAGAATTCCCATTTAATCTCTGGCTGTGTGCCATAGGGGCTCATCTGACACACAGCCCTTTGAGGCCCCTCGTGCTTAGATTTAGCTTTAGATGCCCAGCAGCCCCATAAGCTCCAGGTAGTGATCAGCCTGTCTGGGTATGGGGAACTGGGCTGAGGTTGGTGCAATGGGCTGGATCTGAAAGGAGGTGGACTGGATGCTTTGGCTGGATGTAGAGTTTCAGATACAGCATCTTTTAACTTTTTTCTTGTCTTTTCTTCCCTTTCCTGCAGACATCAGTCCTGAGACTCGTGCCAATGTCAAGTTTGTGCAGGATACTTCCAAGTACTGGTACAAACCAGATATCTCCAGGGAGCAGGGTAAGTAGATGACACAGGATTGGGAGTTGGGGTGTGTCTGGGATCACAGGGATTACCAAGGATTTCCTTTATGGATTGGGTTGAGAGTGAAGGTTTATAATGACTGCTCAGGCTGCTGCAGATGTGGGATTGAAGCCCCATTCAACTGCAGGTTTGTGTGATGTGGGCTCTTCAAACCTTCCTCTTGGTAGAAGAGCTCCAGTCCCTGCAGTGTGCAGTGGATCTTTGTTTGCAGTTCAGGGTGCAAAACACCTGGCTGTTGAGCTAATAATGCTCAGAGGTATCTTGGAAACATGGCTAAAAAGAGTGGGGAGAACAAGGAGGCGGCAGGATGCCTTCAGGGGCATGGTCCCAGCATTTGGGCCTTGGCTCCTGCTTGCTCTGCAGTATTTGGTTGCTCAGACATAGGCAGGGTGGGAACTGGGGATGCTGACACAAGGGCAGGGGAGGTGGGGGCAGATGAGCCTGAGCCTGGCAACCCACTCAGCCATGCAGGAGGCACGGTAACATTGTGGTGCCTGGCTAGGAGAGCTGGGGCACTCCATCCAACCCACGTCTGCTGGTGTCTTCAGGGTGTGTTGGTTCTCACTGTGCCTGTCTGAGCTCTGCCATTCTCTCCTGCAGCCATTGCCCTGCTGAAGGACAGGGAGCCGGGGGCTTTCATCATCCGGGACAGCCACTCCTTCCGGGGAGCCTATGGCCTCGCCATGAAAGTTGCTTCTCCGCCTCCCACGGTCATGCAGCAGAACAAGAAAGGTATTGTGTGCCCTTCTCCTTCCCACGCCCAGATGCCTTCCATCGTTCAGCCAGGGTGAGCGGGCAGCTGGGGCTGCTGAGCCAGTCGTGCCCTTGGGTATGTGCTGATGTGGCAGGATCCCTGCCTCCCAGGGCACAGGGAAGCACCAGGCATCCTCTGCCCTGAGCTGTGGAGGGCTCAGGAGCACCTACATCTTGGACTTTGGTATATTAAAATGGGTACAGCCTCTCCAGCCCACCGGCACTGTGGTACAGCTTGGCTTGAGGTTGACCATGTGCAAAGGGACAGATTTGAGGAGGGTGTGTGTAGTGTTAGGGACCCATCTCTTGAGCTGGAGCACTGGTTCCTTAATGGTACTGCATAGTAATAGGAGGAGGGTGGCTGTGGTGTGAGAACCTCTCATCTCTTCCCAGGAGACTTGGCCAATGAGCTGGTGAGGCACTTCCTCATCGAGACAAGCTCACGAGGTGTGAAACTAAAAGGATGTCCCAATGAGCCTAATTTTGGTAAGTGCCCCCAGCGTGCTTTCCACATGAGGGGTTGGGCTGGGAGAGCCTTGCCTACTATCAAAGCAGAACTGTCTGGGAGAGCCTGTTACTGCCTCTTGTCTCTGTGTAACTGAATTGTGTGGGCATTTGGAGCCTCTGTGTTCATGCACACTCATGAGAGCACACAAACGTGCCTGTATGCATTGGTACATACCTATCTACACACACATGTAGGACAGCTGATGCTGCTGGGAGGGTGGAGGGCAGGGGCTCCCCTTGTTCCATTTATTCCATGACTAATGTTGTCTGAGGAGCTGCATGAAGACCTCTGCTGCACTTTTTGTTCCTAAAGTGGTCCTGGCACCTCTCTCCCCTCCCTGAGCAGTCTGTGGAGGGCTACCCAGTGGTTTCAGTGAGAGGAACTGCCACATGTGGCATTAGGACCATTAGTGAGGAAACCCACCTAAAAGCCTGTTTCCATCCCCCCAGAGCAGTGGTGACCTAATCAGGGAAAGCTGGAGTTTCTTGTTCCTTTCCCTGGTTAATGGTTATCATACTTTGGATTGTGCGGTTCCATAGCCCAATGATTTTGCAAAAGGATCATTGTATTAACCCAGCAGGTGCAAGCAATTCTTCATCTGGCAACACTGGCCCTATGCTGACCATCTTCCCTTTCTCCCCAGGCTGTCTCTCAGCACTGGTGTACCAGCACTCCATCACGCCCTTGGCCCTGCCCTGCAAGCTGGTCATTCCTGACCGAGGTAAGAGCATTGCTTCTGTCCTCACAGCCTGCCGGGAGGGGGTAGGTTTCCAAGCAGGGAGCATCAGTAACCATCCCATGTCTCCTAGATCCCATGGAGGAAAAGAAAGACTCTGCGTCAGCCACCAACTCAGCCACGGACCTCCTCAAACAGGGTGCAGGTGAGTTGAGAGGGGTTGTCATGGGGTGAACTTGGCTTGGGAGAACTGCCTGACTCCATGTCTGCTGTCTCCCTTTGCAGCCTGCAACGTCCTCTTCATCAACTCAGTGGAGATGGAGTCTCTGACGGGCCCCCAGGCCATCTCGAAGGCTGTTGCTGAGACGCTGGTGGCTGACCCCACGCCCACAGCTACCATTGTTCACTTCAAAGTCTCTGCACAAGGCATCACCTTAACAGACAACCAGAGGAAGTAAGAGCTTACATGGCCACATCTCTGGCCAAAAGCCAGTGTTGGCTCATTCCCAAAGCCAGCAGGGCTATGATTAAGAAAGTGTGTTGGTGAAGGATGTCCCTGGGATGGCATCAACCTGGTCATGGACATGGCTGGGCTTTGTCCTTGACTCTTGGAACATCCTATGGGAGACCTATGGCAGTGTCCCCTGGGCTGGTGGAGCTGGGTTGTGGTGAGACAGTGGTGGAGCTTCCCTGGCCCTGATATTCCCCATTTTGTGTTTCAGATTGTTCTTCCGAAGACACTACCCCCTCAATACCGTCACCTTCTGTGACTTGGACCCCCAGGAACGAAAGTGAGTGCCCTAACCTGGGGGGAATGCATGACCCCCAGCCCTTTCCCCTCCTCTAGCCTCCTGGGTTGCTTGGAGCAGGGCCTTTGCTTGCTCTCTCCTCTGCTCTTGCAAAGAGAGAATGCAAGGTCCCCTTGGATACTGTGATGCAGTGTCACCTTCTTCTGGTGACTTTTTGGTGTCTCCAAACACCTTCATGCTGAGGGAGAGGTGCACCATTTTTTCATAAAGCCAAGCCTGTGCCAAGCCATCAGGCCCTGTCTCTCTGTGGAGTGCAGGAGGGACCATCTCTCACACCTTCTCTTCTCCTTGCAGGTGGACTAAAACTGATGGCAGTGGCCCAGCCAAGTAAGTACTTTCTGTGCTTCCCAGGAGATTCCTCCCAGCTGCTGTTGAGGTGACTTCTGCCTGTGTTTGAGCATTGGCTGGGAGATACCCTGTGCAGGGCGTCCTGGCTGTGTTTGAGGTGGACTCAGCTCCTCACTGCAGGAGTGTTTCACCCAAGCATGAGATCATAGTCTTGGGAACTCAGGATGCATCTTTTAGTCCCAGATTCCTGGTTAGAGGAGGCATGGCTCTTGCTGAACTGACCAAACTGGAAACTCTCCCAACATTGGGAGAGTTGGGGAGTCATTGGGAACCAGGTTATGGAGCAGATCTGGGGTTATGCTGATGGTATGTGAGCTACTGCTCATCTCTTCCCTTTCTTCCTGTCCTGACCCATGGGAGCACAGAGATGTTGGCTGAGCCCATTTGCAGGGGCCAGCTCCCACTAATTTTAGCCATTGTGTGAGCAAAGGGGTTTTTATTAGGATGTCCAGCTGCTGGGATATTTCCCCTCCCCAATTAGAAATGCCATAGCCTGGGCCTGTCTCACATTCTGTTCCCCCTGTATTTATAACTTGAGTTTGCACATTCTAATTAAAAAAAAATAAGGGACATTTTATTCATCAGGGGAGAGACAGACAGAAATAACCAGATGGTCTCATTTAGCTTCCTGTGTCCTTGCATGCCTTCATCTCTTGGAGGGTTTGCCCCAATGGCCAGCGCATCTCACCTCTGGTTTCAAGAGGCCAAACCAAGGCAATGCTATGATCATCTGGAAGGTTCCTTCTTTGGGATGGGCTTGGGAAGAGTGGCAGAGATGTTCAGAGCAAGGGTGGTTGGGTCAAGAAATGATTGAAACTTTGCCTTCAAAGAAACTGCAGCAAAGGAAAGAGGAGATGGGCCTTCATGCAGGCTGGTTTGGGATGTATCCCTCTGTGTTGTGAGACGTGGATGTTAAAGAGAGGAAGTGGGACAAAACCATGTTGGAAGAGGGTGGTGATAATCTGTGCAGGAGTAATATTGAGGCTCTTGCCTTCTCCCCACACAGGCTCTTCGGATTTGTGGCCAGGAAGCAAGGGAGCACCACAGACAACATCTGCCACCTCTTTGCCGAGCTGGACCCAGACCAGCCAGCTGCAGCCATCGTCAACTTTGTCTCCAGGGTCATGCTTGGCTCCGGCCAGAAGAGATGAGCTGGCACTTGCGGGTGATTCTTGAATTTTGGAGAAGGACTTGGAGCTGATCCGAGAAGGAGTGTGAGGAAGTGCATTGTGGGAGAGGGAAGTGAATTGGGGGGGGGGGGAAGGGTTGGAATTTTGGAGGAAAACAGCAAACAACAAAAAAACACCAACAAAACCCCTAAAAACTCAACACAAGCCAAACACACATGCAGAGGAACCAAAGCCACGCACCTACGAAGGAGAGCCACAAAGTCACGCCAGAGGGGATGCATGTCCCATTGCAAGGAAGGTGACCAAAGCAAAGGCGGCAGTGAGAGGTGTGTTTCCAGCTTTCAGCATCATGGCCTCAAGTGGTGACATCCATTTGGGACTGAATGTGGGACCATGACTGGTGTTTTCCATCTGGAAAAAAAAGAGGCAACTGACAAAACCCATGGAAGAAGCTTCATCCCAGCAGCTCCATCTGCTGTGTGTTTGAACTGACCTGTAGGAGATAATGGCATGCACTGGGTCTATGGGACACCAGAGGAGATGCTCTCAGAAACCTTCCCTTGTCCAGCTGCAGAGGAGGGTCCTCACTGGTCCCTGTGCATCCCCTAAAACCTGCTCACGACCTGGTAACTTGCTGGGGACATGGGGAAATTGGTCCTGAACCTTCCAATCCCTGGGGAGCTTGGTCATGGGCTGACCTTTGCTGACCCAGAGGCCAGCACCAGTCACAGGTGAGACGCTGTGAGTCCACCCAGAGAGGGGGGTCATGCTGTTTCTCCACTTCTCCAGGGGTTCTTGTGCCCCCCAGCCTGTGAGGAGGTGTGGGGGCTCCTGCCACCCAGCACTTGGGAAAGGTGGATACTCCCCAGGAACCTGGAGGATGCAGAAAGTCGCCTCCTCTCCCGTCTTCCTATTTTCCCTCCCGTCACTAGTCCTCTTTGACAGTTTTCTCCTGCGGCCTGTCATATTCTCCTAACACGAAAAAAAAAAAAGCAAAACAGAAAGGAAAGGAATAGTTGTAATAATAATAATGATTATAATAATAGCGGATGCTGGCACAGGTGGGTTCCCTGTGCAAAGCAGCAGACCCGTGGCTACCCCTATCTAGCTCTTCGGAGACACGCAAGCGGTTTTTAAATTGCATGGACATTCAAGTTGCACGAAAGGCAAACGACTACAAGTAACTCAGGCGCTTTTTTTCTCCTTTTGTTTTGGAGGCCACGTTAAAAAAAAAACAACAAGGAAGAAAATTAAAAAAAACAAGAAAAAAAAGAAAGGGGCCTGCAGTGGCTGGGCAGCCTTGGCTCAGTGGGGAGGTCACAGGTCCTCTGAGAGCCACCCTGGTTGACGCATGTGTACCCCCTAAACCATCTGGTTCGAGGTTATGCCCCTGAAATGCACCATAGTTTTGCAATGATTTCAGTGCTGTTGGCTTTTCCCTTAGCTTTGGTAGGTGAGGAGGGCAAGTTGGGTGGAGAGAGGGGCAGAGGGCCTCTGTGCCACTGCAGGGGGAGAGATCATGGTGGGGGTGCAGCAGGTGGAGGTCCCGGCCCCATGGTGCTGGGGAGGGGGCAGAGGATGTTTCGGCCCTAAACATATGCAGGTTTAGGGCAGGGGGAATGGTCCAGCTGGAGCTGCAGGGTCATTGCTGAGCCCTCTGCTGCAAATATTCCCCCTGAGAGCTTTTTTAGACAAAGTTTTCAGTTCAAAGTGGCCCAGATAGTCTTTTGGGGACAAAAATTAGACACATAGCACTGCAGTCCCCTGGAGAGCTTGTCTCCCGTGGACCACCCTTGCCTTGATAGCTATAATATATATACAAGCTATACTGACAAAATACTGTAAGCTAATGAAATTTTAAGGAGGAAAAAAAGGTTAAATTTACTCTCCAAAAATATTTATTTTCGCCATATCGCTTTCTGCGCATCATATCTCCCCCACTATATCCCCCCCTTCTCCTGCCCTGGGGAAACACCTGCATGTTAAAAGAAAATCCAGAGCAAGGCAAAATACAGATGGGGGAAGAGGCGGGGGCCCCAGAGCGGGGTGGCTGCGTGTGAGCAGTGCGTGTGTGCGGGGTGTGTGTGTGCGTGTGGGGGCGTGAGCGGCATGCCAGGGCCACGGGCTCTGCTGATGGACTGAGGTGCGAAAGGAGGGGTAGCGAGGAGCTGGTTGTGAGATGGTGGTGGGACAGGAGGTCCTGGGAGGGCTTTCCCCCTCCCCGGCTCCCTGGCCGCACAGATGCAGAGATCTTTTAATTTTTGACATTTCTAAAAAGTGATTCCCTCCTTCTGCGAAATTCAAGCGAGACAAGAGATGATCTCACCCGTAATCTCCTCATCCTGCCATTTACCCATCAGAGAAAACACTGTGTTTATAGATATATAAAGATATATTTTTGAAAGCCTCTATTTTTCAGACTTGGTTTTCTCACTGCTAAGAAAAGAGATTATAATAATGTAATTTTATTTTCATCTGCTGCCTTGGAAACGTGCTTGGAACTCCTATTTCTCTTTATCTCCCCATACAAATGAAGCAGATCTAAGCACCCCAGAGATGTTGCATAGAAGTCAACCCCAGCAGATACCTGCCAATAGCATCACACTTGCTTCGGGCCCTGAGCCTCTCCCGGCTTCCCCACTAATCCACTAGCTGAAAATTTAGACAGTATCCAAATCACTAACAAAATCATCTGATGACTGTATTATTTTTTAACACACAGCTAATCACCTTCCAATGATGTAGCCGGGTGTTTATCAGCTCCCTTTAAAGGCACTTTTTTCCCCTTTAACTCCTTTTTAAAAGAAGGTTTTAAGGTGTAACAACCCTTTCTGTCCCCGGGAGAGACCATCAGCAGCATTTAGGATTGCCCAGGTCCTGGAGCTGGGAGGGACCTAGTGTTGATGTTTTTTCCTTATGAAAGGGGCAGAAAATACTCTTTGAGGTTTTTTTTTCCTTTATTTTTTTTTAAGTGCAGTCATGTTATTTGAGATTCGAGCTTGCACGAGTTAAGCCCAGCATATGTTTCATTGTAATCACACTGCCGTTGTCAGCAGCCGGATGGTATCTCTCTCTCGCTCACACACACACACACACACACACACATACACACACACATCCCTCCTTCCTACACAAAGAACTGCATATATTCTTGCCAAAGATATCCTTAAAAACGCACTTTTCCCCACATATATATAGATAGATATATATTATTTTTTTTGTGTGTGTGTAAATTTATTGTACGTGCCCTTTTTGTGTCAGTTTGTTCTTTGGAGAAGCCCGTCCTGCCTTTGCTGTCGATATTGCTGTCTATTGGGAAGTGCTCCCTGGGGAGGTAATTTGCTGTCTGTCCTGCTCAGTGGCACCTGCAGTGCACAAAATGTGGGGTTCCCATTCAATGGGGCTGCCTCTGGCTCTGCCCCTGGGAGCTCTTTTGGGAGATGATCCATGTCATCAGCTGGTGATAGGATGTACCATTGCGTGGTCTTCACCAGCCCCTCATCACGGGTGGAGACAGCAGGGCTCATGGTTTTGAGCAGAGTTTGGGGTTGCTCTGAATGCAGCATTTGCTGGCTGCCTCCTGGTCAAATTACACATGGAAAACAAACCAGGTAGGGAGACAAAACCCAACCCAGCCTCTGGGCATTGATTTTTTCAGTGAATTCAACCGCCTGAACCAAAGTGCAAAGTAAATCCCCACCCAGCAGGTCGGGCAGGTAAAGAAACCAGTTGCCCCAAAAACCCCAGACAACAGCATCAACAAAAGGCAACCCTTCCCATTGGAGCAGGCAGGATGATCAGACAGCAAAGGAGCCCGCAGGGGCTTGTTTCATTTTGTTCGTTTGTTTTGCAAATTGCGAGGTTGGTTTGGGGTTACTATTTTTTTTTCTTTTCCTTAAAAAGGAAAAAAAAAAGAAAGAAAAAAGGAAGCAATATGACGTTTCTGTTGGCGGATCCTGTGCCGCCGTGTTATGCGTGGGGTTTTTTTTTTTGTTGTTGTTGTTGTTGTTGTCGTCTTTGTTACTTTGGGAATGTTACAGATTTATTTGCTAATCAGTGTTAACAAACAGTTTCAAACTTTTAGACTCGCCCATTTCTGTGTATTTATATAGATGGAAAAAAAAATACATTATATTTTGTATCTTTATGCCCATAATGTTGTCGTGTGTGTAAGGATGGCTTCGGTCGCACCATGTCCGTGTGTGAATGTCACTCCGCTGTTGTCTTCCCATTGTACAGATGTCGGATTCTTTGCAGTTCATTGTATTGCTTTATAAAGTGGTAAAAACAACAAAAAAAGGAACCAGTTATATAAAATATACTGTTGCTTGGAATGCCAGCTTGGTGTTTGGATTGCTGGAAATGCATCTTGAAATTTAAGGGAGCATAGGAATAAATGCTCTGGTGTTTTTGCACAGGGGGAAAACAACCCAAACCCATGTGAAAGCTGGTGGGTGCTGTTTTCTCTGGGCTGTCGTTGCCCCTGTTCCTCGATGGCAGACTGGGGCCCCCGGACAGACGCCGGGCGGTGGGTGTGGGAAGAAGGAGGGGCTGTGCTGCTGCTTGTCAGCCTCCAGCTGCAGCTTGTGTTCACCAGATGCTGGCTAACCAGACAGCCCCCAAACTTCCGACACTGCTCCAGCTCCAGCCTGGGCTTTTGTTTATCACCAGGGATCTCTCCAGCTTGCCCTGCAGGCACTGGGTGCTCTTCAAGTCCTGTTGCTTTTTTCCAGGTTGCCTCTAGGTGCTGTCTGTTCAGCCTTGGGCAACCCTTTTGGGGCCATCTCCCACAACAGGGTAGGATGATGCTTGTGTGGGGTCTTTGCCTTTGCTGAGGTGGCAGTTTGGGCTCTGCTTCCATTAAATCCCACTCCCCTATGCCTTTCAGAGCCATCCTGCTCCCTTGTGCCTGGCAAAACTTCCCTCAAAGTCTCAGGCCAGGCTTTTCCAGCATTTGCGTAGCATTTCCCAGCATCTGTCAGAGCACTCAGCCCCTGGCTCTCTGGCTCCTCTCCTTCCTCTCCTTGCTGAGTTGGTGGCCAAGACCCAGCCCCCTGCATGGATTGAGTTTAATTATACAAGAAATGTCAGCCAGAGCAGCGGCAGTTTCTCTGGCGCCAGCACTGCTGTGGCTCAGAGGCTCAGAGTTTCTCCCGGGGGCCGGCAGCACTAAAAATACCTCTTGCCTTTCTCTAAAATAGCTGCAGGGCGAGGGGCGGATGGCGGGGACTGCCTGAGTGGGGACCCCGTGCTGTGGGGCTTGTCCCTGGAGGCAAAGGCAAGAGAGGTAAAAAAGGAAAGGGGCGGAGATGGAATGGTTTCTCTGAGATAGCCGTGGGGCTGTGGGTGGGCACCCAAGCCACCAAGCGCCCTCCAAGCCAGGCTCATCACGGAACATTTGAGGTACCTGGCATCCGCCAGCCTTGGCCTCAGTTGTCCCTCATCTACCTGCAGGCAAGACAGGACCTGCAGCCTCTTCGCCCTTTCTGACACTGCAGGGATGGTATTTTCTTTCTAGCTTCTCAGTTTTGTTTCTTCCCTGATTCCTGCTGGAATCCCCAGCACCCAGCACCAGCCACTTTCCCATTGCTGCTGTTCCTGCCTGGCTGGGATGGCCACTGCAGAGTATCCCTGGGCAGGGAGGAGAGGCAGTGAGTGCCTGGCGAGGTGGCGCACACAGGCTATTTGCTGCAAGCCATAAACTGCCTCTCATCCCCCCCACCCCCCGCCTTTTCTGCAGTTAATTCCCCATTTCCTTTCCAAAATTCCTCCGGAACTTCTGGTTTGTGTTTTTCCTCAACATGTTCTTATCTGCCACTCATTTCCCCTCGCCAGCTATGACAGCACAGGCTTTCCAGGGTCTCTCTCTCTGCAGATTGCTGCTGTACCCAGGCCAGGCTTGTGGTTCTGGTGTGACCACTGGGAAAGGCAGGTCCCACCAGCTTCATGCTGGGAAACCTTGCCCTGTTGCATCTCCCCTTGTCTATCAAGTGCTCACCTTCAGGTTCCTAAATCAGTGGTTTTTCTCGTTACAGGCCCAGCTCTGGGGACCTGGGGCCATGCAGGGAGTGTTTCTTGTGGGGCTGTGAAAGGTGGCAGGGTTTCTCTCTCCTCTCTGCCTGCTGTTTCCAGAGAAAAGGGTGGGTATGGTGTCAGACAGTCAGGAAACCCTGGGTTGAGAAACCACGGTGGTGGGTTTGCTCCCCTCTCCCCCATTATTTTTGGTTGACTAAGCTATAAGCAACCCTCAGATCTGGAGCAAAATTAGGGTCATGGTGGTGGGGATGGAAAGGTTTCATCTCCCTTCACTTCTTTTACTCTTTCCCAGGCCTCTCAGCAGTGCTGGGTACCCTTCAGAAGCGTCCTGAAGGGAAACAAAAAAGTATGATACAATATGTCTTTTCCTGAGCATCATGTCTGGGCAAAGGCCAGGAACCAGACAAATTCCACAGGATGGGAAGGGTGGAGCAGACCTGATGCGGGCAAAAGCCACCCTGGGGCTGGTGTTACCTGTGCTCATGCTATGCCCTTGGGGACAGAAGTGAGCTGCAAACCCTGCAGTGGTGTCCAGGATGCCGCTGCTGAGTTACTGCTTCCCTGGGTGGCTCAGCCACTGTAATGGGGACACTGAGACCGATGGATAGAAAGGCAGAGGGCCCCTTGCCCAGCTGTCTGGGTTTCCTCTGGCCACACAGACTGGGGCTGAGCAGCACCAGACCAGAATGAGGGCTGCCATCCAAACCAGCAGGGCCTGGAGAAGTCCATCATAAGAAAAGGAAGTAAGAAAAGACAGCCCAGAAATGACGCTGGGGGCATCATCATCATCATCCCAGGAGGATGTTACTGCTCAGAGAAGGGCATCAACAAGCAGCCTGTGGTGCAGGAATTACCCACTCTCCGTGGCTGCGGTGGAGAGGAAAAGACAACACAAAAGAATTTGGGTTAAATATGGAAGAAAGAGGGACAATGTGACGCCCAGGAATGGTTGATCTGGAGAGGGATGGAAGACAAAACCCTGGATGTGTTGGAGGGAGGGAAGAAGAGAGGAGGAGAGGGAGGAGAGGGGCTGGGCTAGTCTGTCTTCATAGCACAGCGATTGGAGAAGGGTGATGGGTAGGACTGGGCTGTCCTTCTGCTTTGTGAGGCTCTGGCTCCATCTACAGGGATCCAAGTGATGGAGCCTTGGAGCGCTGCATGCCCAAAGCCGGGCGGGAGGTGATGTCTCCTCGCCTGCAGCCAGCTTCTCCTGTGGCTCCTCTCCTGAGCACACCTCTGAATCGTGCTCCTGCTGCTCTGCCCTTGTCTCACCTGTACAAACCCAGGTGAGATAAGGAGATGTCCTGAGATGGAGAGATGCTCAGAGGCAGCCGAGTTTGTACATCCCTGAGATTAAAGGGCTGGGAGCCAGCCCAGGGGCTGCAGGAGGCAAATGCAGTCAGGGCACTTTGAGCTGGGTGCAGAGCATTCACTCCCAGCACTGCTGGTCCCAGACTTGTGTGCTTTGCACAGCCTCTGCCAGAGCTTGCTTGCCTTTCACATGAGTGCAGCCCAAAGACTGTCCCTGGGCAGGGCTTCAGTGCCAGCAACTCTTCCCACCCCATAGCAGTACCAGGCAGCCTTGGCTCCCACAGGACCGTGTAGTCCAAGCAAATCAGGCAGGCAGCCTAATTCAAAAGCTTAGATGAGTCAAAGGAGCACTAGATAGTTCTCTTCTCCCTGGTTAATTGGTGCTCACCATGTCCAGTGGCATACCCAGAGAAAGGCAATGAAGCTGGTGAAGGGCCTGGAGCAAGTCCTACGAGGAGCAGCTGAGGGAGCTGGGGGTCTTTAGCCTGGAAAACAAGAGGCTGAGGGAGGATCTAATCACTCTCTACAACTACCTGAAAGGAGGCTATAGCCAGGTGGGGAGAAGTCTCCTATGCAGTTACAAATGACAGGACAAGAGAAAATGGCTCCAGGGGAAGTTCAGATTGGATATTGTGGAAAATTTCCTCACCAAAACGGTGGTCAGGCACTGGAACAGGCAGCCCAGGGCAGTGGTTGAGTCACCATCCAGTGAGATATTTAGCAGGTGTGTAGATATGGCACTTAAGGACATGGTTACGTGGTGCACTTGGCAGTTCTGGTTAATAATTGGACTCGATGACCTAAGGATTTTAGGATCTTAGGATCATTTAGGACCCAATTTAAATGATTCTATGATTCTATGTCATTGTCCTTCCTTGGATGCCCCTTGTGCAGGCAGTTTTAGGCAGACATGAAGTAGTGACAAAGAAGAGTCCAGGAGGTCCCAGCATGCTACAGCCAGGATAAAGAAAGCAAAGTGAGTCATGCAGGGATATGAAACAATTTGTTCACAACCTCTGTGCCCCAGCACAGGGCAAGAGTGTTTTTCCAACATGCTCAGTGGCTCTTCATTTACCCCCTCACTCATGCTCTGCCTCATGTCTGCTTCCAGCTCCCTCCCAGATGGCCTCTAGCTGGCTGTACCCACGTGTTCTTGGAACTGTCCTCTGCCTCCTCATGCCTTGATGGTCACAGGGTGAGTCACACCCTCCTGCCTCTTGGCTGCCACCCCAAATTTGCCCTGTTCCATTGCTTTAACTGCCCCATCCTTACATAGAGCTCAGGCAGAAACAGGCATGAAGTTTGTGTCCAGTCAAAACCAATCCTTCCTCACACATAACATCACCTGGGGTTTGGGGCATCAACGTGTCTCAATGACAGCTGTTCCCAGCAGAAGTTTCCCAGTCAAAGGCAGGGAAGAGAGCATTCAGACACAAAATGGGGGTTGTCCTTTTGGATTCCAGGCTCCCTCCTCTCCATGTCTGGGCCTGCCAGGGTGAAAGCACAGAGGAATGTGCCTCTGTCCTGATGGCACTGTGACAGCTGTGTGGCTTTACATGGGGCATCTTTCTAGCGGTGGTGACAAGGGGTCCTGCTCTGAGCTTTCCTGCCTGTGTCAGGGCAATAAACCTGTGCAGTTTGTGATGGTGCTGGACAGCTGGGAGAGTGCAGGTGTGAAACACACACAAGTGTGCTCATATGCATGAACAGGAAAGCAAACACTCTTCTGATTTATTTCCCCTCTTCCCTCCTAATCCCAAGATCCAGTGCTATCTCCTACGTACCTCTCCTATTTCTCCTAAAAAAAAAAAAAATTAAAACAAAGAGAGAGAGAGAGAGAAAGAAAAGAGAGGAAGTAAGAAGCAAGCAAGAGTGTGGGGGAGGAATGAAATATTTGCAAGCTCATTGTTTTAAGCCTCCAACAACTGGATAAAACAAGCCACCAGTGAGCAGCTTCTCATGACTGTGCACAGTGCCCTTGCCAGAAGATCCAGGCTCTAATGAAAACAGCATGTGGGAGGGGACATTGTGTTGAATCAAAGCAGAGAGCAGCAGCGACCTCGGCCCTGCAGAGTGCAGCTCTACTGGGATGCACTGCACTCACTCCAGAGGGCTGGAGGGGAGAGGAGAGTGGTTTATTGCTGAGGCACCTCGTTGTCTTGGCTGTCTGTGGGGCAGCTGTGTGAGAGCACTCTCCTAAAAGGAGATGCCTAGCAAACGCCTTTGGCTTTGCTGAAATCTCAGTTTTTCCAGTGCTGCTGGGTATCTTTGTGGAATCAATCTTGCCTGTTCCTCCAGCCGGGAGAGCAGGGGGAAAACACTCACCCACTAGCCTTGGGGCAATCTTGAAAGGCTTCTGCTCTTGTGGGCTCCCTCTCTGGGCTTGGATTTTGCAAGTGCACTAGGTTGAAAAGGGCAAAAACAAAGAGGAAAGCCTGGGTGGAATGAGAGAAAATTGTAATGGTTATTCTCCCTTTGAGACAGCTTGGATTGATCTCAGGACATGAGGGGTGTCTCTATGTCCCTCTAGGATTTTACTGTGGGACTTTGAAGGGTCTCTAGGAGATGCCTCACTTGTGCTCACTCAGGGTGGGAGGGAAAAAATGAGTCCCTGTGGACAATTTGCTTAATGCTGTTTTTAGAGACCTTTTAATGTATATTCTCAGCCCTTGTTTGCGGCACTTCAGGGAAGACACTCCTCTTGCTCCTCAGCTGGGGAAATGGTACTCAGGGGCCACTGGGACCCTCCACAGCTATGAGAAGAGGCTTTTTGTGGAGGCAGTGATCTCCCTGAGAGCACCGGAAAGGTTTGTAGGACATGCCTGGGATATCTGGGACATGTGGAGTAGCCAAGCTGACATTCTGGCAGAGTGCCGCTCAGTAAGACGTGAGGAGAAGCAGGAACCTGTGCCAAGGTCCTATTTTAAAGCAGCCCCCTTGAAATCTTTGATATGGATAGCACTGGAGATAGGGTTTCACATGTCTTTATAGCTCACACTTCCACGTGAGAGAAACCTCAGCCTTGCCCCGTCAGGCTGCTCTCTGCCTCAGCCAAGCAAGGGCTGTCCTTCATCCCCAAGGACCCCCAGCTCCAGCCCCAGCCCCTCTCAGAGGGAGAGACTCAATACCTTCCAGACAGAGAAAATGTTTGGCTGTGAGGTTTCTCAGAGCTCTGGTGCTCATTCCTGGCTTCCCTCCTCTTCACACTGCTGAGAGCTAGGGAGACACCCCCTCTTCAGAAACTGCTGCGTGAAGGAAAGAAAAATGATTGTACAGAGAAAGGGATGTGAGCTCAGGGACTCCAAATAAAATCCTCCTGGTCTCACAAGCCCCCTGCGAAGTCAGCATCCTGCTGTCCCGTTTCTGTTCTCTCAACCTCCTTTTAACTAAATCTCCTCTCAGAGCCACTAGTCCTTGGGGAACATCTGTGGGAGAGATGCTGAAGGGTTTGGTCACACAAGCCCCAAGGTGATACTGGAAATCCGAGCTTTTGTGGCTGCTTTCCTCTGGTCTCCCGGATGCTCCCCCACCCTTTTTGGTTTCTCCAGTCCTGTGGGATTTTTGTAACCCAGGGACGGAGCCCATGCCCGCAGAAGGTGCTGGGCGTGCTCTGAAGGCAGGCTCCCTCCCTGCTCCTCCTTTCCAGCACTGCGGGCTCGCACCACTAGAGGTCGGCCGGTCCCCACGGATGGGATGGCTGGCAGCAGGAGAAGGGAGCAGCAACCCAGAGATGACTGCAAACAGCCTGGCTAATGGAGCTTTGTGTGCGTGTCTATGCGACAAACACTTCCTCTCCTGCAGGCATTTCTTCTGGCCCGCGCCAGCCTTCCAGGCTCGGTGCTGCTCCTCCTGTATATTGGTGTATTTATTTGGCACGCTAGAAAAAATTTCAGGACTTTAAGGGTAGGAGCGGGCTGGAATAGCCAGAGTGCCAGGGGAAAAAAATAAATAAAAAAGCAACAGGCAGCCGGTCACGCAGAGCTCTGGCAGCCTCAGAGGCAGATCAGCCATCGCAAATCCAAAGACTGTTGCCCCATGGAAAAAGGTGTACTCCTCCTCTGCCCAGTGACCTGCAGGAGCTCAGGACCTGGTCATGCCCTCAGGACATTTCGTTGAGCATGAAACCCTTATAACCACCGGCTCTGGGTCCCACCTCCTGTCAGTGCCATTAGGATCAGGAATTCAGAGCAGGGGAACAGCCCAGCCAGGGGCTCTAATGAAGATACAGCTCCTCCTTTGTTCCATTCTATGGAGCATCTATATGTAACATTTGTAGTCCTTACCCAGTTCCACAAATCTGTGAACAGCCAGCAACAGGTTTATTATGAATGTTGCATTAACTGGATAATGAAGGAGGGGAGCTTTGCTACAGCAGCTACTCCCTGAAACCATCTTTTGTACTACCCTCCTCATCCTCCTGTCTAGCTGGCTCGTGTGACCCCAGCTCTTTTTCTTGCCAGTTTATCTAAATAACATGTGAGACATGACCAGCAGAGCTGCACTGCTCTGTTGGAGCCAGAAATTTAAGTACAACGAGGCAGAAAGCACCAGCAGGAGTGCAAGTGACTTCTTGGGCCAGCACCTTCCAACCTGGATGGAGATGGGCACAGGCAGCCTGGACTCACACTGCTTTGTTTATGTGAACACCACAATGATCTTCCTCACCAGCTCTTAAAATTCAAGATCTCTCTCCTCTTTACAGAATATTTTATCCCCAACTGTCTGCACAGGAGCTTTCCTATGCTGTCTGCCCACAGCTAGTCTCAGTTTAAAGAGTCTGGTTTTACTTTTGTTTCTCTATAGGATGCTTGGTTGCATATCTACAAGACTCATAGGTTTCTCAGTGGCCTTGCATGATGCTATACTCCAGCAGTGTTGATGAACCACAATTCCATGATTTTTCACCAGATTTTCACATCTCAGGGAGTTTTTGGAAGGAGGATGTAGTTCCCTTATTTACCTGTGTGCGTTTTAGGTCACTGCATGAGGGAACCACTAGAGGACGTGACTCAGCCTCGCTCAGCCACAATGATTCCCTCTCTAAATGCCTCTCAGATGTCTCTGCTTTAGGAGAATAGCTTGGTACCTCACCCCCAGTTTGATGCATGGCTCAGACAGGCTGATCCCTGTCCAGTGCTTCCAAGAAGCCAGCAATCCAGAGGCTCCCTCCAGCTGCTGGGCACTCAGTGCTGCCAAGCCTTCTCCGAAGAGATGGTGATGACACAGTTCCCTTCACTGAGGGGGAGAAGCCAGCCCGGCTCCAAATGTCATCCCTGCTAGCCACAGGGAAGTGGGTGAAAGAAACTGCAAAGCATTGTAAAATTGGACCTCTCCCCTTGTCATTACTGTCCCAGAAGTGGAGGGAATCTCAGGGGATGGAAGTCAACATTCGGCTGCTGGACTTGGCTCTTAACATCCACAGGGGCTGAGCCTTAGCTTGTTTGAACTCAGTATCTCAGTTCTTCCATTTGTTACCTAAACCAGGCCAATGTTTGTCATTTTTGGAAACTTATTTCATATCATCATAACTCCACGGTACAAAGAAAAAATACATTAAATAAATACCAGCATGTTTTGTGACACAAAAACCAGATACACTGTATGGAAAATATAACCTCCTTCCATCTGGAAAGGGCCTGGGATTATCTACTTTTTCTTGTAACTCATTTTCTATGTGTCTCTACTCTGAGAGTGATTTACTGCAAACATCTCAGTATTTCTTTGCTGTATTGATTCATAAGAAATCCTTTCACAATGAAATCACATTTTCCATGCACCAGAAAAAAGTCAGATAGAAAATGAAGAATATTATTGTAACAGGAAAATGGTTAGGACAAAGAAAGCTTATAATTTTGTAAACAGAGGTTGGGAGGAGGCTTTTGGGATTGAGTTTCTGGGCAGTGATTCAGAGGGTTTTTCTTTTCTTATTCTAAAGACTCTACTGGCAAGATCTACAGCCCTGGAAAAAAAAAAACCCACAACATAAACAATTGTCCCCTCCAACACGAATTTGATAGCTTAATTAGCAGAACTGAGAATTTGATGAAGGATGTGCTGAGGATCCTTGGCCATCTTGGAGAAGTGTTACAGACTTAGAGGTCTTGTCTCACCACTCCCAGTTTGCCACTGGGGACTTTGAGACTATCTTCTACTTTTGTAGAATGTTTAAGTGATCAAAGCCAAGGGATTTCGTGCTGCAGACAGGATGGTGTCACCCATCCTGGGGGGGCAAAGAGGAGGCGAGGAGACTGTGTTCCAACTAAAATGAAAGTTTTTTGGTTAAAATCCATTGGGGAGAAAAAAGGACAACAATCTCTTTCTCCTCCCATTAGTCACAGTGAGTAACTGGGAGAAGGGAGTGATGGTTGTGGAAAGGAATGACATTTGGCTAAGAAAACCAGCTTATGTTATTTACAAACACTTAGCAAAGCAGGTGATTACTGATGTTTTGCTTGTTTAAGCCATTCTTCTCTTTTGGATAACCCAACATTTTTTTTGTGGAACAATTGGGAAAAATATGCAGGAAATTGTGAAATTTTTTTTCTGCTATTTTTGTCTGTTTCTACAATTGCCAGCAATGACCAATTTGGTTTCTAAACACTGCCACTCTGCTTATTGGGAAGGCATGTGTGGAATGACTCCTCCTGAGGGAACCATTCTGTGCTGCCTGTGAATCTTCAATGCATTTTGGCAACAGGGAATGGAGAGAGAGAGATAGAAACTGGCAAACAGCTTCTGGGCAGCTCCACACAGCTCACCTGGAACTGATTTTCAAGAGACCCATCTTCATCTGATATAAATCAGTGCAGATCCATCATCTTTGCTTGGTTGGGTCTTTTCCAGAAGTCTTGTGTCAGTGAAGGCAAAATGTTTGCATGTCGGAGGCGGTCTCTGTGTCCCAGTGTCCTGCCTTTACCCCCTGAAGCTGTGTCCTCCAGCATGGCTGGAGATGCTCCTGAGTTCTAAGCATCTGTTTCAACTTTCCACACCAGTGGGTGACAAGTACTTCGCCAGGAGATTTTATTTGTCTGTTTGGGCAGAACCAGGGAAATTCCTTTCTGGGGAATACAGCCCTTCTGGGTTCACTGCCAGTGACACATTTGAAGCTGCTGATGTGGGGATCTGGGGCCTTCTAAGCTCTGGCTCTCGTTTCACAGCTTTTGTGAGCTGCCTTAGAAAAGTCTCCAACCCTCTCGTCCAGGTTCACCACCTCCTCTCCCAGCTGTAAAAATAACCCAGGGTGGGATGGAGAGCTACACCCTCTCCCCTTCCCGTGGACATCAGCAGATGTCGTGATGGATGGTGTAAGTCAACTTTGTGGAGGTGCCATGGAATTTGGCTGCAGAAGGAACTTGGTTATTTCTGTCATTCATCAGTGCTGTGATTGCCTCCTGACAACTGGCAAAATCAGCTCATTTTATTCAACCAACAGTGAAACTCAAGATCTCTCCCTGAGCTCTGCTTGGATGTCTTTCCAACTGTCTGCATGCCCCTGTTCTGCAGATGGCTCCAGCCACACAGGCATGGCCAGTAAGTAAGATTTCAAACTGATGATGAGGTTTGGTTCTGACCTAGGTAGATGTAGAGACAATTTGCCTCAGATCAGTTTGGCAAAATTCAGAAATCAAATTATTCCTTGTGTTTTGCCTCATTCCCTGCATCTGCAGGAAGGATATTTGTTGCTGTCAGCTGTGATGCAGAAGGATGCAAGTATTTCTGACTGGAGAAAGACTTGGACCAATAGAAGTAAAAGTCCCCCATCCATGCATTCTTGGACCATGTGTCTGCTGTTGAACTACAGAGCAGCAATGGGGATTCACCCCAGGCATTGAGGCAGCAGCGAGCTCTTGAAGTCACTGGTCATTTGGAAATATGGGACAGAGAGAGTTCCCTTCACATTTGGGTTGAATCTAAGAACAATTGTGTTTTCTCTAAAACTTCCTCTAGTTTCCTGTGTTATTTTTCTGATCTTCCCACATGTGCAGGCAGGAATGAGGAAGAATGTCTCAAGAGTGAGACACAGGGAACAGGTTCCACATCATAGCATCATTTTATCTTCTTTGGAAGACTCTTTGGGTTAATCTAGGATCTCTATCTTTCATTTCCAGTGCAGAATCCATGCTCAGGAAGAGGTCTGGAAATCCTGAACTGTGGTAGGAGCAATAAGTTTCTTCTAGCATGGATCTCATTGCCAGCTGCAATATGAAACAGTACTTCCCATGGTCACTTGCCAGGACTCTCTGAGACAGATTCTTGTCAGATTCCTCTGCCCTGCTCATCCATCTCAAATCACAGTTGATACACCTGATTTTGACTTGATGAGACAGCTGTAGTTGTGGTGAGAAGTCCATCAGAGAGCTTGGGGAAGCTGCCTGAATCCTGTGGATTGACAATCTTCATGGCTCTCACTCTCCAGCTCCTTTTCCAGTTGCACTCCCTCTCCCTGCCATGGGCAAGTTTCCACGTGCCATCCTAATCCCAGACAGAGCACTGAACAAAACACAGCGTTGTGAGGGTTTACAATTCCTCAGCTCATCCCAGCACCTCAGCATCTTTCACTTTGTGCATCCTTGGAAAGGGGGATATTTTGCTCTGTGAGACCAGGCTGCCTAGCCCAATTCCCAAAGCTTGTAGTCTCAAGCTCCAAGCTCCACGGGCTCCTTGCCCCTTCTCCTGCCATCATTTGTGACCAGCACCCGGGGTTTCTGAGAGAGGGATAGAAATACCATGATGCATAGAAATGAGCAGTATGATAATATGGGAATAGGGGAATCCTCTGATGATGCATCTTGTGCCCAGGATAGTGGTTTGGAAAAGGTTCATCAACTTTGGATGATTTTCAGGGTCTGAACAGCTAATAACATCCCTGTCCATGTCAGAAGATGTGTCTTTTGTTGGATGTGACAGGCAATGTGTACTTGTGGTCAGAGTACTTCCTCCTAATTGCCCTGACTTTACCCATGACCCCATCTAGGCTTAAGCCACCCATTGAACTTCATTATTTTCTCAAGTATCTCCTTGTTTCAGATGCCCTCAGCTCTGAAAAATGGGGCTGCTTGAGGTGTGTTGGTTTATTTTCCTGCATGGCAAGTTCCTGCCCTTTACCTAGGCCTAGGGGCCATTGCTAGTGTGCGTTGTGTCATTAAGTATTAGCAAACTTGCTGAAATGTGTCAAATATCTTTTTGGAGGTCTTCATTAATTCAGGCCTGATTTTGACTCTAGACACAAACTCCCAGTCCCAGAAAGCCCTGAAAACATGACATGGAAGAATGAGCTCCTTACAAGAGGATCTCTTGGACATTGAGATGTGTCCTTAACCCCTGAAGGTAGCAGCTGTGTTCAGGGAGGAGGAGTACACAGAGTCTGCACTCCTGCAGCCAATATTGGGAGAAATGGCAGCTACTGGATTGGGAGATCTTCATTCTTCTCTGAGGATGCTTGAGATAGATTCTTATGGCCTCTTTCCTTTCAGACCCCATCTCCACAGAGGGAGAAGTGGAACCTGCTGTCCCTCAGATGCAGAGAGGAGCACTCCAGCCAAGGAGCACCCAGGAAGATGGCGTTGCCATGGGCTGGGGAATGTCTCCCAGGAGCAGATGACTTTAAAGAAAAAAAAGTCAACCAAAATCCTGCGTGTTGGAGGAGGAAAGCAGAGAAGTCCCTCAGCTGTTGAAACTGCCTTGTCAGCATCTGTGAGCGGTTGGCTGGCTTGCTGGCTCTGACAGAAATTGATGGGGACCATGTGGCAGTCAACACGGGAGAGGGTGGGAGGGTGCCAAGTTTTCCTACGTATATGTGTGTGTATATATGTGAGTGTGTGTTTATTATCCCATCTCTTCTGCAGTTGCCTGTGTGACTTGTGCCAGCAAGCTGTGGAGATGTGGCCTTTCCCTGGAATGAGGAATGCGTCAAGGAAAGTGTGGTTGCATATACTTATGAACATATGGAAGCCCTGGAGTCACGCCGCACGGTTTGCCACTAATTGAAATAGGCTGACTAACCTCTTATTGTGGCCACCAGGAGCAGCCCTGGGGAGGGGCTGGCAGAGGGGGAGGGCACTGCTGTGCATGGGAACAGCGCAGCTTCCAAAACATGACTGGGAGAAACAAACATCTCCCCCTTCTCCACTCTCCCAGGATGGAGAGAGGAAGCTGCAGGGATGCAGTGAGCAGGTTGTCTGCACACAGCAAAAGCTGCACAGACACAGATAACTTCTGGCTGCTCCTACACAGCTGAATTTCCAGGGTATGCTCATGTATGGCCAAATGCTGACTGTCCTCCTTGCACCCAATGTCCAAAGTGAGCTTGCAATAAGCTGGGTCTAGGCTGAGGGACTTGTAAACATCAGTGGCGTGGAAGAAGAGTGCTTGTTTCTTCCTCCAGATACTCTTCCTTCAAATTGCAACGCACCTGAGCATTTTTCATTGCTGCACTTTTGTTAAACAGCTTTCTGCTGCTAGAGTCTTCCTACAGGTGCTCACATGGCTCCTGAGTGCTCATCCAGGCTGAGGTGCTCCAGTGGCTGTTAGAAAGGCACCTGCTTTGTTTCTTGCGTGTATTACAAGAGGTGGCATTGGAAGTGGTGGAGATTTAGCATCACCTGTCCTTGGGTCATATTGGTGACGTGAAATCTTGATGTAAGACAGCCAGAAGGAAATTGCTCTGTATATTTTAACCCAGATGTCTCTGGATTGCCCTGGACCCAGCATCACACTCTGTTCAGATTTTTACCAGCTATGGAGTGGGATACCTGCTTGGACAGCTATTACCATGTCTTGACTGCAGACTTCCCATAAAAGTGTCCTGCACCTCAGCCCTCAGAGGTTCAGTCTACATTTCTTGGCCATGAGGGGACCTGGGTATGCCAGAAGACTGGCTGCCTTGGGGAAAAGTCTTCCAGCTTTAGGTGGTATATAGAGCAGAGTGAAAGATGCAGCTCACATCACCCCAACTTCTTTAAAACTATATTGGCAGGTGAATCCCTACCCGCTTCTCTGATCTTTTCCCCCATTGCTTGTGTTCATTTCAGAAAAATTTTGTCAGTCCTTCAGGAACAACTGTGGGAAAACATGGATGAGAGGACTATCAGCACCCTTGTGATTTTGTCAGATCTGTCACTTCAAAGCTCTTATGAACACCTCAGCCAGCTAAGCCTGTCCAGGTTCAAAGCACCTCCAAACTCAAGGCAGAATTTTTTTCCTGTAGAAATGGAATAGAGAAAGTAAGCTAAAATTGAGACAATTTCTGAATTACCTGTGCAGTGAGGATATAACCTGCAAAGAAGCAAAGAAAGATATAAGGTTTTCTAGGAACAAAATTCACAGGAACATAGGGAACTTACTTAGGGAGTTTTCAGCAATAAATGCCACTGTTGATGCCACTGTTACCACTGCTATTAAAGGAAACTAGAATTAAAAAAAAATCAGGCAAAAAATGTTTACAAGATATCATCAAGAATATAATGCACTTGTGTAATCAATTTTTCAAATGGAAGCAATCATAAAATATCCCAAATTTTGTTAATTGTTTGGTTCTAAAGGGAAATAATATGCAATATGCTTTTCTACTTTATTTATAGTTTTCTTAACAGGCTAAATGAGTATTTTCTTTGAGTTGCTCTAGCAATTTGCTTAACTGGTTTTGGTGTATAAAGTTGTAAGAATACTTTAACAAAGGTTCAGAGGGTTTTCTGAAATGGATCTGCAGGCTGATGCATTCATCATCAGACTCTGGATGGGCCCAGAATATCTCAGGGTACCTCACTGCTTGTGGTGTGAATCTGCACTTTACAGTTCCTTAAATCCATTTTCCTAGGGCTGCTGAATCTTGGGTGGATCTCTGACTTTCTGCTTTGACATAAGAAGTCAAGTTTGACAATGCCTTGAGTGGAAATGAGCATGTAAACACTATTACAAATATGTATGTTAGGAGGCAGCTGAAGGCTCATACATGGCTATAATCATCTTAATTGGATCTCCATGTCCCAGAGATCTAAAAGACGAGAGACAGCAGCTGGACAATGGGTAAATAGAAAGGGGGAGGTGACAGAATATGTGTGACCAATAAATATGATAGGAGATGTGCAATTCCCAGCTGGCCAGGGACAGTGACCACAACTCTCCGTCTGTTCACAGCTAAGCCCACACTACACCACTGACAGCACACACTAACAGAGCATCTTTCACCACTGAAATCTTTAGATGACACAAAAAAACCAAAGAAAAGGAAAAAGAAAACAAGCATCTCACCATCCTCCCCTCTCTTTCCACATATTTGTACCATGTCCAGAAGGAGATCAGGGAAGGAAAAGGCTTTTTGTGCCTGGCATAGCTGGGCAAGGAAGCCCAGGATAAAGTAGCAGAGGTGGCATCCCAGACGTTAACACATGAAGAGTATCGGGTGTGTGATGAGGAGCAGCAGGTGGGACTGAGTAATCCTCACTGGCTACAGCTAACTCTGGTGGATCTCCTCTTGCATCAGCCTCTGGAGTGAAAACTGCAGACACCTGTCCTCCAATCCAGTGATGTGACCAGTGGAAAGAGGACTGTTGGGAAGGGGAGAGGATTGAGGCCATTTTAAAAACAAGCAAGGAATTCTGTTTGGCATAAGTGCTCTGGTACCTCCCCAGGCATGTGGTGTGCCAGGTGCTGCCAGGAGAGTTGTGCTTTAGTGTTCCTGTGTTAGCACCAGCTACAGAAATTGATCCCTTGGGCACTGGGGTTTGCAGCTTCTGTTCACTTCCCGTGTGTCTTTCCTCACTATCCAGAACACAATCCATACCAACGAGCACACACCTATGTGATTGTGTCAGGACATTCTGTCTTGGCCTGAATAGTACGATAAAGAAGGCAAGGACACCCATTTATGGAAAACTTGAAGCCCAAAGTTGTCCTAAATCATTATGTGAATGGGAAAACTGAGGAAGCTTTGTTTCTCATGCAGCTTTAAGGTGAGCATCTCTGTGGATTCTCTGAAGCCCTGTAAAGAGTTGACCTCATGCACCAGTAGGTGTTTTTATTAGACCTATACTTTTATCTTTTTTTCTTCCACTTGGTCAATCATTTTCATAAAACTCAGAGGAAGTTTCTATTTTGGAGACTTATACTTCCCTGTTATATTTTCTTAAAACTGACCTGTGAGTTAAAAAGCTATCAGGAAGGACCCAGACAAATGTATTGGCAGACTAAAAGACAAAGTGATCTCACATGCCTGGTTTCCTAAGTAAACCTGTCTAAAAGCCCCAAGGATCATTAGTCCATCATCTGTTACTTCCATCAGCATTTTTTGAATGCAGGAGTGTGATTTCTCCCAGAGCAGATGGGACCTGGCATCTCGTTAGAAAGATTTCTTTGTAGTGATCTGTGCAATATACGTTCATCCCAAGGGAAACAGTGAACAGGAAAAGTAGCTCTATTTTCCACATGTCCAACCACTCTGAAACCAATGATATGGTCAGCTGAGGTGGCTTGCAGACCCAGCCTGCATGAAAAGTGCAGCTCACCACAGCTCCTATGGCTTTGTGATAGCTCAGCAGCCACAGAGCATGTTTCTTTGGCTGTTGTGACAGCAATGAGCCAGCCCTCTGGCTCTTCCTTCTGTCTGGAGTTTTCCCCATCAGGCGTAGTTTTGAGCTCTGTGGGTATCTTTGAGGGAAAAGTCCCTGCAGAAATGGTCCAACAAGTGGCAGAGGTGACGCTGGCTGACAGGTGCTCCTGTAGGGAATTTTAATTGCCTTGGATGCAACTCCAAGAGAAAACCAGGTCCAAGATCTCTGAGATGTTAGGCTGCATTAGCATCTCTCAATCTCTCTCAAAGCAGGGGGTTCCCAGTGTTCCAGCCTAAAGTAGGCTGCTTCCCACTGATCTCAATGGGAACCAGAGTAGTGCCTGTCACATAAAACACACAAGGAGGCCCAATAGTGGCAAAAAATTGAAATGAAAATATTTCCAATGGCTTTTGCTGAGGTTTGGGCTGTGTTGTGGGCAAAGCTTGTTTCTGATTGTTTTTGTCCCTGTCTGATGAGCACATTACATAGCAAAGCCAAATCTTTAGCCCTCTGGCCTCATACGTCTCCTCTTCACCTCTTGTTTCTTCATACACAGATCTCCTCAGTTCCCAGCCAAAGCACACCCTGATCCAAGCTCACTCAGGAGGTGCTTTCTGCCAGAAACTTCCCCTGGGAGATTTCAGAAACAAACAAACTAACCAAGCAGCCTTCACAACATCCCAATGACAAACAAACAAACAAACAAACAAACAAACAAACATACACACATGCTCTCGTGTTCCTGGAACAGCATCTGACCCTGCTCTCCAGAGCCTGGGGACAGGAGGTGTACCTTGGTGGTAAACACAGAGCACAGTGTCAGGGCGAATACTTGGAGCAAACTGCAAATAACTGACTTCTTCCCTGTGGAGGCAAGATGAAAACTCCAGCAAAACCTGTTTTGTGTGTCCAAAAAAGCATGGAGTCAGGATGTTGTTCCTACAAAAATTTCCTAATTGACAAGTGTCTGTTTCCATCCTTCTCCTTTCCTCCTCTGTAAGCAAGACAAAAGCATTTCAGTGGTGCTGGGTCTCTCTCAGAAACCTCTCCACCTCTGCAGGTAGGATTGGCAGGCAGTGTTTCCTAGGGCTTCCAAGCTCACATGCCTTGTCTCTGGACTCCTGCATGTTCCTCCTGTGCTTTGGATAGAAAGTGCCAAGAGTCTGGCAGATGGTTCCTCTGAACCTTGCCTCTTGGAGAAAGCCCCATCCTTGGGTCTGGGAAGATGGTTTAGACATTGAAAATGGCCATGCCTCTGCTTCCTGAGGCCAAGGTCCATGAAAGGAGCAGTCCCCATTGGTTTGATCCTGTGTGTGCTGGATGGACTCATGTACTGCACCATGGAAGCGTGGTCCCACGCTTCAGCATGGAGGAGCACATGTTCTGTGGGGAGCGTCACACAAAGCACATTAAGACAAGGGGTTGTCTCTTACAGGTCTAGTTGGAGGGCTTGGAGATTATGCTGAGATGAATTAAATGATTTTGGGAGTTGTTCTAGTGCAGACTCAGTGCTTTACTTTGCAGAAATCACTCCTCCACTCGCAATACCCCGGTCTCTGGCCTCCCTTGGTACAGAGGCTCTTCTGGCAGCTCCCTCAGTGTACTAATGGGCACTAATTGCCCCAACTTCTCCCGGGACCTCCACCCACACCCTCGGGCCCCGCCCCAGGAGCCCAATTTCAGCTTGTCCCAGGATATTTAGTTCTTTCCTTTGTTGTGGATGTGCTTAGCTGTAGTCTTGCTTCTGATCCTGCCTTCTGGACAGACTGAACTTGTGCTCCAGGTAACTTTTATCCCATATCTCTCTTCTGATGTGGATCGTAGCTCATCTTTTGCCCATTAATTGTTCCTGAGTTCTTTGTATGAACTTGGGACTGATTAATTGGTTGCCTTCTCTGGGGTGTTGCTGTACGTGGTGATCAGCATGTGGCTCTGCTCTTGGACATAGTCCAGAGGACAAGCTTCTCTGGGGACACCTTCCTTGGGTGGATAGTCCTTAAGCTGTTCCTACAAAGCTCCTCATCCTAAACTCTGCCAATAACAAGCACAAAGCCTAGTCATATATGGTTATTTTTGGTGGGGTTTTTTGGTGATTATTTTTGTTTTCTGCATAGAAAGTATTAACATACTTGTAGGATTTCCTGAGTTAAAGGAGGATTTCCTGTAATATTTTTGACAAAAAGTCTTGATAGTTCCACATGCAGGTTTGGTATGTTATTCTCCCAGAGCTGCCTTGGGACAAGGAATGTCTGGTGACGTCTGTCTTGGTCTCTAAACACCATGTCAGAGTGCAACACCTCCAGGAAATGCTGGACTTAACAGTCTAGCATTAACTGGAGGTGGGTTGTAGTCTTTCATGCTCCTCTTCTGATGCTGACCCACTCCATGCTTTTGCAGTGTGGGGCTGCAGCACAGGGCAGGGGTCCTAGGATCATGCTCTTGTGGCTGGGGTGAGAGAGCCCAGAGTTCCTGGTTGAATGGGACTCACTGAGTGTGCTTTATGTATGCTGTGGGCACTGGCCAAAGCTGAAAGTGGGGGGAGATAGAAACCTGGGTGGTTTACACTGGGAGACAAAAAAAAAAGTGGATACTGCCGCAGAAATACCATGCAAGGATGGATAGAAGAGGGGATAAATCGAATAATAAGGAGTACATGGACAGACCTGTAATGTGGGAAGAGCTGATCACTATCACCTAGAAATCCTACACCAGCATAGACCCCCTCCATCTCCCCCAGACTCGTGCTCCTTCCAGACTCTCAGTCTCAGTCAGTGCTGCCCTTTTAGGGGCAGGCAGGGAGAGCAGAGATAAGCAGATGTGGAGCACACAGTGGATTTTATAATAACATGGTGGTTATAGACAATTGCCTAATGAGGACCAGATGGTCAGTTTTATTTTAAGTTGCCCTTTAACAACATTCCTATCTAAGCCGTGTTTTTTAAGTAATAGGTTTTTAATGAGATGCCCATAAGATCTTACAACACATCAGGTTTTAATCATGCCGACCTATTTAAATGGCAGTGTGTGTCTTTAGCACTCCTTTTACATTTTTATGGTGTTTAATTCCTTCCCACCGCTGTTCCTCACCCCAAACCTCAAATGGGCTGTGTCAAATGGATCGTTCCTCTCAGCACTGGATGCTGCCCCTGCTGAACTCATCCATGCTATTCCAGACTGAGACTGGGAACAGACCTCCTTCCAGGGGAGAGAAAGCATCTTCCTCCTTCCCTCTGAGGTCAGGGTGTAGCTCTGCTTTGCAAAATAAAAGCTCTGATTATAAATGCTGCTCTTGGATGGGAAGGCAGGGAGCGGTGTGATTTATCTTGCAAAGATACTGTTATGAAGCCAAGCAAGCGTTTGCTTTGGAATGGTGCCCCTAAATCCCCTGGGCAGCACCATGTGGTCATGCTGCAGAGGATGTCTGAGAGCCAGACACATGGCAGACATTTTGATGGTGATAAGCCATGAGGAATTGCTGAGAGAATATCTAAACCCCTTGCTGTGTTTGCACATCAGGAGGGGGATGTAGCTGCAGATTTTCTGCACTTTGTAGGTGGGGACATCAAGGTGAGTTACCTGCCCAAGTCAGAACAGGGCAGAAACCTGGGTTTGATGCTTTTTTACTTGTTGTTTACCAGGCTAGGTCCTGGATAGCACAGGTAGCTCATCTCATTTCTGAGAGCTGAGTTATGGTAACCCCACGTACAATTCCTCACTCATCTGAGCAGGGAGAGGATGTGTGAAGAGGGGATTGGAAAACACGGCCTGATTCATAACAACCCCAGGTGAACAGAACTGTCCTGCTTCATGTCTCAGTGTGGGGTTCCTGTGCTCACCTTTATGATCTGTGTCAGCCCTCCAGCCAGCCAAGCACTCATTCCATGGCCTTCCCAGTAAAGATCAACATGAATTGTGTTTCCCATTGCTGGTGCTCAGTCCAATGAAGAAAAAACACCCTCTTGTAAAAAAAGCCTACTGTTTGACTCAAAATGGTGGGTTTTTCTGTCCTGCTCTGAGAGGCTTCAGCAAAAACTGGACAAAACAATGCAGGACTTTCACCTCTCGCCTGTCTGGGGATTTCATTTTTCCTGCTAATGTCAGAGGCTCTGTGAAATTGCAGATGAGATCAAGCTCTCCTTCCCAGATTCTTGGTTGCCCTTTGGTGGAGCTTACACTGAGACTGTGACTGTGCTGGCTAAATGACATCATGTTTCAAAATTTTATTTGCTTAGTTGTTTTTTTTTTTTTTTTGCGGTGGTATTTTGTATGTTTACCCAGTCACCTTCAAGCAGCTGCAAACTTGGACAGATTCCTCTCATGGAGTGGAGGGGAAGGCATGCTGGTAAATGACATTGAGATCTGGGGGGCATTCACAACCTTTCCTGTATTTGACGTAGTTCACTCAGGCAGTTCCAGCAAAATAAATCTTCCCCTTTCACCCTGTTTTCATGGCAGTTCTGCCCTCATGAGTAGGCACTGGGAGGCACCAAGAAGCCCATCTTGTGTAGGGCATAAACCAAATGAAGCACAGAAGAATCCCAGCAAGGGAGTTTATTTGGGAGTTTAAGTTCAAATATGACCTTGGTCACACAGAGAAGTGTGGTTCAGGTGGTCACTGTATATTAATTTCTCGAGTCTCAGCATAGAGCCCCAGTTGTTGGCTGCTTACCTGAAGAAACCCAGGCCTTGCTGATTTAGCTCTGAAGCAAGAACAGCTGTGGAAGACACAACAATGCAGGAAGGAAAAGCTGGGGTGTGAATCCAGCTGCTAAAGGGCTGCTTAACTTTAGTCTTGACTACCCTGAGCTGGATTTGGCAGCAAGACTTTTATATACAAGGTTTCAGTGGTTTTGGGAGAGACACCAGATTTTGCATTTTATCTATTTTGAAGGAGGCTGTGAGCACATTAAAAACATAGATCTGTTGAGAGCTCCCCTAGCCACGTCTCACTCAGAGGCAATATATTTTACCTGGTCCTTCCTAGGAGGGACAATAATCTGGAGTCGCTGATGCTGCTCAGTTTTAGTCTGTCAAGTAGGATCACCACCACAGATCTTCCCAGTTAACCTCTGGAAGAACAGTGGGCACAGTATTTCTCCATAACACTAGTTGAAGGCTGATGGTTATTTTGTCTTTCCAAGGGTCCCAGCTGAAGCATCTGCCCTCAGCCTCAATTCCAGTGCCATGTTTTGAGGAGACAAGAGAGGAGCAAAGCTCCAAGTAGTGAATCTTTTCACAGCTCTTTGGTGAAACAGGAGCAGAAAACTGGTCTTCTCCATCTTAGAGAAGCCAACAGGTACCTGGAGTTCCAGGAAAGGGCTGATGGGTTTCAGCAGGTTGCTGAAAGTTCTCCCAGGGAAGAGAAAGAAATGTAAATACCGTTGGTGATTGAAAATTGCTCTGCAACAAGAGTGGGGAGGTAAAGTGGCTGCAGATAGACTTGAAATTGCACCATTAGGAAGGTAGTGAGAGGTGCCTCCTGTGCTTGTCAGGCAGTGCTGCTCCTTGCTGAGAGGGATGCTCAGGCCACAGGGCTGACTGCCCCTGAGTCTCCTTCCTTCCTGGCCTTGCCTCTGGAGGTTTGCTGGCTCCTGCAGCCTGGCCTCTGGTTAGCTGAGCAGCATCTGTGTCAAGTGGAAAATGTGTGTGAGTGCAGGGGCTGGGGCACAGAGCCACAGCTGGGATTAGGGCCCTGAAGCTGTGGTGTCTGAGCCAGTAGCTGCTCTGTGGGTTCAGGGAGCTTTCCTTGGAGCCATGGCAGCCTTGCAGGGAAAACAATCAGAGCTGGAGGGTGTGTGTGTTTGGCACAGAGCTAAAGACCTCTTCTCGCCCACCCCCCAGTGATGGGGCATGTTTCTGCAGACACTGGGAGTCAGCAATTTGTGGTGAGCTCCCCTGCCTGATGGTGGATGGAGGAGCCTCAGCACGGCTGGGAATGAGGAGACACATGACAGAGTGACAGCTAGGGAGATGGAGTCTGTCTAGGGAGATGGAGCGGGGCAAACATTGGGGTGCCATCTGGCTGGGGTACCCTTTGCCTGCAAGTTTTCTCTCTGAACCACAGAGATGCTTCATGCCCACAGCATCCACTCCTTGGTGGGTGTGGAGAAAAGAGCAGGGGTGTTCAGCTTCCATGGTAGTGTCAAAGAGCTGATGGTCTCAGCCCTTTCCCCAAAGCCAAGGCTTGTTCATTCGGTTTCTTGCTGCTGCAATAGGGGGTGGCAGCCTGAGAAACTTGGTCTCTGCTGGTGATTCTGTTTGGGAACATCAATAATGTCCCCCAGGGAAACAAGAGGGCCTGAAACAGTCTTGCAAAATGAGGGAGGCTGCAACAAATCTACTGGTGTCAATCCCAGTGTTTCTGGGATCTGAGCATTGCAGCTGCAGGAGCAATAGGATTCAGAGGGCTCTGCTGGAAAAATGAGGCTCGGAGGGGCTGGCAAGTTGTTGCTAACAGTGTAAGACCTTTGGCCGAGTGGCTCTGAGTCCAGCCATGCCATAGATCGATGGGGAAGCTTCTTGTTTTCCCCTTCTGTGATGATGGAAACATTGCATAATCATGTCTTCCTTCTGGGAAGAGAGGGGAACTGTCACCCCATCAAAGAGACAGAGACCACCAGACACAGCCCCGAGGTACAAGAACATGAAACCAGGCTGTGAGGAACATTTCTGTGAACTGTTTCCTAGGGGCCAGGTCAGAAACTCAGTGAAGAGCTCTTTTCTCTAGGGACTTGTACTAGAGACACACCCCAGAGCATAGCACCCATACAAAGCTTTGTAATGGCTTTGATTCTGCTCTGCGGGGGATGCTCTTCTCAAAGAGTGAGGCCACCCAAAAGCATTTACCAGCTCCTGCCAGACTCTTTGTAAGGAGGCATAGGTCCCTTTCTGTCCCCAGTGGGGAACACAGAGACAGCCCTAGCAGAGCAGTTGGGATGCTCAAGATGAAGTCTCACAGACTGTGACTTCTTTGGCACTGAGTTTGCATTCTGCCTGTGGCTGTTGGTGAGGTTCTGTTTTACCAGCAAAGCTTTCTTGCTTTCTGGTGCTCCCATGGGTAATCCAGAGGCATCTCCAAGCCCAACAGCATCTGGGCTCAGAGGGGTGCAGCACCTCAGGTCCTGTGGGAAGTGGGGTATTGGCTTGGTGCATAATTAGCTCTTGCTAATCCTTTGTCAAGGCTGTGACCCTTGGGCAACCTGGCCTGAGAGCATAAATGTGGTGTAGTAAAGTATGTTGCACTTGTATAGGGATTGATATGGCTGAGTTCATCTCTCACCCTCCTGTGAGATCCCTGATACACCCAGATCCCTAATACAGACTGTATCCTCTCTCTGGATCCTTTTCACATGTCTGACAGTAGCTTCCTGTCCTTGAGACCTCTTCCCTTGGAGCAAATTCAGTGGAAAGGGCCTATGGGTTTCGGAGCTGCTAAGGGGAGGGCCAGATGGAGAATGAGAGAGATTGCATAAGCCTGTTCATTTAGGGAATAATGTTAAAAATAAAAGGCACTTTGTAAAATAGGAGTGATGAGAAGGTGGGGTTTGCAGGCAGTCTGGCAGCCCTCTGGGTTCTTGATTGGTTGGTTTCAGAAATACAAAGCAAAGCTGTCGGCAAACAATAGACTATGAGCCCTTGCCACCCATCCCTGTTTATCCTGAGAACAGGGTCATGGAAACTTTCCCTTTCTGTTATTGTTTCAATGGAAACACTTTGCCCTCTTCAATGTTCCTCAAAAAGGGCGCATCATGCGTGTAATTAAGCCTCCACACAAAAGAATTTTCCTTTCCTAGCCAAAGCTTTTCCACTGCAGCTTGACTTCACTGTAAGGAGGCTTTCTGTCCTTCCTCTATATAGCCCTGGGGCTGAGCCACTGGAGGGTCAGGGTAGGTTGTGTCTTCCCATGCTGTTTGAACGTGCTCTTCTTTCATGCTGTTTGAATGTGCTCTGGTGCTGCTTCCACTGCTCTACCTCATCCCTCTTCCAAGAGGTCACTCTGCTCTGTGTTGGAAGGAGACAGGGCAGGATAAAGCTCTATCTTACATCTGGCTCATTTTACTTTCTCAGAAGGTTCTTGCTGAAACAAGTCCCATGGCTGAGGCCCTTCAAGGAGCATCTGGTGTCTCATGTAGATGCTCTGGTGGCTAATCACATTTCTCCTATAAGAGTAGGATTCAGTTTTAGACCCACAGTCCCAAATGTCAGTGTGTTGCTATCATCCTGAGTTCCCATGATGGAAGTTGGTTGAAAGAAACCAGCTGGGTTAAAATTTACACATGGCAGAGCAGACGCACATCAAATCAGTCATGTTTCTCAAGAAGTCCTGGTAACAGGGGGTGACAGACAAAACCATGTTAGTCCTGGCTATGGCCTGTGACTGCATGGCACAAAGTGAGCATCACCCTCTGAGATGATTGTACAATCCCCCTGTGGGCTTGGAGGTGATGTGGTTGTTGTCCAAGCAGAGCAAAGCCATGGAGATTTTTGTTTAATCTGTGTCCTCATAGACACATGGCATACTTGTTTCCCCACCTCAGTGATTACACAAGGGGCTTGGCTGGTGCAGTGGATCATGGCAGCAGGGGATTACATTGCATGCAGGATGGAGAGCAGACTCCAGAAATTTCAGAAACAGGGTGGCTTGCAACACAGTGAAGTGCAGATGCAGATGTGCTTGCAGTCGTGCAAGAGAAGGAGGGAAGTAATGAGATCTCAGGCATCAGCAGAGATCATCCTGGAAGCCAGGAAGGAAATAGCCCAATCCTCTGCTTCTTTTAGCCACACAGAATTGGCCCGGTGTGCTGTGGCAGTTTATTGCTTTCCTCCGAGGCATTAAGTTTTGGCTGTTGTCAGAGAAAGGGTCTCACATTGGTTTGGGATGGAAATCTTCATTCCTGTGAGTGGAAGTGCCAGTATTTCATTGGATGAGAATGTGCTGGGGCCAGAAAAGCTTTTGCCTCAATGAATTTGCTTTTCCTGGGAAAAGTCAGTCTGAAGGGAACACCCGTTTGCATCCCATAACTTTCTACCTGCCTTGCTGCTGGATGAGTGACTGTAGAGCATAGGGACAAGCAACCCCAAACCTCAGTCCTCATCTGATCCTAGTTAGCCACCTTAGCAATGAAACTGATCCCCTTTGGCTCCTGGTAGGGGCTGTATGGGCAGAATTTGGCTCAACTGCCAAAGTTCCCAATGCTTTGAAATACCTTTGTTGTAATGAAAAATGTCTGTGCTTACGTTGTGGGTTCAGGGTTCAGGCCTTTGAGAAATTCAGGACATGAGGAAAACCACTGACTGGGTTTCCCATTCCACTCCTCTCCCTTTCTTTGGCTGTTTGACCTTTTTGGAGTTATTTTGTTTTCTTCTGTTCTGTGAATCAGATTCAGACTTAGTGTGACTGTGTAGGAGCTGATGGAGTTACTCCCAGGCTGAACATTTATTTCTTTAGTCTTATCTGAAGAAAGCAGTTCATATGCCTGTAAATTGAGGCTGTGTATCCTCTTCTCATGTTTTGTAGTTCAGCTCTTAAAAAAAAAAAGGCTTTGTTGGAAAAATGCAAGATGAGTGCTCAGATGATTCCTTTTCACTGAAAAATTTACAGCTCCTGACTTTTCCTCCTGACTGCCTGCTTACCCTGTGAAGCTGCAGATTGTGTTGGCTTCCTCACTGAATTGTGATAGAGCCTCAGCTGAAGAAGAAGAGAGTGAATGGTAGAAATCAGGCTCTGCAGGTGGTTGATGTTCAATCTCAATTTTTTCAGCCAGCTGACCCATTGAAGTGGGACAAGTCCCACCTCTGCAAGGCCAAGGGCCAGCCAGTTCCTTGTCACTTCTTTCCTTTAATTAAAGAACAGATCCCCAACCCCCATTTCAATGGGATTGGAAACAAAAATGCCTCTTGAAAGTGGCCATGTCCTTCTGCACAGCTTGGAATCAACGCCATGGCAGTGATGGTGGCGTGAAGTGACCTTGTCTTCTGTCACCTCCCAGGTGTCACTGCACCAGAAATTCCTTGCATGGCAAGTCTGAAATAACCTGTATCCTGGGTCTGGTCCCACTTAGCCTGGATATCAAACTCATCCAGAATGTTGGTTGTTGGTAGATTGGGCATCAAATATAGCAGACCCCAGATCCAGTTCCAGGCTCACTGGAGTGGGTGGGCACAGCCCTTTAGACTGTCCAGGCCACAAGTCACTAAAACTCCTGTGTGGACGTTGTCCTGCTCAGATACCAGTCTCAGGCATAGCTAGAGCAGAACCTGGGACACAGAGATCAGTGGCAGCGTGAGATTCCTGCCTAGATCTGGCTCATGGCTCCTTGGACTTTGGGGGCAGAAACTCTCCTGTTATAGGAGGGCACAGGACCCTACTGCAGCAAGGCTCTAAGTAAGTGCATATCACTAATGACTGGCAATGAGCAGGTTAAATGTCAAAATGCCAGCACAGCCTTGACTGTGCCTCCTTTTGAGTCCACAAACTGGTAGAGTTGCAATATCTACAGACCATATTGGAGCATAGCATCATGTCAGACAATCTTGGAGCAAAAGAAGGTAAAAATGAGTAAAAAAAAAAAAAAAAAAAGGTTGTGTAAGGATGGAGAGTAGAGGTCTGAAAGGGAGAAAGAATATGGAGAGAGTCATGAAACAGAGCAGAAGCTTGGTTTGGAGGAGGAAGAGTTGGCTTGCCAGGTAAGGAGATTTTTTCTGCTCCAGTTGCTCCCCAACTCTAATTTATGCAATATAAATAATTAAAAGCTGTGTAGGCTCTGTGCTAATCCTTGTGGTATTCCATAAGCAACTTCCTTCCCGCTTAGAAAGAATTCCATTGAGAATTATCTGTCAGTTCTTGCTCTGCAGCCAATTTTCCACTCCTGTCAGTTCATGGAGTCTGAGCTCTCCTTTTCCTCGGTTCAGCCTTCCCCAAATTGCATGGCAGAAAAAACCCATAATGCGAGGTCCACTTCCTATCGTCCTGGACTTATCTGTTCTGCTAAAATCTCACTGCAGACCTTGAGGGAAGAGGAGGAGGTCTTGTGGAAAATCTGTGATTTCTAAAGGCAAATTCAACCACACCACATCCATTTGGTCACATAAATCAGTTCTACAATGGTCCTGCCTTACTACAGCAGCCAAAGTTTGACAATCTGAATTGTTATGGTGGTGTGGTATAATCTCAGCAGCACAGGGTGCTAATGGAGGTCAGTTTAACCTGCTCAAATGCATTCTGTGGTAGCAGCAGTAACAGGAGGAAGACCCTCAAATAAAGAAGTTGCTTTTTTTTCTTCCCTTCACTGTACTAAATTGAATGGATCTGCCTTGTTGTCGCTGGGAATATATGGGCTTGGAGGAAATTATAGAGAAATAGTAAAACTTCGTGGCATGTATCCCGTGCATAACATGGAAGATTTCTATGGTGCTTTGGGCAAGATTGATTATTTGTGGCCTGTAAAAGCTGGGATGTAACTCTGAAAAATGCTTCTTAGCTGCAATCCCTCCTTAGCACTGTGGGACAGATCAGCTCTGGGCAGTCTTCCCCCAGAGAGGGAGCCAAGCCTAAAAAGCTATCAGCCATGTGTTGCTGGAATGGCACACATCTAGTCTGGATGCTAACATTTTGCAATGGAGAAGGGAGAAAATAAGAGTGTATTTGGGGATATGTGTTGTAAAAGCTGAAGGAGACTTTTCAAGCAAGAAATTACTTGACTGTGAGCAAAGGTGTAAGATTATCACACATTTAGAAGTTCAGGATCCTTGCAGAACTACTATGCTCAAGCTTTCTAAGAGGAAGTGGGTGAATTCCTAGTCGCTGAGTTGGAGGTTAGGACTCAAGAAATTGATATGAACTGGCTCAGCTGCAAGAAGTGTTTTCAATAGCAGGTCTGAAAACCAAGTATGATTTCAACAGCCAGTTCTACACAACTACACCAACCAGTATTTCCCTCTGCCCTTACTTACTGTCCTTTATAGTACCACAGCAGAAGAGCCAAGGAACTTGGTTCTCCATCTGGGCTGACAGGCTGTTGTGGTGTCCCTACAGGTACAAACAATGAAACACACAACCTACAGACCCTGGATAAGACAGTGGTAGTGTCTGCATTTCATCTGACCTCAGACAGATGGTCAGGTCACCACATCATCCCTGTAGATGTAGGTTTTGTGGCAGAGTGGTGTGGATATTTTAATTTCTTGCCCAGTGTGAAGAATACACAATTTAAAGGGGAACCATAGGTATATGTTTTCATTTGACATTTGAGACTATTGTTTGATGTGCCACTAACAGACCATGACCTGTTGGTCCAGCTTTGCCTTTGGTATTTGCCGTCCTTGAGATGCTGAGCAAAGCAAAGTTAGGGGGAAGGCGAGATCTTCCAAGTGGAGATTCAGTAAGGACAGCAGCTATGAGGCAGCTATGAGGTGAGACTCACAGCAGTGTTTCTGCAGTGAGGACAATACTCTGCTACTGACACAAGTGCTCCCATAACAACCCAGGACATGTGCTTGTGCTGCTGTGTGCTCTGGCCAGTCGCCGCTAATGAATCATCCAGCTCCTGGATCACTCCCACCAAGGGGATGGAAAATGGATCCAACCCAGAGAGATCTTGGAGTTCACTGCAATGCGATAACCCTGTTTACAACTTTAAGAACTCCAGCAATTCAGGAGGAGCTGGCAGAACATCTGCTCATTGTAGGATCTTGCCAGCTGCTCTTTGGAAATACTAGATCTGCGCTTCATGTGTCCAGTTGAGATGCCTCAGAAACAGCACATTTTTATGTCCTAAACTAATGGGTCTAGAAAGAAGCAGCTCCATTTCCCAGTGGGAACTGAGAACTCTTATAAACATTAAGCAAGATTTAGCTCAAGTAAATATCCCAGGCCAGAGCAGACGGGAGACAGGTGCTATACTGCCACTAGAATTCCCCTTTTTTATAATTTTTCTTTTCTTGCTGATCTACCTGGGGAGACTCTGAAATTACTGGAGGAAAACATATCTGAGAAAGTTTTTCAGGCCTGATAACAAACCTTTCCCAAGCACAGGTACTAAGCTGTTGGTATGCATTTTCTGCAGGAAACAGATATGGAGAGGAGGTGAATAGGGATGAAAACAATCCTGGGGCTCACCAAAAAAACATACTATAGATGCTTTGGGAAGAAATTAAAACCTTGCCTGTGCAAGTTGCTGTTACAGAGTTATCCAAGGGCAGATGACCAGCCCACATTTCTGCTGTGGTGGAAAACTCTTGAAGTTCTCAGCCTTTCATCTCCGACTAAGAGTTGAGTGGCACAGGCAGGACTCAGATATGGGACCAGCCTGAGGGTGGTCTGCTGAGCTGTGTTGCCTCTTGCAGCCATTCAGTGGCCAGAGAGAGACTTTAGTCTGCTTGTCAGGAGAGGCTGCTGCAGAAGAAGAGCTGGAATTTGACAGGGAGCTGCCTGCTTGCCCTCATGCTGCTCCTGACCACTGTTTATTCCCTGGGGATGGTGGGGATAGGCTGTGCCCACAAAAGGAGGAGAACTGCAAGAAGGCACACCATGTTCCACCAGCAATGCCTGCCCTGTTGCCCACGGCTGAGCTCCTGACTGCTCCCAGGCTGCTGAGGATCTGGTCTCCTGTCAGCCACAAGGGCAAAGCCGCCCTGATGTCTGTGGGCAGCTGTCCTCTCTCAGGGAGCAAGCAGGGCCCAGAGGGGAGCCCCACAGAACTCAGGGTGACACAGCCAGGAGCATCCCCCTCCCTGTTCCACGGACCAGGGATGGGATGCTGGAAGCCCTGGAGCTCTGTGGTCATTTTGGGGAGTTAACATATCATTTAAGGTCAGCCCCAGTGCCATTTGGAGAGGAGTTAGTATTTCCTTGACTGAAACAGTGAGTTCTGAATGTAATTACAGGATTAAAGCCGTGTTCTGGGGCTGTACTCATGAATTATAGGCAAAGGTTACACTTTCAGTCTGTTTACAAGGTGCTCTTGGCCCTGCTTAACCCCTTCTTTGCTGAATACAAATGGTGATTGGGTGATCTGTGTCATGGTGTTTATGCAGGGATGGTCACCAAGTGGGGACAGATTAGGGAGCTGTTGGATTGTTCATCCCAAAGAAGGGGGAAGTGACTGTTCTGGCTTTCTCCTTTACTCTGTCCTAGCTGACAAAAACCCCAAAGCTATTGCTGTAGGAAAAAGTCCCCTAACAAACTTTTAGCTGATTGCCATTTATCTAGTTGAAAATCTCTGCTTTATCCAAGAACCCTGGTTCTTCCCAAAGGCTGTTTGAATACTGCACAGTAATAAGGTTGGAAAGACAATTATGAAGATAAATCCTGACACGTGGCAGATAAACCAAACCCTGTGGAAATTTCTCTGCTGATTAATTTGTTGAGTTCACCGGTTTGAGGAAAAGCCAAAACCTGTCATGTGGAAAGGCTGCCACAACAAAATTCAGGCCAGCAGTTCCAGGAAACTGACTTCATGTCATGACTCTCTCTCTTCCCTGACTGCATAGGTATCCAATGATCTTATAGCCCTGGAGAGAAGACAACCAGAATTTTTTGCCTTTTTCTTTTTTTTTTTTCCTTTTGTGCACAGTGTGTGCAATGACTAAGTGAAGCATCTAGGTGATCTGAATATGGGTTCAGTCTTCCTCTGAAGACTTCAAAGGATGGAAAATCTGCTGCAGTTCCAATGACATTATTCCAAAACTGAGTGTGCAGTTTTTTAAATTTGCATTTTATATCCACAGAGGTGTCAAATTTAATTTCCTGCTGTTAGTTCTAAGAATGACTGTCCCACTTTGCTGCTTTTATCATAGCATTTCTTGAAGGGCTCTAGTTGAATTAGAGCTGCTCCCAGTCTATGTCACTGCTGCTTTAGATGGAGGTGCACTTGCCGGAGACCTATAGGTTATATTTTTCCACGAGTATACACTGAGTAGAACTGACACTGTTCTTTTTATCTAGTTGGTAATTTACTGTTTCCAGAGGGAACAAGATGCCAAAGCAAATAAAGAATTTTTCTGCAGGTGCAGGGCTGTGAATTTAAATTTTCTTTCAGCCAAAGGTTCCTACCAAGCTGTGAGTAAAGAGTTACCTTGTGGCTGTGACTGGGCAGGTCAAAAATGGTGGGGATTATGTATCTCTTGTTTGAAGGAGCAGCAAATCTACTAGGCAAAGAAGGTCTGAAAAGAAATATTATCTACAGTTTTCAAGTGGAAATGGGTTTTATTTACATTCCTCAAAATGGTTTGTGGCCCACTGAAGGATGGACCTGCTAAACCTCAGTCTTGTGTCCCCAGAAGCAGGGGAACCATGATCTGTGAATGCAGCCCGTGGTGTGGGCAGACAGGCAAGGAAACATTCCTGCAGGAAAGTCCTCCTAGCCTGGGTAGGCTGGACACTGGTGTCAAACACAGAACAGCTGTGCCAGGTTTTTCCCAGAGCAATTGTAATCTTTCTTTCATTCCTCCCCCTTGAACAAATTTACCCATTCTGTATTACTACTCCGAAGCTGCCTCAAGCTTGGGGAAGAAACACTCCTGTCCTTGCTTTTGTTTCCTCTGCGGTCTTTGAGGAATAGGGGAAATGTGGGTTTTACTGTAAGCAACAACCCAAGAAGCAAAAAGGAGAAAAGTAAGCCTGGAAATTCATGTGACCAATGGGCCAAATTGATGTCATGCTCCAAATGTGTGAAGTTTTGTGTGGAATCAATGCCTAGAGCAGTTTACAATCTGCTTAATGTGTCCTTGCAAACAGAAAGGATTTGTGGAGCTGGGAAGCCCTGATGTTTTTTATCCAAGATGAAGAGCATTGTCACATGACAGCGGAATCTGTGTCTCATGTTCACTTTCTCTGTTTAGATTGTTTAGGGTTATCTGACAGACAACCCAAAAGCTGGATGCAGGTCCCAGTACCCAGGTCACAGGAGGGCCTACCATCCTGGGAGTGGTTTTTTTTGGGAGGAATATAGACCCATGCTAGGTACATTGATAAAGTTGCAACATTAAACTGCATTTACCTGGTCCTTGAACACCTGTTCAGGGCAAGATAAGAGTTTCTTAAAAATTTAGGAGTTATCCATTCTTGGCTTAGGCTGTGCTATTGCTCAGCTATTTTTGTTGACTTGGCAAGTCTCCAACCATCTAGACACCCATCTATTTTCCTTCTGTAGTACCAATGCCCAAAGTAGCCTAAAGCACTGTGTTCCAGTCTGGAAGACCTAGACTTCCAGGGAATGATGAAGCAGAGGACATTAGCAACCCTGTCATTTGTGTGCCCGGGCAATGTTGTCATTACCACAGTGTGCAGTGATGTGTCCATCTGGCTCAGTCCCTGTGCTGCTAATAACCAGCTGAACAGTGATAGTTGGTTGCACATGGAAGTGGGTTTTAACAGGGCTACATCCATGTATCTAGGACCAAATTATCCCTGAACAAAAAGGAAAGGCAAAGAAAGGAAAAGTTTTCTCCCAAAGATGGTGACTATGCAAAAGACAGAGTTTATGGTGAATGTCCAGCTGAACACACATTCCTAGTGCAATGATGTGGTTAGAAGAGCTGACACAATCCTTTGAGCAATAGAGACATGAAGGAATTCTGCTGATATTACACCAAATAAAAATGAAATTAATAGAGTGCTCTGCTTGCAAACTCAAGGTCAGGAGATCAGAAATATCTGGAAATAGTCTTCATTCATTTAGACATGGCGGTATGTGTTTTGGTTTTTTTTTTCCTCCTGTGAGGCTCCTGAATGAGTTGGGGCACAGTGGACATTGGTCACTGGTGCATTTGAAATTCATCTCCATTTGAGTTCAACTGCAGAATGAGCACTTGCCATTGCACCTGAGTGCTTCATCTGGGAACCAAAGAGAACCCATGTGACTGCTGCGGGAAGCTCTTTTTGGTGGACTGGCCCAGCTTGATGCTCTCCTGTCCAGGGAACTGTGCATTTCAGCTTCCCATTGCACCTCCTGAACTCTGACACCCTGATGGGCTAGTGTGCTCCTTCTCTTACTGTGCAGATGGAATAGGATGGTTGTGTTTTTTGTGGTGTGGGAAGAATTTCCACATCCTTTCCAGGATGATTGAAACTGGACTGCCTGAGTCTCTAGCATCTGAGAAAGAAAGCAGATACTTGGAAGGCTGAAATAACTGCAGCTTCCTTGGCGTGGCACAGAGAGATTGTCTTGGGCGGCAGTGAGAGCACATGTGCCACAGGGACAAGCCCCAGCATTGCTTCAGTCTTTCTGGCATGGATGTTTTGGGAGTCTACTCTGCCTATAGGGTTCTGGTGTGGCAGGGAACTTGCAGGCCCTCAGCTGGGGCAGTTGCAGGAAGGGGAGAGGAATGATCCTGTGGCTCAGCCACTAGTGTGGGTCTTGGGAGCCATGGGTTTAATTCTTGGCTCTGCTGCTGTCTCCCAGTGGGCAGGGCTTGGAGTGGCACTCTCTCTAACTCTGTTGCCCAACTGCTCATTGCACGGTATCATATTATTTTAAAACCCCAACCCATCTGCAGTAGAATTCTTCATATCGCATGACAGACCACAGCTTTGCTTGTGTCTTCAATGGGTAATTTGCAAGGGGACATAGGCCCCAACCAAAATCCTGAAGCCCCAGGCCCCCCAGCACTGGAGTCTGGATCCTGCAGCTTTTGTGAAATTGAAAATGAGGTGTTGCAGCAGCTGAGTCAGCGATCTCTGATAATGTTGCTGTGGTGAAACTTCCTTCTCAGCATGGAGTTTTCATAAAGCCTGCTCAGTACTTAACTGTCATTTAATGCCACAAAGTATAGCTTGAGTCAGACTTCATGTGAAGCTTAGACCCTGCTGGGATGGGGTTCCCAAGCCTGGGCTGGTGAGGTGGGGTCCTCCCTGTAAGTGCAGGAGAGATGAGCAGTTTGTGTTTTTGTCTTACTGATGTTCATTGATGTGGAGGGAACACTGAGGAACCAGACTCGTTCCCTTCCCCACTCCTTTCTCCTTTTGCCTGTTGCTATTTAAACTGCAAAATTAAGAGTAAGCCAGCAAATTTTCAGTCTCCTGCAAGACAAAAATAGGTGGATATACAGAGATGAATGCAAAGGCACAAGCCCATATGGTCTCAGAGTTTCATGACAATTTTTGCAGGGATCTCAGTCTTGGAGAAATGTAAGGAAGGATTTGTCAGGACTGATGGTACAGTCACACCTGTACCACAACACTTGGCCTTGCACATGCTTTTGGCAACGAGACATAACCAAAGTGGGAGAACAGACAAATCTGGAAGTGAGCTGGAGAAACTGTGGAAGTATGAGTAGATCACCAAATTGAAGGACAGCTGGCTGGGGAAAGAAGTGACAGAAATCTGTGCTGCAAACAAAGGACATAACCATTGAGGGTCCAAGAGAACAGCATACAGTTTAAGGAAAGGATTGCACAGACATATACCATGGTGGGACAGCCAAACTTCTTCCCATATAAGCTGCCATCTGTTGGGACAATATTTTTGCACCATGGTTGAGCCTTTAGGTCCTAAATGAGACCAGGGGCACTTTGCAGCTGACGCTGGAACACCCTCAGCTCTGGATCTCCAGCATGTGAGATGTGGCCCCATCAGTGTGGAAGAAGGATGGTGGGAGAGAAGCCTTCTCAACACCCCAAGACACCCCAAACCCCTGTCCCACTCACACTGTGTCAAAAAAGCTGAGGGGTCATCAGATGAGTTTAGAAGTAACGGAGTTTTACCCCAATGGAGAGAGTCAAAAGCAAATCTCTGGCTGTTACATTTTCTGTTTTTCAGGGAACCACCATCATTTGAGCTATTTTAAGACCAGACTGGATTGAGCTCTAGGAAATATACAGTAAGAAGCTGCCCCAGGACTGGCAGGGAAAGATGCCAGCTGGTCAAAGTCTTTTTAGTAATGTCGCTGTTTCTACGAATGTTTATATTTCCTTGCCAGCCCTGTGGACAATTAAGAAAAGGCTTGGCTGAGATGTGAGCTGTCATTATTGGTCTAGACGTTGGATTCGGTCCGCATCATAAAAATCTTGAAGATGGAGCAAGCTGTATGAGGCAGTCATTCGCAAACTGTAGAGAGCATTCTGCAAATCTGTAAATACAGCTGGTGAGATAAACAAAGGAAATGATGCACAGGAATGCTCCCTTGTGCATCCATGGCCAATGGCTTCACCAAGAGATTGCATGTCAGTCACTGGGACACCAGTCAGCAGCTCTGCTCTCTATACATATGCTACCACTGGGGGAAAAAAAAAAAGCAGCAGTAGCTCAATTTTCTTTTCTGGCTTTGCTTTAAAAAGCTTGTTGAGTTTCTCTGACTTCTGTTGCTGTCAATTGGTGCTTAACACTTCAAAAAAATTGCTAGCAGAATTGCTGGAACTTTGGCAAATATCTGGACTGTTAGATTTGACCACTGGAGAGTGGTTTGTGTCTTACCCCGACAAGCCCAACATCTAACATAAGGTGGAGGAAAGTTGGAAGGGGGGCTGAAGGGAAGTGACTCATTGCCAGTCACTCAACCATGTCAAAGCACTGCTGGGGACTAGGAGATAGCTCTGAGATAAATGGGAACCTGATCTTCTCTCCCCCACTTGGCCTCTTCCTTGGCTTTGGGGAGACAGTTGTGTTAGCACTCAGTGGTGAAATTCATGGGTCGGAGGCTTGTTTTCAATTTCCTATTTCCACTGTGCCGGTTAGTGAAACTTCCGCCTGAAGAGAGATCCAAAATTTGCCTGGGGTGGATGACATCAGCCTGATCTCATCTCTGCTCATTTATTTGCACTGGTTATCTCTGGCTTCAGTCTTACTTCATTCAGATAATTGCATACACTCTCCTCAGAGACTCACTAGGTCTGTCACCAGCCTCGCCAGCAACGCCCCCTCCTCGTGTTACCTCATTATTATTCATGCTAATGAGGAGCGGGAGGAAACAAACCGGGGTAGACCGAGGCTCAGGAACTTTTTCTCCCTGCCAGTGTCTCTCTAGGCCCTGTCCCAGTATTGCTTTGTCCAGTGGAGAGTGCTTTCCCAGTGCTGTTCATCTGCCTGCTCCTGAGCCTGTGCTTGGGTCCAGGAAATGGCTTGGGTGGATGTCTCCACTAATGCCTGGATAATATATCTTAGGCATTTGTTTGTTTAACCTATCCTGCAGAGGGACTTTGCAGTCACCAGGTTATCTGAGGAAAGTATCTTGCCCTCTGCTTTATGACTTGTGTTTTCCTTCCAGTTCCTATCCGCGTTTTAAAACCACAGAGGTTTTAAAAAAGATGCCCTTTGTAGACATGTTTGTGCTGGCTAGAGATGTGTGTGTACAAGTTCTGCCTCAGATGTGGTGGAAACTGCCTTGCCCCACTCCCCAGCCCCATCAGGTGCTGGGACTGACTGATGGGATTTCATACCTGTGTCTCATGCCCCTTTGACAGAGGTGGTCAGAAGAAGGGTAGAGCTTCTCTTTTGTAAGAGAAATAAGCAGACTAGAACTCTTCAGCTGGGAAGCAAGGTGGCCAGGAGAAGATTTCATGAATATCTGTAAAAGAAGGAAAAGTATGAAGAACACAAACATGCAAGGAGAGAAATATAAACTCCCAAAAATTAACCAAAGGAGCTCCTCACCACAGGAGGTTAGGAAGGGCAAAATGCTGGCATGGATTAAAAAACTAACTGGATAAATAAAGGGCCTTTAAACACAGCCGCTGTCTTACTGGGGAGTGGGAGAACACTCCAGGGAAGCATCAGTGTGCACTTGCCTGGCCCTTACATTCTCTGGGCACCTGTTGCTGCATAATGTCAAAGAAAAGGTATTGGGGGTCCTTTGGGCTGATCAGATCTGGCTGTATTCATGCACTAACAAAATCAGCATTGTATAATAAGTGCTGAGGGTCTGGTCCAGAGTGTGGTCTGCAAGGTAGCTTGGAGCAAAGCAGGGAAATCAGATCTTGCTTGCTTAAAATCAAAACCAGACTTAGAAAGCGATCCCAGAGCAGGAGCGCTGTTCTCCAGGAAAGTTTCCAAAACCAACTCCTGGCCTTGGAGAATAAGATGGCAAGCCACCAATAAATAAATAAGTAGATAAAGAAGTAAATGCAAAACCTGTGAAGAAATCTCCCAGAACAAATGGCAAGAATACTTCCAGTTTTCAAGCCACCTGCTTGTCATCTATCACTTAGAAAAAATGAGTGTTCTTTAAATATTCATATGGGGAAAACAGACCCACCCTCCTGGATTTCCATGTTGATTTATGCTGCGGCATTTTCAAGGTCATCCATTGCCTAAATCTCCTGTCTGTCTGAGGCTTGGGTCCTGCAAGGAACCCGATCCCCATGATCATATATATTAGAAGGGATAGAGCCTGTTTCCATATGTGTCTTAGTGCTGGCATCTGAATTTTAAATGAATGTGCTGATTCCTCAGTCTGTACTCAGACACCAGCATTCTCCTTTGGCTGTTCCAGTTAAGGTTTTTATATGAAGCATTTTCAGTTGAGGAGCTTTCAGTGGCAATATTCTCAAAGACACATCTTGGAGTCGTGTTTCAGGCTCTTAGGGCTGGCTCATAAACCCTCCCTGTGGGTTGGAACTTGATATGCCCAAGTTGTGTTCCTGTTCCATAAGGAAACAGAGGTATATTACAGGAGTCCTGCCACTCTGGGGAATCAGATTAAGATAAAGCCAATATATGCATCCAGTGGTGTTTTGTTGCTTGCTTGTTTTCTGACATAAGAGCATATAGCATGCGATGTTTAGCATAGGAAAGCTTGGGATCATTGAATAGAGAATAGATTTATTTTCTTTTTTAGGCTAGAAGGGTTCATTGCCTTTCAGGAATGAAGCAAGAAAGGCTGGATAAACTTATCTCTGGAGATGCTCCTTTCCCCATCCACTAACAGAGCTTGCACTGCCAGATATAACAGTATTCAGTCCTGCCTTGGCCAAGGTTAGGTCTCTGGAGTTCTGGTGTGATCAGGGACTGTGACAGGGACCTTAAATCTCTCTCACCTTCAGCCTCTACTGGAACATCTGGGGGTTTTGCATTCTCTGGCCTGCACAGACCAGGCTTTACCCTGGAACTCTTGGAAAGTGGCAGAAGGGCATGGCCAAATTCAGCTGCGTGTTTAATAGTTGCTGTGGTTGTCTTTGAGGTTGGCATATGAAGCATTGCCAAAAAACCAAAGTGAAACTATGGGTGTATTGATCTCAGACAGCTCCTAACCATTCTGATCAGAAAACTCCCAAATGCTGTACCAGAGTTACCTTGTTTGTTTCTTTGAGTGGAAAAGATAATGAAACTGTAATGGATGGGGATTCCCCAGGGTTTCTTTTTTCCCCTCTCTCTCTTTCTTTCCCTCATTAGGCAAAAATATGCTCTGTCAGTACCTTTTCTGAGCACCCTAAAAAATATAACAGGCCCCTCAACACAGGATTTTGTGTTTTGCTTTGTATGGAGGAAAAAATGGCACAGCAACAGGGCAGATCTATTAACTCTTTTGGGACTGACTGAGATACCAGGTTGTGATGAGGTGCAAAGCAAGGGAGCCTGCCCAGCACATCCCAAGGAACTGATCATTGGCAGGGGCAACAGAACAGCAACCTGGTCCCGAGAGCAGCTGGGGACTGGGTAACTTGAAATTTCCACTGCAGCTATAACCTCCTTTGCCTTCAGCATGGAGGTGGGGCCAGAGCAGGCCTGTGCTGGCAGATGTACCCTGCCCAGGCAATTGTATGTGTATGTTCCTTCTCTCTAGGAGGGAGAGCTCCTCCTCTGAGCTCTGCGTATCCACTCTGCACCTGTAGCAGGAGGCTCCCCATGGCATAGAGGAGTGGCAGCATGCATTCTGTATGACTGTGCTCTCTGTATTTGTTCTTCTCCTTTACAAAATCCAGCTTTGAAAAACTTGGCTTATTTAGATCTGAAAACCTTCCAGGTGTAGCTGGAAAAAATGAAGGAATTTCTTTTTTCTCAGTGTTGTTTAACCTTAGCAGCAGAGCTGAAGTGAGCTGAGAGGGCAGGAAAGGAAATGGTATTTTTGCTGGTACCTGCTTGTCCTGACCTCATAAAAGGTCTTGTCTTGGTCTCCCAGAATACCAGCTTATCTATTGCCATGAAATTCACCCCATAAAACATGAAACCAATGTTGAATTCTGATTGATGTCGTCTGAAATGAAGATATGTCCTTGTCTACCAGGATACCTGTGTCCTGGTGGAGAACTTTTTACCCCATTTATTCTTGGTATAACAAGCTCTCCCCACCAGATTTCCTTGGTTCTCTCCTGGGATGGATTCATGATAGCAACCATCTTCTCTGCCTTCTAAGTTCCAGGTGTGTCAAAAGAGTAAGGAACAATATTCAGATGTGAGCAAGGGTGTGCAAGAGGAGAATTGAGTAAATTAGCAAAGGTCAGACAGAGCAGGCAGAGTCACCCCTGACCCCCATGACTAAAAGAAAGAGATTGCTGTTCCTACCATGTTGAAAAGCCAAGGATCTTGCTCAAGACTTGGAGTAAGCAAGGTCAGCATCCTGTGGGAGCATGAGCTGTAGGCATCAGGCACTGCAAAACCCATCCCCTCTCTCTATTCCAGATGAGGACATGCATTCTGCTGCTGGTCCTCTGATATGTACTTTACTCTGAGCCATCTGCAAATGAAGGAATGGTCTGTTGCTGATGAACTTAATCCAGAAAGCTGAGGTGGAATCAGACCACAATTGTGCTGCATGCCTTGTGGGTCTCTGCTACTTCAATTAGAGTAGAAAACCAACATAGTGAGGGCCTATTTCCTGTCTTTATCTCTTTGCCTTTATGTGTATGTGGAACAGAACAGAAGCCAAAGAAAATAATCCAAAACTTTCTACACCATTTTTTCCTACTCTTTTCCTCCAAGGATACACCTAGAAAGACTGTTCCTGCTTTCTGTAATGTTGGATGAAAATCTGAATGGAGGACTTATGTTACGCTATAAATTATGCACATGTTTGGTCCATACATGCCTCTGCCATGGCATCATCTTTCATTATGAGCATAACTATCAGAAAAAAATTGTGAAGGCTAGTCCATATTTTCTTCTACACCAAGCCATTCTCTTGGATTTCCTCACTTTTTTGAGTTTCAGCTTTTAAACCAGATATCTGGAGCACAGTACTAATCAAGCCAGGCCAGCATGGAACTGACCATAGCCTAGAAAACCCACCTCAGAAGCAGGGTGGATTTTGCTGAGCTGTGTGCTCTCTCAGCCAGCTGGCACTGACCTCTCTGCCTGCTGCAGCATCAGTTTGGGAAGTGGTGCCCATCCCTCCAGAGCACAGTCAGCAAAGGCAGACCAGTGCCTCAGGATGCTGTCAGTGTGTGAAGTGCATGGCCTGAATTTTCCTCTGGCAGGTACTGAGCTGTTTCCACTGGCTGAAAGAGGTGCCTGAAAAGGGGCCATGACTGAGCACTGGTGTTGAGAGAGCAGCCCTTCCCTGGGTGATGAAGTGCCTTTCCAAGTGGCAGTGGGGCTGAACGCTCTCTCAAGGCACACAGGATGCACTGGCATATCTGATCCTGGGAAACAGAAGACCAGCTTCAGAAGGCTGGAAAAGACCAAGTCTTGAAATATTTGAATATGGAGTTTGAGATCATGACACAGTCCTTCTTGAAGGCAGAAGGAAGGTAGTCCAGGAGAGAGATCCATTGCATGGATGATGGTATTCCTGGTGACGCCAGAGAGGCACAGCATGGAGTCAGCAGGCAGGTACATCTCTGCAGCTCACAGCACTCCCATCACACAGCAGAGAGAAGAGAAGAAACATCAGAAGCAGGTCCTTGGTGTGCCTCAGTGAACCTCACTCTGACTTCCCGGGCTCCCTGGTTTGTTTTCCCTCCAGTTTGGGACTTGAGCCAGATTGTGCTTGGACTGTGAATGCTTCCAGATGTTCTCAGTCCTTGGGGGAGGGGGGGCAGAGGCATGCCAGGCTGTAATTGGTATGCAAGCAAACCTATGTAAGGGGCATATAAAACATTACCTATCCCTTGGCCGGTGCTTGGAGGTCTGCTGGTTGCCAGTGGCAGAGGGGAAGGAAAACATCACAGCCTGGTGGAATGGTTTCTTTTATTGCTGCGTCCCTTTGGCAAAATGGCCAGTGTGTTAAGTGGCACCTGGATGGAAAGGCAGGAGAATGCAGTAGGAAGAAGCAATGAGAATGCAATCCAAGCCAAAAGCATTAAAAACCTGAAGGAAAACATTGCTTCTCTCACTGTTGCCAAGTTTATTTCAGTATGTGGCAACCTGGTGAAGTACATTCCTTTATAGGGGAGGAATTACAGAGGACAAGACCTTAAATTCCTCCCATTTGCTCAAGAACTCCAGCAAACACCTCCTCCTTCTTCCCCCTCCTGCTGGTCCAATTTTAAGGAGATTTTAATTTGAACCCAAAGTGCTGGAACATAGACAGGAAACGGCTTATAATTTGCAAAAGTGTATATAGTTTCATGGAAAAGCAACATATATACTGAAACCTATGCCTTTCAAATTCTTCCCAGCAGCCATCTCTTCTGGCCTGGGGACAATGGAGTCTCTGTGTTCAGGTCTGTTTTCGGTCGAGGCGGTCCATGACTGCTCTTTTGTGACCAAACAGAATGCGGGAGTGAGCGCTCCGTGCCTTAATTACTTGGGTCATGTGGCTGCTTCCACTGCTGCAAGGGCAGGGCATGTGCAACTGAGGAGCATCATTTCTGCTAAAGGGGAGACTTGGAACAAAAAAAAACACACAAGGGAAGTTCAGGCATCTCTCAGAAATCAGAGGCAGGGCTTGGAGAGGGCCACGACTTCAGCCTTTGTGCTGGGATGGATGGATGGATGGATGGATGGATGGATGGATGGATGGATGGGTGTTTGCATTGACTGCAATGAGATCATTGTGAGTTAAAAATGCATTTGGCCTTGGCTGGTTAGAAAATTGGGAGTCCCAAAGGCTCTGTGTTCAGCCTTTGCATTTGCCCTAGAATTTTTGCAGGCACAAAGACAGGCGGAGCGGACAATGGCTTGCTTGACTGGCAAGCACAAACGCGAGATTTTGCACGTACAAAGGATTGTTTGTGCAAGCAAAAATGTCATGCAAAATGAGGAGCATGTGGCCATGACAGGAGGGACTTTGGAGTGAAGAAATAATTTCCAAATGCATCACCAGTTTGATTAAGGAAATGAGGGCAAAATTTTGAAGCATGTAGGTTGGCTTTGGAGTGAAAGAGAGGTCTCTTGCCTTGAGTGACATTAGCTCTTGGACTGCAGAGCCTGCAGTGAGCTGGCAGTGCTGCTGTTTGGGTGTGGACATATAAAGAAACCACCTGTAGAGAAGTTAGACATATCATCTGAATCTGAGCCACATTGCATCCTGCTCAAACACTGCTGGCCCGGTAGCGTTGGCAAGCATTAGCCTGGAACCACCTTCTCTAAGAGTAAAGACATGCAAGAGTGCACGCAAAATGAACATCTAATTGCTCTACTTATTGCTTCAAAGTTATCAGAATTACTTAAATGTAAAACAGGGAATTTATTTACTTTTCATCACATGTACCTGTAGTAGAGACCAAATTATGCTAGTTGTTCAATTGTGACCAACATTAGGCATCTTGGAGAAGATCTGGTTGGCCCAAAGGATTTCACTATTTGTCAAGAGTGAGAAAGAAAGCCTGGACTTGTTTTCTGGGCTGTGATGTTTTTTGGTTTACTAAAGATACTTGCCTGAAAACCCTTTCAAATCCCAGTTTTGAAACCAGGGCTTTAGAGTCCAAACTCAAAATGCTGCTCTTTGAAACACTATGTAATACAAGTGCCCTTGGGCAAAACTTTTAACCTCCATGTTTTTCTCCCTTTTGAAAATTGAAAGTAATTATTCATAACTATCCTTGTCAATTAGGCACAGCCTAGAGATGGGTGGAGTTTCATGTTTTCCCTTTGGAAGGGCTCTATTTCTCTTCAGTTTATAATCTCCTCTTGTTGCCACTGAAGCTCATGTAGCTACTGTTTAGCCATAGCCACCCACGATTTTAGGCTGCTTTCTGTCCTCCCAGAGGCCACAGAGGCAGCACCGTGATTTCAGGTAGGCAAGGTAGATTTCTGAAGGCAAGTGCTGAAACTCAGTTAAAGGATGCTTGGTGTCTGCAGGTGGTATTTTGTGGGTGAGCATTTGGGACTGCAGTTTCACCTTGTCTGCAGCATGGTGGCATTAGGATTCTATGGCTTTCCTTGAAACTGCTCCTCCACCTAAGGGTAGGTAGAGCACCACCAGTGCATGACCTCCAAATTAGGAATTTAAAGCACACATTGAGGAGAACTTGCCCTATACAATGGTCAAGGTTAATGAGGAGTTACAGAGAGCTGGATCAGGAATATCATAACTCCTTTTGTGCCTTGAAAAAGACATAGGGACCTATTGGTATTTTTCCAGCTAATTACCTGCAAGAAGAAAGGCTAGTGCTTGGCTTTTGAAATGCAAAATTATGTATTATGCAGAAAGAACACAAAATTAAAATAAAAAGAACAGTCAGATCCCTGTGGTTTGAGGGGCACTTTTCTCTGCTTGGATTGTCTGGGCTGCTCCCTGTTGGGATGAGAGGCTTTGTTCTGCCTGGGCTTGTGACCAGAGCTCGTGCTTAAGGGTTAACTTGCATAACAAACTAACTGGGGACAAGCAGCTCTGTGTGTGTGTGTGCAAGAGATGTGCAGGGCACTGATGAACCTGACTTGAGCAAAACGGCTCCAGGCTTTCTGCAGCACTGAAAAAAACCCAAAACTCTGGGCACTTTTCTTGTAGCACACAAATGGTAGAGGCCTCCTGACTCTCCCAGTAGCACAGGCATTATGTCTGTGCTTTCTGCAGCACTGAAAAAAACCCAAAACTCTGGGCACTTTTCTTGTAGCACACAAATGGTAGAGGCCTCCTGACTCTCCCAGTAGCACAGGCATTATGTCCCTTCAGAAAAACTGGTGCTTTTGCCTGAGCAAGCAGGAGACTGCCCCCAGGTCATCTTCTCTGTTCCTCCTGGATTGATTTCTGCCTTTCTGGGGACTGCTGTGGGAGAGCAGCAAGAACACCTACAGGAAGGGGCCTCAAGGGGATTCAGAGATGTTGCCATATTCTGCAGATGCTCTCATGTGTCACAGCACTGCCACAGGAGTCTCTTTTAAGTGCAACTGTGGCAGCACAGTCCCTTTCCAAGACCTGTCATGAAGGCAAAATGTGTGTAGAGGTGAGGTGAGAAAGGAGTCATAAGGGCCTTTCAGTACATGCTCAGATGCAGAGGTTCTGCAGCTGGGGCAGAACACATGCCAGCAGTTTGAGAATGCTGATATGCAGGAGGAAAATCAGTGGAACCTAATGAATCTGGTTCATTTCAAGTCAACCTATCCTTTGAGCTGTGAGAGAGCAAGGGTTGTTCACAGTTTTGGACACGAGACCAGCCAACTCACGAGTCAGGTCTGATTCCAGAATTTAGAAAGTTGGAGTCCCTGGGTTCAGCTGTGTCATTTCTAGTTATTATCATGTGGTTCAGATCTCCAAATCAGCCAAATGGGTCCCATCTCTGCGCAAAATTCAGTTTATATTTCTTTTGACTATGGAGATGGGACAGTCTGTATATTTGTAATTGTCTATTACAATGGGAAAGAAGAAAGGGATCAAACTCTAGCTCTGAAAATCCACAGGAATGGGTTTTATGGTTATTATTTCATTAATCTGCTTCCCCCCTAGAAATGGATATGAGATGATGCACATTTTCACAAGGAAGAGCTTGTTGATGTCTATGGGAGTTCTGCACAAGTCACCAGTATGAGATGCTGGTGTTTGCTGGCAAGGAACAGAGATTCTCTTTGATGCTCTAGTGACATGTAGCTATCATAGAGGTGTTGGGAATTTGAATAAGTGTCTTTGAGAACAATGTCAAAATGGCTTTGGTTCATAGTGAGGAGCTGGAGCTTTGGAAGTGCCATTTTGCCTCTTTTATTGATGAAACTAGAGAAACAGATCAATGCTGCTCCAAGCCAAAAGCTATTTGTTGTTCATTCTTCTTTCCTCACTGACCCAAATAATTTAATTATTGGAATTCAGCAGAAAAATCCAAGCCATTTCAATAAATATACTTGCCAAGGAGACATTAGTTAAGCTCTGTAGGAGATTTAAGCTCTGTAGGAGATTTTCCTTTCAGCCTTCTCTAACAGCAAGATTTGAATCAGTAGACTGAACATCAGCTTCTTGGAGACATGTCCTGTGAGGTATTTTAAACACAAATAAGGGAGTATTCTGCTACTTTCCTGTTGTAGTGTGTTATACATATTTACAGCACCATTAAACTGAAATATTAAATGATGCAACTCTCTCCCCTGGCCCCCACTTTCAAATAAACAGGTTTTTCTTGTTGTATTTAACCCATAATTAATTAATAAACGAGACCCTAATCTGGTTATTAACTGCCCTATGCTCCCTTGTTGTCAGGAAAAGCTGTTGAAAGGGTTACACTAGGGTCATAAAAAGCCTTAGCTCTCTCATCAGAGCTAGGATATTCTTGTGTGATAGATGTGGATAATTTTATGGTGAGGATATGATTTGATGACCTGCCAATAGCAGAGATCTGGATTTTGCATCACAATAGGTTTCCTCACATCCTTGTGCTATTGCAGATATCAAGTATGGCCCTGGCTGTCAAATTCACAATATTTTCTTCAATTAACATTTAACAGGGGATCTGTGAACCTGTAGCAGAGAAATTCCTGTCTCTGAGGTTGGATAAAAGATGGGGGAGTTTTGATTTGTTTCTAGACATAAAATAATTTAATCTTTATTGCAAGCAGGATATAAAACCATGTTCCTGAGAGAAGATGGGAAGTGGTGGGGGGAGACAAATAGTTGTGTTCCTCATTCCTGAGTCTTTTGGTTGTTACCATGAAGCTGCAGCTTTGAGAATTATGTGTTCTTCATAAGACAGGGTTCTTTGCTTTCACTTTCTGAGAAAGAAAGCTCACTTCTAACTTTTGCAATGAGGCAGAAAGGCCCAGGTTAATAAAAACCACCCAGAGTCCAATAAACAAATGAAAGATTATTTTGCATTCCTGTGAAGTCTCATGACATCCAAGACAACCCTGTGATTTCCTGGTACTCTGAGTGGGAGAGCCCACCTTGGGATGCTCCTGATCTTTGGAAACTTTCCAGAACTTGAACAGTCAGACTTCTCCTGGGCTGCTCCCAGCCCTTGCAGTTGGTACAGTGCCTTTCCAAGTCAGAATTGTGATGAACCAAAGTGATTGTCACCCTCCCCTGAGCTCCAGGCCCCCTGGCAGTGGAGACATCTGGAAGCCTACAGTGCCTCTGCTGAACAGGTCTGAGTCCTTCAGAGGCACCGCATCTTCCCAGCCCGCCTGTTCTCTGAGCAGTCAGCTGCAGAGGGTGCTCTTGCTCTGCCTGAAAACAAAAAGTTTGGGTAAGTCCCGTCCCATCTCCTCCCTGCCACCCCCTCCGTCTCAGTAGAAGCAAACAAACGAGTCCTGGGTTCTGCCTCGGAACGGCGGGAGCAGCGGTGAAGAGCCATTTCAGAGCATGCCCTCCCTGCCCAGCCCTGGGAGCTCGGAACCCCGAGGGCGGCGTGGCTGGGGCAGGCAGGGAGGGCAGGGGCTGCTGGAGAGGAATGCTGCCAGCAGTGCTGTGGGCAGCGGGACAGCTGCTCTTCTTCACATCTGGCACGGGAGGTCTTGACCTGGCAGCTCAGTCCTGGGGCTGAGGGTGTCCTCCTGCAGGAGAAATGGGCTGGTTTGGAACCACATCTGGGTCGGGGTATTTATTAAAGCGTCCCATGGGTGCCTCAGCGTTTCTAGCTGCTTGGCACAGCGATGCAGACAAGGCAATCTGTTGAGAAAGCATTTACTTGATGTGCTGCCTGCCTCTGGAACACCTCAGGGCACGGCAGGTCTTGTGTGCAAATACATCTCGAGTGTTTCAGAGAACGGGAAACTTTTGGAGCCACAGAAAACAGATGGGAGGAATCCTGAGAGGCAGTTCACTGCTCTGACCTTCCTCATGACAATGGCAGCTCAACTGAAAGTAGCCTTTGCCTGGGCTGCTCTCAAAATCCCCCAGTGATGGAGATTTCACAAACTTTCCAGGCCATCTGTTCCAGAATTTTACTCTTCTTGCTTTGGTGGTAGTATCTGTATTACATTTCTCATTCCTCGTGGCTAATCAGTCACCAAAGAGACAGAGGATTTTTCTCTCCTCCGTTATGTGAATGTGCACAACAATTAGTAAATAATAAATCAGTGTCGTGCTTTGCATCTGTGTGCTGATTTGCAGACAGGTTAAATAAGCTTTGTGTGCACCTGCTACTTGTGTTTCTCCCTGTGGAAAAGCACATGCCATTGACATGCAATGCTGCTGGCAGCATATCTCACCAAATAGCAAAGGGGCTAGTGTGGTGAGGTGCTGAGGGATTCCCTGAGATATGTGGAGCCTTTCTTGGAAAGGTTCTCCACAAAGATCTCAGATCAGTTAGGGACAGTCATGTTTGATGGCTATGAAGTAAAACTTTCCTTCAGTTAAATCCATTTACGGCTAAAATACAGCATAGGATGAAATGAGAAGTGGAATTTGTTTCACAGCACTTCATCCTGAACTTTAAGCAGATGTAATCTTTTCTTGTTCTCTAGCCTTATGCTGTAATCAAAGGTGAAGGACTGGTGCCTCTAGAGGATCTTCTCCCTTCTAAGGTGAATTTTTAAATTAGATGGTAATGGGAGCGAAATATAGTCACTTCTCATTTATTTTTCTTTTGTTTTACAATACAGACTTGCAGAATTCATGAGGCTTCCCATACACTAATGTCAGGCTAGCCAAAAAGTGTTAGTGTTCTAAAACAGTTGGAGATACTCATAATATGTGGAACAGAATTTGCTTGCCTAGGAAATTCACAAATAAATCCTCCATTCTGAACACTTCTGAGAATACTGAAGGCTTGGTCATGACCAGTTGCTAAGACAAAAAGCCGCAGTCACCAAGTAAATCTCTTGTGCATCATTTGAACTTGTAATATGTGTAGCTAGCCCTTGAAAGCAAGCTGCTTTCTGCCATCCCCTGAAGACCTGTGGTCATGGAACATTTATCCATTTTTCTACATTATTTCAAAACACATTATTATTTACTTTGATGAACACTCAACATGAGTACCATGTTTAGGAAATTACAGATATCAAAGTGGAGATGTAATAAAACAATAAATCTTCTCATCTGTTCTTTCTGTCCACTGAAAAGATAAATCAGTAATTATCACAGCTATATGATTGGTTTAGAATGTTTTAGAAAATGGGACTGGTATTTTTTTCTCTCTTGGGAGACTAATCTAAGGTTAAGTTGTTAAGTCTAAGGATGTTTGTCTTAGATCTTTTACCAGGAGGCACACTATGCTACTGGTTAATCCATTTTGTAAGTGGGACAGATAAAAATATTGCTTCCAGAGAAGGGGATTCTTATGAAGCCCAACATTACACTTTTGAATCTTCCACTAGTCCATTGCACACTCTAAACTTGCTTTTATTTGAAGAATTAAGGAATTGAAAAACCAACACAACCGTTTTTCTCCTCCAGAATTTTCCTTGTCAGCTCTGACCAGCTGGCAATTTCCATTTGGATTTATTTCTATGTATTTCCATCCTGGTACAGAGATTATGACAAAATATTCTTTTATATCCTTTTACTGCAGAAAAAAAAAGTTATTTTCTTGCCAAGTCAGACACACATTTATGGCAGAAACTGTCACACCTACCTTCTCTCAGCAACTTTCAGTCCATCATGTGAGCTGTAGCCGGTAACCTACACAGGGCAAACACCTCCTTTGTATTGTCAAATTTTATATACCACAGTCTTCAGCTGGATGGTCTTAATTTAGCATTCTGAGATGGGATCTGAAATACAAATTTTCCATGGATCTCTACCCAAGCAGTAGCTCAGTCCTGGTCAGTGAGGTTTAAAATTATAAGTGGATCTCTGAACCACCTATGCAGGACATGAGAAAAAAGTATGGCATTTTTGGTGGATAGATGGATGGATGGATAGATAAGAGCCACAACTCTAGGGGGATGCTAAGTGCTTAAGGATCCTTAAGTCATGACATAAAGACATCTGATTGTATCTATTTGTCTAGAAGAACTGTGGTTAAGGGAATGCTTCCTATCTTAGTCTTGTTCTTTTCGTTCAATATGTCGGTTCCCTGTGTTTGTATAGATGCACCGTGTAAAAATGGGGTTTTCCCCCATTTTCATGTCACCGCTTTGCCAATGTTGGCTAATGACAGGTGCTTCTTCACAAGGAAAAATGATTTCTAGATGAACTGGTCAGTGGGAAGTCAGAAAGGCTTAGAGGAATTCAAGTCTGGTGACTGCTCTTGCTACACAAAGTTCTTTAAATACTTAAAGCTTGAATATTGCAAAGCAAATAGAAGGAAGGTGGGGATGGGCTGTACAAGTTTACCTGCTTTCTTACCTATTCAAATGACCATAGCCCTTCTAGCAAGGGGAAGAATTCAGTATACCTCACATTTCTAGCCCAAGCCTTTTGTTTGTTGAGTCATTATATCTCAGTCAACAGCTTTCTCCCCGCAGCTTTCCAAAAGTAAAGATTGTCCTTGAACTCCAAACCCTGCTAAGGAAACATGGAGCAAATGTCAACGTTTCTGAAGTTATTCACCCTCTGCCAAAGCACACACATGGCTTGGACAGCAGAGCTGTAGCAATGAAATCCACTGAGGTCAACAAATAGAGGCAACACAAAGTCAGTGTATTTTACTAAGTCCTCTGACACAGGTACAGGTGAAAGATCAATAAAAGTTGGCCAGGTTCAGCTCTCTCCTGTGGGAAACATTTGAACAAATCTCGTTAGTCTGGGTTACTAAAGAGCCTTCTAAGTGCATTGGTGAAATGGAACTGGAAAAGTGACAGAACATACATGGGCTTAAATTGCAGACAGACCAATGTTTTAAATAAAGTGTTTCCTGGAAGAACTTTTCAGTCTTTTTCTCTGTACCAAGTTCTGAATCCTGCCCCATCCATCCTGTCCTACTTGAAATTTCCACGCAGTGCTTCCTCAGGCATCTCTGTAGCTGGCCTCCAAAGTGTAGTGTTTCTATGTCCAGCACAGCCATGGGAGAGGAAACATGGACAAACCTCTCTCTCAGGTGAGAACATCTCTGCCCAGAGTTATTTTTTGGGCCAAAAGCACCTTAAGGAAAAAACATGAAGAAAAGCAGCTGGAGAAAGCATGGCTGTTCTTAAAAGAAAGGAGCAAGGAGACATGAAGTGATGGCCATGGATTTGTCATCTGTTGACAGAATTTTCTCACCTGTCAGGCAAGTTTCCTACAGGCAGCTTCCTTCCTGCTCTCAGCTCTTTTTAAACTCAGTATCTTTTCCTCAAGCTGTTAAGTCTCTTTCTGTCTCCTTCATGTAACACCCTTAGGATCCTCGCAAGGAGTGGACCAACTTGGATATGTGTTACTCAGGCCCTCACACTCCCTCTCCTCTTAGAAGCCTGTTTCAGAGATCGATAAGTAGCAAACCAAGCAGGAATCTTCTCCCTCTCCCTACCTTTCTGAAACCAATATATTGCTGAGGACTGGGCACAAAGACAAGAAATAAATAAAGATATTTAACAGTTAGGCTTTCCTTGTGCTGAAAGATCTCCCTGGAGAGATGCTGGATGCAGGAATCCTTGTTGAGAGCGGAGCACTGCTGCTGGGTGGAATGTGTCAGCTGCTCACCAGGTCCTGGGCAGGCTGGCGAGCTCAGAGGCGGTGCTATGAGCGCAGCCATATGCTCAGCGTTAAGCCAGTGAGAAATTCCTCTGAAGTCAAGGGGGTTTTTGCATGTGCTTAAGGGCTTTGCTGGACCGGGGCTTACGAAGAATGGACTGTGGGTTCGTCGGATGGGATTGGACCAAGAATCTTGCACCCCTTCTTTTGCCAAATCCTGGAGGATGCCTCTGATTCACAAGTGATAGGAGTAAATTGGATCATTGAAAATAAGGGAATTCAGCTGACCAGCTGGCCATAGGATCCCTGGTTGGAGGCTGCTGTGAAAAAGAGACTTTCTCTTACAGCCACTTCAGTCCGTGCTGTAAGATTTGTGTGTGTATGTATGTGTAGCTTTTTTTCAATCCAGCTATTCAAACTAAGGTAAAGCATGTGATGGAACAGGATCCGTGCTTGTGATTTTTTGGCTGTCATTATGGATGAAAACCCATCAAATAATGATTAAGAACAATATTTGCAGAGTCAGCTGCTGAGTTCCTTGACTTGCTACAGTTGCAGAGCAACAACATTGCAGTGGGCAAAAGATTAACCACAAAGACTGTTAAAAAAAAAAAAAAAAAAGAAACAGGCTGGATTTTTCAGATAAAAAAAAAAAAAACCAAACTTGATGATACTTAGAGATTAAAGTGTGTCAGGATGATAAATGTAGCCATAAAAGCCTATAGGAATAAACTGCAACTCAGCTGCTGAGGAACTGTCAGCAGCCTAGAGGACATTGTTTGGCCTTGACTGAGACAGAAGGCTAATAGAAGAAGGGGCATTCATTGTCTTAGATGTGGAACTGAGTCACTCCAAGGCTACAGAAACATCACTTCTGCCTCTTATTCTCCTCTCCCAGACAAACCGGTAAAATGCAGAGATGGGAAAACTGATTCCAACAGAAAAAGGGCTTCATGCTTCCTGAATATAGGAATAAACTGCAACTCAGCTGCTGAGGAACTGTCAGCAGCCTAGAGGACATTGTTTGGCCTTGACTGAGACAGAAGGCTAATAGAAGAAGGGGCATTCATTGTCTTAGATGTGGAACTGAGTCACTCCAAGGCTACAGAAACATCACTTCTGCCTCTTATTCTCCTCTCCCAGACAAACCGGTAAAATGCAGAGATGGGAAAACTGATTCCAACAGAAAAAGGGCTTCATGCTTCCTGATCCTTTGAGTGCAAGTCATCACATGATACATCTCTATTTCAGTGACACTGCTGTGCTTAGAGAAAAGGCTTGTTGATTGTCTTCTGGGTGCTCTGCAAAACTTTTCTTAATTCCCTTTAAGTCAAACCTTGTTTTCCCTTCCAGAGTTCAGTTAGAGAGAGAGAGAGATTTTAATCCCAACAGCAAGATTTCAGCCAATATCCTAAACCAGGAGGAAGGTCTGGGGTCAAAGCTAGCAAATGATGTTGGAAGAAGTAAGTTCAGAGGCAGTGTGTTCTTTCATGAGCAGATTATGGAGGTTTGGAAACTCTGTCATCGCAGAGGTAGTGAAATACTGCTAGTTTGCTATAGGCAATGTCTAAACTCCACCCCCTCCATTCTCTTGTGAAATGAAAAATACAATAGCCAAGGTTTCAAATAACTGATGAAGAAACAGTCCTCCTTTTCCAGTGGTTTTGAACAAAAGGAGAAGGCGAAGTGTTGGCACTGTGAGCAGAAACATAGACCTATGTGAGCTCAGCTTTTGGAGCTGGAAGTGAGCCATGAAAACAGAACTAGCAGAAGTTCAGCAAGCCATTTAACCGTGGTACTAGCATTTGTGTGGGACTGACTTTCATCCTTTGGGGACACTGTGGTGCTTAAAGCGACAGGGCTTTAAATGCTAAGTTTTGTTAATTTTCTAGAAACTTTGACAAACTGGCAAACTCAGGTGATGAGAGGGATGGATAGACTTAGAAAGGGGTGAAAAGCAGAGATCCAGATCAAGATTCAGCCAGGCAACTAATCTGAGCTCAGGAAAGTCATGTACCCATGGGACCTGCTGTCTACAGACCAGGTGCCTAACCTAAGCCAATAGCGTGGACTCCTTATAGAACTGTAGGATGGGTATGGTTCAAAGAGACCTCTGAGTTCAAGCTAATGGAGAGCAACAGGTACATCCAGAACCTCCTCTCAACCCTGCTCCTAGAGTGGGGCATATCCCTTGGGGAAATACCACCGTCTTTTAATTAAATCATCCTCTCTGTATTGTTATAATGCCTTCAGTGCAAAGATAGTCTCTTGCTTGGTCTGCTCAGTGCACAACTCATTTACACCCTGTGTATTTGGTGGCTTTTTGCCATTACTTTAAAAATTTTTACTTCTCCTGCTGGAGATGAGTGCTAGATTTGCTGGGCTGCACTATCCTGTAAGTCAGTGCATCACTGGCTCAGAGGTTTGGAGAAGAGAAGGTGCTGTCTCCTAGGAGTCTTGTAGCACACTGTATGGCAGAGTGAATGGCCTGAGTATCCCAAGCTGCATAAATATTTTCAGGGTGGATTGCAGGAAAAGTGGTTGAGTCTTTATCTGGATAGTGAATAGCAGATAATTCCATGAACTCTGGGCTTAATTGTTTTTCTGTGTCTAACTAATGTAAGTGGGTGTTCAGTATCTCACTGCAGCTCCAAGGGCTCTACTGTTTGTGTTGATACAACCTCCTGGTGCAGACTCATATCTTCATGCAGTGGATGAGAAATGGATGTTTGCCTCTAAGGCAAACATCAATACATAGCAAAGGGACACAGTCTCCTTTCAGTCCTAAAAATATTGTAGAAAAGACTTGCAGGAAAGGCTTAATTGCTTTTACCTAACTCCTGCTTGGCTAGCTGCATGCTGCTCTTCCCAAAGACTTCCTGCATCTTTGGCTGTGGGAAGCACTTCTGACCCCTTTCATTAATCTGCTCTAAAAGGTCAAGACTGTGTTTAAACATGCACCAAGTTGCACGAGCATGAGATAGCTGGTATCCAGCAGGGAGGAGAGGGTTGCCATCAAACATGTTTTGTGGGATCTCTTGGGAAGGAAAGTGTTGTGGGAGCTCGGTTCACTCAGCAGCCTGGAAGGAGAAGGTAGAAGAATACAGATCCTGCCTCATGGTCACCTCTGCTGTGAGTGCACAAGGCATAAAGCAATCTTGGACCCCACTGGACCTACCAATAAAGCTCTGTGCTGTGGTGTTCTGCAGTGATTGGGTCTCAGATACCTATTTCCTCCTGGAAATACCTCCATCCTGAATGTCCCATATCCTACTCAGATCTTTCCAGATTTAGCCTATGATACATGTGAGAGCATGGACAAATGGAAATTACTCAGATGCAGAGCTGTAGAAAGCCAATGCCTCTCTGTTTCACACAATAATCCCCTGAAGCCTCACATCAGAGAAAATCCATGTGATTTCTTGCAATGTGGTGTCACATGAAAAGACATCTCCCCCAGTGCTGTTTTGGAAATACAATAGTTGTTTTTGTTTTATCTGCTGTGCCATCGGCCCCCCCAGCTGGGGACTCAAATATGCATTAATTCTGCTTATGACTGCCAGGAGAGTTTATTATGGCCAACAGCAAGAAGCATGTAGGAATCTGTGAGGTGTGTGCATTTCTGCAGAAAATGAGCCTTGGTCCCTGTTTGCTGTCAGCTTTCATTACAGCAGGGGAAACTTCTTGCTGAGGAGGGGATCGTGTAGTAGGCAAACATTGCACAAGAGGGAGAGAGATGCCAGGACTGGCTCAAAGGCTGTTGTAATGGGACAGGGGGGAAAAGAGAAATGAAGAATCTGAAAGCCAAGAGGAAAGATGAGGTGCAAGGTAGTTCTCAGGAGCTTCAAGTGTTAGGCTGACAGGATGGTTAGCTCTTGACTGCGGGCTTAGTAGTTTGCTTTCTGTCTTTCTTTCCTTTTTCTAATATCTCTTTTTTTAAATCTTTTTCTTTTCTTTCCTGCTGAGAGGAGCTCTTTTGTGTTGATTGGCACAAGTTTTGGAAGGATTAAATAAACCCAGCAAATGGAGACTCCCTTTTCCACCTTTGCTGGAGGCAGCTGTCTTTCAGCAGTGAAACCTGTGCATTGCTGAGGAGGTTCATCCTATCACTGCCTGATTGCTTCCCAACAGGAGCAGTGTTGTGGCACATCTCCAGTGGTGCTGTCCCCTTGGAGGGCTGTGATCTATGTTGGGACAGTTTAGGTAGAAGGGAACTTCAGGAGATCTCTAATCCCACTTTCTGCTCAAAGCAGGGCTCATTTAAAAGTTAGGTCAGGTTGCTCATGGCCTTGCTGTGTCCAGTCTTATGTTTTCTTCCTCAAGTGGGCAGGATAACACTGAAGTTTTACAAGCTGCTGGGAGAGGCTGGAAATGCATCAAGTCTGTAAGTCCCTAAGGGCAGACCAAGGAGTTTGTCTTGCAAGGGTTTGCAGAGTTGTCTCTGTCTTGGTTGCAGACCAGGAGTGGGTGACTTCTCAGAGGCAGTGATTCCAGGGAGGGCTGTTATCTTGTTCACGCTGGTTCCTAAAGCAGCAAGACTGCCCTGTGTGGGTTTGTCTTTCTTTCCTAATAACACAGAGTCATTAAGGTTGGAAAAGACCTCAAATGTCATTAAGTCCAACTGCTAAACATCCACTGCCTTGCTTACCACCAAGCCACATACCCAAGCAACACGCATACATGTCTCTTAAATACCTTCAGGAATGATGATTACCACTTGTCTGGACAGCCTGTTCCAATGCTTGACCATCTCATGTGTACTTTTTCAATTATGAGATGAGAAATTGGCTGAAGAGGGAATGTCTTTCACTTCGTATTTCTGGGGAAAGCTCAGTCTTTTCTAAGACTTCCTACTTGGGTTGGGTGATGACTCACAAGGTGCAAAGCCATAGGAACATCAGTCATCCTGTCTGCCACATCACCTGCTTAGCTACTCTTAACCTGCTAGCTAAGCTAGCCTGACTCCATCCAGCAGTGCCAAGGACAGGACACTTGCTGGGGCCTGAAAAGCTACAGAGCTGTGTTTCATTTTGCCTTATCAGAACTGGCACAAGGCAGATAATCTCGATCAAATCTAACAGCACTGTTTCAGACCTAACCCTTTCTCATCCATCAGGTATGTAACCCCTCTCCTTCTGGAAATCTTGGCTGTTGCTCTGAGAAGACTTCAGGAATCTAATGCCCTTTCGTAGATGCAAACAGTCAAACAGAGTTTGATGAATCTCATGGAGTGTTTTCCACATCATCCAGTGCAGAAGTTGCAGAAGTTCATGGAGTTGCAGAAGGTGCATTTTCTTTCTCTTTTCAAAACTTTGTCTTCAGCAAACTCCTTTTCAGAGTGAGGAATTAATCAGTGGGAACTGCTGGGTTCAGGCACCTGCATTGCTCTGTGGACCAGGCCTTTATTGGAAGGTTGTATTCAGTCTCCCTGTAGTCAGCCCTGGAGGTACGGCTCGCACCCCACAGTGCTGGCTCCTTTTCTTTCTTGGTAACTGTATTGCATCTTTGCAGTTTCTTCTCCTGCAGACATGGTTTCAGTCTCCTCTTTGTCCTGACTTGCTGCTGTGGAATGTAAGGCTTTTATTTATTTTTTTTTTCACTGTGTAAAAGAAAAATATGAACCTAAGCACATCATGTCAAGACTTTGAGCTTGCATTTTCTACCTGGGTCCTTTATAGAAAATGAGAGCAGCACCTTGTTTTTCCACTTCTTTTTACCTTCCCTTTGTCCTCTTTCTCTCAGAGAAGATTTATGCCCTGTTGTGAAAGCACTGCACCTAACACAGCCAGCTCTCACAGTTTCACTTGCTGTGCAATTCCAGTATGATCTTGCTTCAATGCATACTTGATTCAGGAACAGTGGGGTGTGTTCAGATGGATCAAACATGAGCCAAACTCTTTTTATTTTATTGCAGTTTATTTCTTCAGGAAGAGCCAGAGTTGAGCTAGGAGTTCATTGAGTTTTAAGGTAATACATTTTCTCTCTCAGCAGGAGCAGGCCATCGACATATACGGTTATTTACAGCAGCTCAGCTGAGGGAGAGTAACCCATAAATAGCAACTTCTTATGTTCGCTCACAGGCACATATTCTTAGAGAAGGCAGAAACCTCACGTTCCTGCCTGTTCTCTAACATTCAGCAATAGGGTTTTTGAAGGAAAATGTCTCCCTAGGTAGGATATCCTATAACTCCTGACCACAGGGGTTTCCTCCAGCTTCACCTCCAGCATCTGGTGTTTTCTGTTCTCAAAGACAGGCAGATGGGGTAGATGGACCCCTGATCTTATTTGGGAGGACAGCAATTCCCGTGAGCCAAATGCAACACTGGAGAAATATGTCAGATGCATTCCAGATGGATATCCCTGGAGAGCAGTGCCTTAATTCATAGACCAGGCAAAGACACTCAAAAAGGAAATGTCTTTCTCCCATCGCAGTGGGGAGCCTCGAGAAAGGAAGGGTAGATCCCCTCTTAGGCTCAGCTCACAGGCTTGGTCTCACATCTTCGGTGATAGAGGTGTCTCTGATCTGGACTGAGTTATCTCTTTCATCTCTTCCTCAGCATATTCCATAGGGATGCCTTCAAACAGTCCTTAAAAGTGTCCTTTTCCCATTACTGCTTAAAGCAGAGAAATAATGTAACATCCTCTGCTATGAATGATCTGTCTCCCCAGTGAACTCTGCCTGTCCTGCATCTTCAAATCAACAATACCAGTTTTTGAGGTACACTCTAGTAAGGCCAAATATATGGACAGAGGTCTCTTATCTCAGGATGTCACATCTTTCCCTTCTTTACAGTGACAGTACTTCATCTTCTCTGGGAAAGAATTATTCTGCTGCCATGTCTCCATTCACCCAATATATTTGTTTCACAGATCTGTGAGATATCCTAGACATCACATCCCCTCTTTCTTTTCTCTAAGTGATGTATTTGTATGTTTTATAAAAGGAGTAGACACCTAAGACTGGTCATCTGAACACTTTTTTGGTCATCTATCAACAGTGCTTCTTATATTTAAAATAATTACTTGGGAACTTAGTCTCATATCTTTCTTGTAGACACTTTTTAGGCTTCACAGCTGTAAGTAGCAACCCACCCTGAAAATACCCAGACCATCCCCAAGAGCAATCACTGACATGATAAATATTACAGTATTTACATAACACTTAAAAGCTCTAGTGATCAGTAAAGCCCCGCTGTGCTAGACCCTGAACCCATATAGGGAAAGAAACCAAACTCTTCATCTCAGCATTTGTTGCTCAAACTGCTGGAACCAGAGAGAAAGAGGTTCGGAGCAGGACTCAAATTCTGCTGCTCTGACAGGAACAGCGCTTGCCCAGGGAACTGTAAGTATGTAAAATATACAATCTATTTAAAAGCCCACCTCTGTCCAGTGACAAATGCAGAAAAACTCCCATATGAATGAACTGCTCCCAGGAATCTCATTGCTGCCTTCCAGAGAATTAAATTGCGATCCTGTCAGCTGATGATTGCCATCCATTCCTACAGAAAGGCAAAGCAAAGCATAGGCTCACCTCAACATTGTGCCGTGGATGAAGAACAGATTTTGCATTGGCAGCATTGATTCAAGCTGTGCTGAAAGCTGACAGTGGGAAGGACTGAGGGCTCCCAGGAGTCACATGTTTTGGAGACCCTCTTACTGCTGACTAACCTTGAACATATTTCAGTCCTCTCTCCTGAAAGAAGCATGTTTTTGTGTGTAGTAACAATGCATTTTCCTTCCCACAGTGTATTTACAGATATGTGCTGCTTTCTGGCAGGTTGGTTATGGATGACAGATTGGGAAGGATTTCACGTCGCCTGTGTTTTCTCTGTGGGGTTAGACAGCGTGTGGGTGTGGTGTTAGATTCCCCATCTCTTCACTCAGACCTTGTGTTAGAGGATCAGGAGGATCTCTGACAGGTGCTACAAGACAGTCCTCTAAAGGGGATTCTGTTTGTGTAGTTGTCAGGTCAAATGGTGTTATTTAAGCATATGTACCATGGTGGGTGTTGAAAACAGTTCCTTTAGGTTGTTCACAGCCATGAAACCATTTCAACTTAGTAGAGCTGCAGTCAGGCCATCTGCTCAGACAAAACTCTTGACTAGGCTACAAACATTTTATGCCTTTTTTAATAGTTTTTTCTCTCTGACTTGTCAAGTGCCACGTTGCCCTGTTAATGCCCATTCTCAATGCCTTTGTGGAGGCCTCATTTCTACCTTGACCAGGTGGCCAATCCATTCAGGAGACAACAGATTATCTGCAGCCTTTCCCAACCACACTCTTCCCAGCTGGCGAGGATCTGTAAATGCCAGAGATAACATGGAGATAACTGGTGATTTATTGAGCTGAATCTCTAAAGCTTTGTGCACATCATAATGATTTGTGATGTGTGCCCAGTCCCTGGAAGTTCCACATCCTAACTCCAGCTCCTGTTCTGTCAGATGCAGGTAAATTTTGATTAAGTTAAATTCACAGGCTAAAAAATGACATACCTTTCTAATACTCTGAAAATATAGCAGCTTACTGTTAAATAAGAAGAAAAACTGAGGAAGTTAAGGATGTCTGTCTAGTGCCATTGTACCAGGAATTGACTTTTTGCCCATATGAATTCCCAAAGGAACTGACAATTTGCCCATGTAAAAGTACAGAGACGTTTCCTGTCTCTAAACAGACCTTGTCAAAATTAATCCAATAAATACAGAGAATGGGATCCTTGCAGCCACTGAGATTACTAGGACAAGGTGTGAGAGCTTAGAGAAAATGAAGGAAATAATTACTGGCTGGAGGAAATAGCAAAATCAACAGGAAAACCCCTTTTTTTTCCAGCCAGTCCTGATGACAGCCAGGAAAATTTCATTAGTCTTAAGAGCATTGCTTTACCCTTTTATTTCTACCAGAAAGCTGAATTCCCCCTGCTCATGTGTGGTTACATTTCTTTACTGAAACTACACAGTGCTTGTGGTATTTTACTATTTCTAGTGCTGAGGAGCTCTGCATGGGGAACAGCTTTAGCTGCCAGGCACTGGAAGAGCACACAGCAAAAACCTCATCTTCTGCCCAAAGATTGCACACACAACACAGCTTTTGGGGCACAAGGCAGTTGTGGAACATGGGGGAAACAGGACAGTGAGTGAAAAGGCCACCTGCAGATCAGTCTTTGTCATGGATCAGGAGCTCCTTTCACCACACCAGGGAAATATAAGAATTAGAGACTCCCTTGGCATTCAAGGGATTGATCCCTGTGGACCTCTGTTGGAACTCCAGAGAAAGAACCATCCTGTCTGTCCTCACAGGGAGCTGGAAAGAGAAGTGTAATGTTTTTAGATACAAATGTCTTGCAGCCACCTGCAGCCATCCTGCTGCTGCAAGGCTTGGACATCCCAGTTTGGTGCTCCATCCACCCTGTTACGCTGTTTTTGATGGTGAGCCAACACTGGATATTACAGAAGACCCAGCCCTTTCCCCCTATACTACTCAGCATAATAATTCAGGTCCTTGGCACTGGCTCTGCGTGGTGCAGGGGAGGAAACTGTTGCTGAATCCCAGCTGATGGGCTGCCCAGCCATAGGAACGGGAGGATTGATGGTCTCCATAAATGCCTTTGCCATAGCACTGCTGCCTGTGCTGCTGAGTGATCCGTGCCTGTCCCCCCAGGGCCTGATTCTCCCTTTCCTTGCTTGGTGCTGATGCATTTTTGCAGCTGATAGATCTTGATTTCTTTACCTCTTGCCCCAAGTGAGACATATTTCATTCGTGGGGGGTTTCAGTGTGAGGAAGGCTCTGAGACCTAAGCCTCATTCCACAGGGCACTGCTCTGCACCTGGGGTTATTTTTTCCCCCCTTCTGTTCTTTAACTAGTGCCTTTAAGAGGGATAGGAGATGAGCCCAGAATGTATTTATTGAGCCCGGGAGAGGTGCAAGCATCTGTTAAATATTATGAAGATATCATTGATGAGTTGGTTTCACCTAAAGGCTGAAAGAGGTACGATATTTACATGTCTCCTGTGGGATGGTGCAGAGCAGGGGAGAAAATGCTGCTCAGTGATAACTTCCCTTATCCAAGGGTGGTTTGTCACACAGACTCTGTAAAAGAGTCTTCTGTGTCTTCTGGTTGCACTGGATGTGAGGAAAGGCTAGGCTTATCAACATCATTCATGGCAAGATTTCAGTGACTCTTCCTCTCAGATAAAAGATTTGTGTTTGCTTCATCCCTCTTGTGCTTTCTGCAAAGATCTGCCTGCTTGCTACAAGTGTGAGCTCTGAGCTGTTTTCCTAGGGAATTAAAGGCACATTTAGATTTTCTCTTTTTCAGCTGCTTCTTTCCCATCATTATCTTCTTGGGCATGACAGCAAGCCTCACTGACTCTGACTCTCAGTTATCTGGGCGTAATCCATGATTCCTCTCTGTCCCTGCTCAACCCAAATGATCACCCAGGTTCAGTACAGCTGACCCACAGCAGCTCCACAGACCAGCTCCTGGTCAAACCACTGCTCCACTTTTGGAAAGGAGCAGAGAGAGGTCCTGGATCCCAGGCTAAAATATAAGACAAGCTTTTCTTGGGTGAGACCACCATAAAATATTTATGCTTTCAATCCCTCCCCTGAAAGTTAAATAAACAGTAACTGCAGTCCTGTTGTGACAGGAAAAAATTCCAGCCCTCTGCTCAGAAGGGAAAGTGTTGTCCCCCACTGGGCTTTGATTCCCTTTATGTTTATGTAATGACTGAAGATCCTGACAATAAAGTATGATATCAAAATCAGAGAGAGCTTGGAAAGCAGCAAGAAATTAATGTTTCAAAATGTCCTCAAGTATTCCCTAGATCCTTCCAGTCCTTGTGGGGGAGGGGGTCCCTGTATCCTATCACACACCTGACATTGCCCCTAGCAAAATCAGTCACAATGGCCCCATGCAGGTTTTGGATTTATTGTCTGCAAATTTGGCTGGTCTGATCACTGGTCTGAACACCTGTGGAGCCTCAGAGTCCAGACTATTAGATTAATCTGTCAGTCACTCTATATAACAGCCTGTCCTCCTCTCCATCCCAGTTTGACACTCCCTTCCCAATTTTGGTGTAGAGCTCCAAGATCCAGTTTCACCGGAATGTAAACAGTGTCTGAATCCCCCAACTTCCCTGCTCCGCTTCCGCTGTGAGTGCACATCGGCTGTATTGGCTGCTTGAAAAGTAATTATCCTCACTTCCCACCTGATAAATTAAAGACCCCCAGGTTCTTTGCTTAATGGTGCAGAGCAATTCAAGAGTGGTTCTTCTGCAGAAGCTGTTAGGAGAATGTCCTAGCAGCCTCACACCCTTCTGGTCCTCATTGTGCTGGGACGACAGCCCATTAATCAGCCTGACCCGGCTTGGAGATGGCAAAGGTCGTGCTGCGTGAAGCCTGATCGGAAAAACAAACCTCACCCCTCTGCAGTGCTTCCTGGCAGGCACCAAGGGGAAGGCTTGCTTGGTTTCACACTTAAGCACCTTAATTATTTTTCCAAGGCTAGAAGGCAACTGATATGAAGGGCTTGTACTTCAAATAGAGGAGCATGAGTCCCTAGGGCTGTGTCCACATTGCCCTGAAGTGTGGTTTTGGGAGAATGATCCCAGATCAGCCCACTTCACATCTGTTCAGCCACTTCCGGGGGAAGCAGGGATCAGGTCTGATGGAATACATGATGCCCCAGCCTCAGATTGAGTACAACCCTGGAGTGTGCTGGCAGATCCACTGCCTGTAGGCACAGATAAAAAGCTTGGTCTCAGGCTCATAATGGTCCTGAAAATTCAGTGTGCCTGTCAGTGGTTTCTGCACAAGAGAGACTGAGCCATATCCACCCAAAAGCCCAGCTGTCAAACCCTCTTTCTGACAGAAGCCAACAGTGGGTGCCTGGGCAGGGAAGAGCTATCATGGGTAACTCTGCTGGCATCTGGTGGTTTGGAGGTGCTGTATCTGTTACTGGGCATCCTTGATGGATTGTTTTTCCATTAATCTATCCATTCAGTTATTAAGTCATTGCAAGCTTTTAGTTTTCTCAGTGCCTGGTGTCAGACTTGAACTATTCAATGATGAATTGCGTGAAGGGCTTAGTTTTCTTTGTTATGAGTCTGTCTCCTTTCAGCTTTACATTATGAGGGCCAAGCTACAATCATCTCCTATTAATCTTCCTTGTTTAGACCTCTGTAATGCCCTTTTGCAATTCTGGATGTGTGCGCTTGTCCTACTTTTGATGGTATTCTTGATTATAGGCTGTACTGCTAATGAAACTGGAATAGTTTATTGCAGGGAATTAAAATCCATGAATCTAGGAAATATAAATTAGATGATCTGTCTGTGAAAACATCTTCATCCTGGCAGGTGGTGAAGTTCACAATTGATAAGCCAATGTAAAGACAAGCCAGGAAAATAATGCATAAACTGCAATATATCCTTGTGTTGGCTTAGTACAAGAAAAAGCCCCCCCAACATTTCTGGTTGTCAAATATCACGCTTGAGCATTCTGGCCCAAGATAGCAGTCCTGTAGGTATAGGATTGGTTTCATTGCCAAGCAAAGAGGTTACTGCCATTTGGCTCCAGGACAAGAACAGCATTGTGCTATACTTTATTGTTTTCTTATGGACCCTGCAATGGCAGTACACAGTTAATCTCCTGATTCTTTGGTGTGAAGTGGCATGTTCCTTCATGGGTGAGAGAAAAACTGTTTAGCTCTGACACCACTACAGGTGCATCACTCTACAGCATCAACTCTACCTCTGGCAAGGGTTTGTGCATATTTAGCAGTGAGCAGCAGTGATGTTTTCATCTTTACTACAGGGAACACAAATCAGCAGCTTGTGGTTGTGCTGATAGTTTCAATTTACACCTTTCCTTCAGTAGTTTCAGCCTCTTGTTCTTGCTGTATGAATGCTACTGTATATATAATGCAATACTAATCATGTTTGTATCACAAACCGCTCTGTTCCTTTAGTTGGAAAGGGGCAGTATGAGACAGGGTAGAACAGGCAGGCACAGAACCAGGAGTCACACATGGGTGCTCTGCACTTACATAATCCAGCACCTACTAGTACCATTAAAACCCAGTACACTTCTCCAGCAGGGAGAGGAAACCTGTGCCTAGCCAGAGCCACTCCTTGGAACATTTCTGCATGAGCCTCTCATCCATTGAACCAGCACAGCCTCTTCCTTCTCATTATTCTCTCATGTAATACCTTTAAAAATTCTGTTCCTTGCTTGTTTCTTTCCCCTCTGTTCATTCCCCTGCATGATGGGTGGCAAAGTCCTAAGCTCCAGAGATAATGCTGTGCCAAGGCACTTAGACACGGCTGTGTCTGTGCACAGAACATTTCTCTCTGATTCTCAGCAGTATTGTCTGAGTATGTCGCTGTTTGCATGGAGACAGGACTCCTCAATCCCTTTATGAAACAGGAAAGGGCTTTTTGTCACCCAGGGAAGCTGAGGCATTATAGGACCTATCCAAATTGCCTTGCACAAAATTACTTTTGTGTAGGCCATTTGGAAAATACTTTAATGGAAGAAGGAAGGAAGGAAGGAAGGAAGGAAGGAAGGAAGGAAGGAAGGAAGGAAGGAAGGAAGGAAGGATTTTATACTTTGATTCTACATAACTGAATCATCACCCTGAATAATTTCTGTGGGTGGCAACCCTAGTGCTTGGGGATCACAATCCTTCTTGACTATAAAAGTGGTCCTAGTTGAACTTTCAGCAACTTATAACATGTTCCAGGTGCACAGAGCTTAGACGCTATTTTGATCCTGCTGTAGAGGCTTGTTTCTCTGCTATGTGTCCTGGCATTGGGATTTTCTCAGTAAAGCCTGTTCCCAGCCCTAGGGAATGGCAGTAGGATCTGTTCTGCAGGCCAAACTCAAGGCCCACTTTCTCCTCTCCCCTCATCTGAAGTTGAGGCCAGCAACAACTTTCATAAGAGTCTGCTACAAAAATGTGTCCAAAGCCTCCTCATGGTAGGCTGATCTTTCAGTTGAGTGGGGACATTAATCCACAGAAATGGCTATGCTCCTCCCAGGGAGAAGCAGATGAGACTCTCTGAGGCTTTGCTGATGAGCTTTGTCAGTGAGGCTGACCTGAAAGGATTGGAAGAAGAGCTAAGTAGAGGGTCCATGAAAGCAACTGTTTAAAAGAGATCTTTTAGAGGGAAGGCAAAGCAGAGGCAGTATATTGGCTAAAGGAAAAGGACTGTGGCAGATGCTTCTCAGCTGGTGGAGCTCTACAAACTCACGTTCTCCTGCTGTAAGTATGGAGAAGAAAAGCCACTGCTAGATATAGGGGCTTCAGCTCTGCTGCCATGTTCTCAGCCTCCTCATCATAGTGGGGTGTTCCTCCGTGCCAGCAGAATCTCTGTCTATAGTTTGGGAGCAGGGTGTGGAGTTTTGGAGTTCCTGATGCTGATAACCCTCAATATTGGCACAAAGGGAATTGGGTTGTGGCCAGCTGAGTCATAGATTATATTCTCTACTTCTGACTCTCCCAGCTGATGGCTCACAGACCACAGGTGATCCATGAGGACTCAGAAGATGGCCTGTGAAACAGCTGAGAAATGAAGGAATACAGCAGGCCCAGGGATGCCTTCTAGCACAGCCAACATCCTGATCCTGTCCTGGGAGAAAAGCAGAAGAAACTTCAGACGCACTGGAACCTGCTGAACACAAGGGCCAGCGGTGAAGGGGTCAAGGAAACCTTCTTTGTGGAGGGCATTGGCACCATCTGAGAGCAAGGGAGAAGTGAGAGGGATGTGGTGAAGTGCCTGCCAACAACTGAGGGAGCCAGAGGGAGATTCCTGAGAAGTACAGAAAATATTTTGAAAATGGGGACCCAACCAGCATGGCAAATGCAGCATGACCCTTCCTAACACAGCATGGGGAAAACAAAGAGCATCCCAGCTGCTTGGATACTTGACACCAGGATCACACTCAGCAGCTCTGTTCTCTGGTGCTGCTTGGAGTTGATAACTGAGGGTCATTTCCAGCATGGGATTTCATGTGTGAAGCCTATTCAGTGTACAGCAACTGCTGAGACTTTCAGAGGACGTGACTCAAGTTAAAGGCCGGGAAATGAACACAAGAAACTGTTGCTAGAAACCGAGCTGAAGCACATGAAGATAATAAAATGGATGTCCAAACTGGGACCTCTTGTGGGGCTGCAGAGCGCTGACAAGCTGACCTGGATGTGTCACATCTCTCAGCTTCACAGCTCCTGACACACGGCACCAGCTCTCCCATGTGTCGGGAGTCACATTCCCCACTGCTGGAATGCAGCCACCTCTGGAGCAGAACCCAGCAGCTGTTTAAAGAATTGACAGAAACAAACCAGGGACAGGATGCAAAGGCACAGCCAAAGTGCAGAGGAAAACAAGGAGGGAAAAATGTCAACCAAGTCCATAGGGTGAGTGTGGTGGTCATAATCAAATGATAAAGAGCATGGCAATTTACCAGGCATCAGCAGAGGTAAAGGAACCACCTGGGTGTTTTCTGTTTTCCCAAATCAAACATAGTAACACAGCTTATCTGGGATCCTTCTTTTACATATGGTACCCTGCCATAGTCCCTTGTGTTACAGCTGAGACTGCTGATGTAGATTGATTCAGTAGTTTAGCTGATTCTTAGTAATCCATGAAGCCACGATAAACTGGAAGGAAGCATCTTCCAAAAGCATTTCTTTGTCTTTGGTGGATAAAGAACATTAGATAAGTTTTTTCTCCTTGAGTCACTCTCACCATTGGTTCAAGCTGTTAACCTGTTTCGGCTTTTCCAGCCCCGCTCCTCAGACCATCTTGGACACGCAAAGAGAAATAGTCTAGAAAATAATCTAGAAACATTTTTAAATGCTATTAGAAAAGTCAGGAATGGTTAAAAGCATGAGCACCTGTGTGGTTCGGAGGTGTGAGATTTATCTGCTGAGACGTGAACCTTGCAAGGAAGGACCATTCATGTGAGTCCTGTTCCCCAGCAAGCTGCATAGGCCTGTAGGAGAAGAGAAGACATTTCACTGGATCATCAGATAATTCAACTGGAAGTGTCCTCGATGTCCTCAAGGAGTTCTGTGGATCTACTTGTTGATTCGGGGGCATCAGTGGGGTGGTGGTTTGGCACAGCAGAGCTACTCTTACCTCCTTCTCTTCCAGCCCAGTACTGAGTATTCATCTGAGCTAGTCAAGAGTATCTGGACTGGCAGTTACCTCCAGACTCCAGCTTAAAAGCAATTAATTAGAACGAGCCACCAGCTGAATCCACCAGGGAGACTGCTGTGCAGAGACATCCGGGCTTTGTGTGGTGGCACCAATCTGAGCAGGCTGGCCCTTGAAAGGAGGTGGCACAAGGGAAGAGAAGCGGAAGGTTTTGAGGTAGATAATGGAAGAATGAAGGGACAGGAAGCCCTGAGTTCCCACACTATCATTGCCCCTGCCATTTCCATCCAGAGAAAGCTCTCTGCTCCCCCCACACAGATTGCCCCTTGCCACCATTGTGTTTGGCTATTTGGAAAGCCATCTAAAAGCCTCCCTTCATTGCATTCAGTGTGCAGCCACAGGAACAGCAGCCATCTGGAATCTCTCCAGCTGTCCAGTGAGAGAAAGGGAAAATTATTTAGTAGTAGCAGAGAAGAGGGGGCAAAAAGAAAAAACAAAGAAAAAGAAAAAGCCAGAAATCATTTTTTGTGGCACACTATGACGCACAGATTTGGGAATGAGGGTTGTGAAAGCTTTTTGTTTAGCTTATTCTTTTCTGGTCTGACAGCTGATAAGTCCCACAGCTCAGAAACATCTGACAGGACTGGCTGAAGTAAATTCATCTTTCATCTGCCCATCATGCTCCTGAAGTGGAGAGTGACAGAACTGTTCCTCCTCTGTCTGAACGCTGCTCTCCTTCCTTTTCCCTCTTTCGTGTGCTGTTGTTTGGAGCTTGGGAAAACTGGTTTCCTTCCTGCCTGCAGCCTTCTCCCCAGGTTCAGGGCAGCATCCGTCTGCCCTTGCACCTGCTCCCTACAGCTGCGAGCTGCCTCTGCTGAAGCCATTTGCACCCGACCAAGCAGCAGGCTGCTGGGGCCCCTCTGGCTTTGCCTCGACTCCTTTCCCTGTCATATTTTCCTTGCTGCTCTTGCAATTAGCGCGCTTGTTAGCTGCTCTTCTCGCTAGCACCTTCTGCTTTCCCAGCATGCTCCCCTTCTAACCCCCCTCAAGTCCTCGCGTGCTTGCTGCAGCAGGGCTTCTCGGTGGCAGCTTTAGGAGACACAGCTTCTCTGCTTTACTCCATGTCCTGTCCCCAAAACTGCTGAGTATCCACGTCCCGAGGGCAGAGATGTATTCTTTGTGTCCCACTCATTTAAAATGCCTTTGGCATCTCCCTTGTCTCTTTACTGGTGGTGGCCCTGCCTGACAAATGACATAGACACTTCTCAGCAGGGAGATACCCCTGATGTTTACCAGCCACTGCCTCCACAGTGGCCCAGAGAAAGCACATCCTCTTCATACTCACCAGTCAGTTATCACAGCTGAACTGGTGAGGAAAAACATTTATGTTTTGCAAAGTGCTACCCCAGGTTATCACTGGTAGTGCGTGGCCATACCATTTGGGGTGCTCCAAGCAGTGCCCTTTCAGGAAAGGTTACATCAAGACAATACACTCCTGGCATACCAGAAATTGCCACAGGCTGGGAAATCTGAGTGTTTGCACGGTGCGTGCTGAGATGACAGCAGTGAAGGACAGCAAGGAGCAATGTCTGAATTTGGGTGACCTGTACATCTTTCCATGTGGGGTAATAATCCTGTGTCCTCTCTGCTTTGTTAGTGCTCATCCATAGTGCATTTTTTATTTGGAAGTAAGCAGCAATCTCTCTGAGGCAGGAACCACCATTTTATTTGAGGTCATGTATCATCTAGAATGAGGTGTAGGCTTTTGATAATGCACTTACTTTCTAGCCTGTTAGTAGGTGACAGAGAAGTGTTATAAGTTGCAAAAGAAGACCCCAAACTACTGAATGGAGATGTTTTATTCCAAATGGGGGGGGGGTCTTTCCTATAGATAGGTGAGAACCAAAATAACAGGAACAATTATATTAAAAAAAAAGAAGATATAAATTACTTTTACTACAAATGGCCTTGTATTCTGACATACATTTTAACAGCAAGGAAAAATATGAATTCTAATAAAAATAAACCACCAACCCAAACAAACCACCCTCCTGACTGCCAGGAAATCTTGCTGTGCTTCCTGCAGCAGAAAATCAATGATCTAATTTCACTTGAACTCAACAGGCTGCATCTCCCAAATAAGGCACACCATTGGACACACTTGAAAATGCAAAGCTGTTTCGGCAAACTCTTTCCTTTCCATCACAAGGCTGACATTTTGGTCCCCAGTGGCTTGTTTTCTCAGGCATGTGTTTTGTTGAATTAAAACAAGCACCTGTTTTGCTAAATGGGACCTCTAACATTTTATTCACTCATCTCTTGTAATAGGTTGCACATAGTGATTTTTGTCTGCCGTGGGTTCCTTTTCTCCCACAGCTCCCTGGCTCATCCCTTCCCAGATTCAAAACAGTGTGTGCAAGTTACGTCTGGCCACCAGCTGGGCCCCGAAGTCTGTGCAAGAAGCTTAGCTGAATCCTCCCCATATATCATGGTTGGTCTCACAATATCTGTTTATGTCCTGTAAATTAGTGCAATGTGGCCCCTAACCAGGATCCTCACAGTTTTACAAGCAGTTACACAAGTCTTGCCAGGCCAGTCGAGAACCTGGAAGGGATGATAAAAGCTCTCAGCTCAGTGTGCCTGGTGGATCTTTGCAATGCAGCTTGAACAACAGAGGAAAAGAGGGAAAGAATGAGGAGGGGGGGGGAGAGAGAGTCTCAGCTATTTTGTTGAGTTCCCGGATCTGGTTCAGCACCATTAAGAAAGGGGATATTGAAGAGTGCTTTTCATTCCACCATTTTGCAGTGGGTAATTGCTTTCCACACGGTGCATTGGGTTTTGATGTGAGTCCAGCTGCAGTAATGCAAGCTACGGCAAGGGCTGTTCCAGTGCAAATGTGTTATTTGAGTGTCTCTTTGCTCACACTATGACTAAACAGAAGCAGCTGTGGCCAGAGGGCCATCAGTGCTTTGTATCACACAATCTGGCATTTAATGGAAAGTTTTCGTGTTTTCAGTTGGAAAAAACTTTCTTCCTTCCATTGCTGGAAGTTTTGAAGAAATTAATATTTGCGTGGTGCAGAAGAGTGCCCTGAGAAACAATTGTCCTTTCCAACACAAATACAAGCCTGGCACCATCTCTGCCTCCAGTATGACTTTCACATACTGTGAACCTCAGCATGCCTGGGAGCCATCAATGTATGTCAGCCAGGGAAGCCACCTGTATATTTCTGGAGGCCATCAGTTTCAAGAAAATTATGTAAAGCAGGAGTAAGGACAGTTTGGAATAACAAGACTACATTGCTTAGCCAGGGCAAGAAGATGCCATCAGTCTGCAGCCTTATAATCTACAGGGATGAAAATTCCTTATTACTCAGCTATTCAAAATTAGCCTGAAGAAAGCACTGAAGGGGAACAAGATTGCCTTAGCACAAAAGTGCAATAAATGTCTCTTACCCTGCTTCTTTTGGAACTTGAACAAGGTTTTAGCCATCAGCAACAACAGGAAGCTCAGGGCTTTGGGTGAGCAGCCCTGATTGACTCCAGGGAGTCAGGCAAGCAGGGCAAAGATACATGTCTATGGGAGTTGTAAGATTTGAAGTTGGCTCACAAGAAGCAGCAGGCAAATCTCTGGGGAGAAGTTTTCTACTGGGCATCTCTTAAAACCTTCCAAAAATTTGTTTTGAGGTTATTTTCAGGCCTTCAGGAACAAGCTCTTCTTAATGGGGCCACTTGCAGCCTGGGCCAGTTGACAAAGCAAGCAGACTGGTGAATGAATGGAAACATAAAGATGGACCATCTAAATAGGGCCATTTGGTATTTATTGCCCTCCTCAGAAAGAAGTGAGGAAACAAGAAAGATCTACTCAATAAAAAACATGGCTCCCCAAAGGTCTCATATTCCTTAATTGCAGCTAGAAGCAAGTGACTTTCTCAGGTTTGGTGCAGTGAGCCTTTGGGAACCACTGGGCTTAAAACTCAGCATCTTGAATCCGAATTTTATTTCCCCATTGAAATCCTAGACCACACAACTTTCTGATTATAAGTGTATGGGCACATCTATGCACGTGGAGAGGAAGCTCAGCATCACATAGGTGGTCTGCTCTCTTTCTGAGAGGATACACATGGTAACAGAGGTGAAAACCATGAGTCACTCAAGAGAAGAAGGATGCTGGTTCTGATGAGCCCATCAGCTGCCTGTAACTCTCGCCATCTGAACTTTATACCTTTCATTTTCAAATTGAATCTGTTTTTTTGACTGGTCTTGATGCTTAAATCATAATTTACCAAAGACTTTCCTTGGTAATTAATTTCACACATTCATTACAGACCATTTGGCTATAAACACATGTGGATTTCCTTTTTAACTCTTCATTTCCTAAGTTTTCAATAGAGAGGTTCCAAAGCTAAACCACAGGAATGGTCTATGTAGCTCACGTTTATTAAATCTACCCCACCGTGTCAAGTGTCTACAGTGCATACAATTATTCAGGCTCAACTGCAGTTATGAGAGAATTCATTTCACCCAAGGGTAGATTAAGTCTCTAGGTGTTTTGTATCAGAATGGTGATACTCATGTTGCAAAATGAGATGGAAATGCTAAATTCCTAAACTCTACTCAGATCCCAGTACATGCTCTGGAGTTCATGACTTCCAAAGCCACGTTCAGTCAACTACTTCCTTTCCACACATACTGCATAATCCATGTGCATAAGACAACACTAAAAAAACCTGTGCAAGTGCCAAAGGTCAAGCTGCTTTGGATCCTCTGTGGGAAGTAAAGCCAAGGAACAATTAACCCTAAACAGACAGGATGTCTATGTTTAAGAAACAACAGATGGAAATACATACAGTCAGTTTTACCAGCAATATTTTTATACCTGCAGGTAATGAATGTTTCAGGCTACTCAGGTAAAAATAGACAGGAAAGAGAAGGCAGGGAAAGTTGTTAGTATCTGTCTGTTCATATACAGTATAAAGAATCCAGCAGGCAATTGCTATTGAAGATTAGAGGAAGTCCCAGACTCCAGAAGAAATCCTGTGGTTTGTGCCTGAAGGTGATGGAAGCCTGAGCAGTAAAATACTGAAAGATTCATCATGACACCTCAGTTATCAGATGTGATTATATGAAGAATTCATCATGTTTTTCAGTCTTTCTATTTTGGACACCTACTCTGTAAAATACAGTGATTGTAAAGCAGCTCCTTACAGTGAATAGATTATCTATCATGAGATGAAAACCACTGTTTTTCCTCATTTATCTTAGTTTTATTTTCTGAGGAAAATGTTGCAGTTGTTCATCAGTTTTATCCTAACTAAAGAAGTTTTCACAGGAGAGCTTTTATGAGGAACTGCTGAAAGGAAGCCTGCTGTGGTTTGTGAGATCAGAGTGGATGGCAAGTCTAGAGAGATGGTTCCTACCTAAAGAGGAGATTGAGACACAAGGAGGGTCTGCCATGGGAGACACCAAACCAGAATCAGATCAGAAAAATCTCCTTTTGGAAGTTCTCCACTGTTACCCAACCCAATCTATCCAGTGAGAACTTTGGGGTTTGGGAAGATAGCCTTATCCTATTAAAAGATACTCAGCAGCCTGTCTCTTATGCTCTGAAGCTGATGGAGGCCTCAGGGCCAGCCTCCTGTCTCTGCCCTTCCCTGTACATTGTGCTCAGCCCTCTGGCCATCTCAGGGGCTCTCTGCTGGCTCTTCACCTGCTCTAAATTTCTCTCATACTGGGGGCTCATAACTGTCAAAGTATTTAAAGTGGAGGCTTTTGAATAAAGAAATAAGGGAAATGATAACTTTCTCTAATAATTTAAAAGTCCATTGCCTCACTGTCTCCTTGGCTGTTTCTCTTTTCCGTAGAAAGTCACTCAGAGCTGCTAAGGGCTGTGCAAATATTTTCTTATTATTTGCCCCTGAACTGGACTGCCAGAGAGTACTTGTCCATCACTGTTACAGGCTGACAACAGCCCTGCAAAGACCTGAGGATTTCCCAGTGGTTTGATGGTTTTATCTGGGCTGACTTTTGCTGTTTGTATGCTGCATCATAGCTCATTACATCAATAGCAGTGGTTCACCAGGGAGGAGACATACCAGCCAGTTGTCTAAAACCTAACCTGTGAATGAATATCATGGGCTGTGTTTTGCTTTGCTTTTAGCTGACAGAGGAGACAAGAAAAGGGATTTTTTTCCTCTGTGTCATTGGAGGGAGAGAGATTCATATGGACAACTCGTACTGTGTAGAAGTTAACCTTTCCCCTCAGGCTGGACAAAGTTTTGTGATAGCCTGAAATCATCTTAACAGCTCCTTCTGCCCCCAGCAGCCACAGATCCCTCCCAGCCACATCGCTGAGTCCTCTTGGGAGCCTGCCCTTCTCTCAGGAAGTGTCCCACTGCCTGACAGGCAGATATAAGACAGCATTAAAGAGACAACATGTTCTCAGATAAAATGTTCCAAATATAACAAGTCTATTTTTATTAAATTTGACCAAAGGCCTCCCTGCTTCCTAATCAGAGAGGCTGATTTGCTGACTCCCCCAGACCTAGCTGCCCTGGCTCACTACAGCTGTATCATGAGATAGAATTACATTTTCATAATGATTCAAATCTTTTCCCAGGTGCCTAAGTATTTTCACAAGAAGGATAAAAATAAGGAAAGTAGTTTAAAAAAAAAAAAAAGAAAAAAGAAAATGGAAGAAAACCCCTACACATTCTCCTGTAAAATCCAGGCTCCAACCCTAAATTGTGTGTGGTCTTTTTTGTCTTTCCTTTTGGCTTCCCTCAAGACATGGCTTATTGCATTGGTCTGGATGCTGTCCTACCAGCACAGCTTGCTGGCCAAGCCCAGATCCCAACAACAAAGTCACCTTGGCAGGTGCCAAAATAAACGTCAGCCTCCAGCTACCTGCACTGACTGCTGGTGCTTCCATGTGTGTTGTAGGAGCGTCTTTTCCCTCTGCTCCTCTGATCCTTATCAGCTCTCAGCCCTAGTCTTTTTGATTCAGGGGAGCCTTCAGGAGAACTATATTGAAATGCTCTTTATTTTGAAAAATGTGAAGTTGTCTAGAGAGAACTGGCTGTGAAATGGACAGAGGCTGAAAACTGTGTGTGTGATATGGAAGCTGCATGTACACAGCCGTGGTTCATACCTGCAGCTTCAGCTTTTGGTGCAGCTTCAGCTTGCGGGGGTGTGCATGTGAGTGTGTCCTCATGTACGCAGTGTGCAGGGTGTGCACCTGTGGGTTAATTCCAGTGGGACTAATTTTTGGTGTCAGGCATATTGCTCACAACTGGAGTAGCTCCTCTGGGAGCCAGTCCAAGGTTTTACGATCACACAATCACTTCCATTGGATTTATATGGTGCAACTAAAATTAGGAGGCATTCAAATTCATGAGTGATGTAAAAGGGGAAGTTACAGGTCATGCTTAAATTGGTCAGAAAATTACAGGAGTCAAGTAGGGAAGGGGTGCAGTCTGGCCAGTTGCAGGCACAGAAGGGGCAAGGGAAGCAGGGACTGGCAGGCGCACAGGAACATTGCTTTGTTCCCCTTCTTTTTATTAGCTGCAGTGGTTGTTTTTCCACATTCCACCATATAAAACAGACTAGGTCTCAGAGACCTGCTTCAAAGTGAGTTGAAAGACTGCTAATGACTTGCTTGGGCTCCAGAGCTTGCTCTGCTCAATATGGCTTGTGCTTTTAGACTGTGTGAGTGGACACACCTGACCTGTTCAGGAGCCTTTTCTGCCCTGGATGCATGCCACACACACCCAGCTGTGTCTCTCAATGTGCAATAGAATTATTTTCTATGAAAGATGAATTAAAACATAAAGATGAGTTAAAACAAAGAAATGCATGGGGTCTGGAGGAGCCCAGTACTTTCTCTGCCTGCAGCACAGTGGATCTGTGTAGGGTTCCCAGATTTTAATGAGCAAGGACAAAACTAAACTTTGGAGATGACTTCCAAAACATGTACAGATGTTAAAGTACAGAGTATAAATAACTAAAGATAAAACAGAATAAATAACTGTCTAAAAAACCAAAATTCAAAAGGAGGAGGAGGAAGAAGGGAAGAAGTAGTAGTCCTTTCCCGCCAAAGGCTTGTGGAACAGCTGACTGAAATGTCAAAGGATACAGGTTTTGGAAGTTGCATTTCAGCTCTGCAAATGTGTTTCTGTGCTTTTTCCTGGTTCAACACCTGTAATCCATATTTCATCCCCACACTGCTCATTGGAGGACTTCACTTCCCAAGAGCGGGGAAGGTGACACATTGTGCTCAGGGTCCGTGGGTTCAGGTGTTGATTAAGGCTCACAAGGGGAACAGCCTAAGTGTTTCAGATGTGCAACAAAACCCTCAGCTAATGCTGGGCCCAAGCATCATGCTCTAAAAGCAGGTTCTCAAATGCTGGTACGAGTGGGTGCTGTTGATTATTTGCACTGGGTTCATGGTTTTACTGGTTGTTTTAAGCCTTGCTTCCTAAGGAAGCAAAGTCTGCGCTGCCCAGCTCTTTCTGTTCATGCATGGCTGTGTGTCCTCGCCATTCCCAGGACTTTCTGAGTCCTGGTTTGCCTCCCATCTGGGAGAGAAGCATAGCTACCAAAAATATTACAGTCTTAGAAGCTCTGAGAGACTTGGCAGCTGGACACCAGGACTCACTGCAGTGCAGGAGGGAGTGTGGGGATGCCTCTTCTCACACCCCACAAAGACACTTTGTTTATCCACAGGGAAAACTGTGATGGGAACTTGCACCTTAAGGCACCAAAATGAAGAGAAAAAGGACACAAAGTCATCCCAAGTGTGTGCTCTTGCAGGACTGCTGTGAGCAGCACATTGCAGGAGTTACAAGAATTGGAGGAAAATGGTCAAAAGGGCACTCTGGGTGCTCAGCTCAGTGGGTGGATGGAGGGTTTATGTTCCCAGGCCACCAAGATGGTTTGGAAAGTTTTATTGCTGGCCCCTGCAAGCCTAGAAGCAAAACTGACAGGATTTATTTTCTTCCTGGAGAGGTGCAAAAGAGCAAAGTCCAGAGGCAGTTAACCTGGAGACACTTAACTTAAAAAAGATAAATTTGTTGAAACTCAGTATTTCCCTAAATCAAAGGGCTTGAGGGAGGGATTTTTCTTTAAAAAGTAAAAAAACCTCCAACATTTTGCCATAATAGTGCAACTATTTGTTTTTAAAAAGTGAAGCTCTTCTTAACCTGATTTTTACCACACATTTTTTCCTCCAGCAAAACAGAAAAAAAAAAGGTTAGTGTTTAAATATGTGTTTTAATTTTCTAAAATATGAAGGAAGAAATAATTCAATGTTTCATGGCAGGAAACCACAACAATTTTAGGGGCAATCAGCTTTCTCCCTGAAATGAAATATTGGATAGAAACATAATAAAATGATCTACCTTTTTCACATAAGAAAGCCCTGAATTACTTCCTGATCAGAATGAACCTACAGCTTTTCTGGCAGGGAGAAAAACCTACAGTAAGTTTTTGCTAAACACTGCTGGACTTCCCTCCCATCCCACCTTCAGCTCAGATGCTGCATCCTTGGTAAGGAAGTGGAGTCAGCCTGGCAGGTGGATGTGGTTAGCTGCACGTCATGAGCAAACGTGGTGTGTCTCTGGGGAGCAAAAGGAAGGAGAGTTCATTTCTGAGACAAGAGGCAGCTGGCAGGCAAAATCCAGGAATAGCCACTCTGTCTTCTCCAGGAGAAAGTTCAGCCTCTCTCTTTGCTTGGCTCGTTGGGTTTGTTGTTGTTATTCTTGTCTGAGAGACCAGAAAAGTCCCAGAAGGACACAGAGGAGCTGTGATGAGATGCCAGAGCAAAAAAGCAATGGTATAAAGTCCTGCAGAACGGAGAGGCATTTACATGGATGTCCAGGTTTTCAGAACTGCACACGAAAGTTCCTGTTTTGGGAGTTGGGTTTTGGGAACCCGGGCTGGCAGCTGTGCCTGCTGCGTGTGCTGGCGGTTTCATTTCTCTACCCAAACATGGGCTTGTCTGCATTTCTGTAGTGAAAGCTGATATTGCAAGAGAGGAAAAAACAAATCAAACGAGGGAAATGTGTTTCATTTGACAATGGGTCTTTAGAGCCTGCATTTTTTAGAGTTAGGCTTTTGGAGTATTTAAAAAAAAAAACACCCCAACAATCCAAGTCTGAGATATGTGCAAAATATAGCTCAAATCTGAACGCTGTAACTGTGTGAGAAAAGTCAGATGTTAAACAATCACAGTTTTATTTCTCCCAGCAAGACAGCCTGTGCACCTGTAGCCATTATTGTCTCTACTGTATAAAGTGAAAATGAATATCACATTGTATTGAAAACCCTCATGGAATACAATTACTCAACAGGAACTGTCCTAAATCTATCAGCTGTAACTCACTTGTAATTTTGTGGGGATAATGCAGAGAAATGTTTTTCCATGCATAGTTTGCCCCTAGCCTTTCCCCCCATTAATACATTTCATCCACTTTTGCTTACGATGGCTAAATTGCTTGTAAAAGATTAATTACCTATGGGAAGTGTCTGTCTTGGTCTGTAGGAATGACATTATGCTGAACATTAAATGCTGACACTATTAAACTCTGCCGGACATGTTTTGATATAATAACTCGGCAGACCACAAGTGAAATGGGTCCCTCATCAATTCACTACCTCATTGTTTTTCTGTCATCAGGAAACTTTGGGATATAGTCTCAGCTGACAAAGCTCAGAGTTTCATTCATGTAAGCAGAGTAGCTTATTAGAGCTTTTTATTTGCCTGGAAGTTTTGTTGAGTTTCCAGATGCAGAAGAGAATCTTATTTTTATCAATAGCCTTGACCTGAGATACAGAAGCTGCCATTTTTCAGACAAATATGTGGGCTAGTTGGGAAACTGAGGATCTTCAATTCATCTTTTTAAGACTAAACATATTCTTCTTGTTACATTTCAAAATTATTATTTTGCCACTTTAGGAAGTAGAAAGTGGTTTTGCTTTGGTGGGTAGAAAGGACAAATGAATTTCTGCATCCTTTTCCCACTGGAAAAAAAAGCAGAAGAGCTTTTAAAGAACTGAGATACAGCAGTGGTAGAGGAACCTCCCAATAGTGAGAATAATATTTTTGAAAGCTTAGGAGATTTTGAAATCTGACTTCTTTCTCCAATCATCCAGGTTTTACTTACCTACTGTTTTACGTTTCACTTAGAGGAGTTGTTTTCAGCCTCCTGTTGATTTGCTGACCTCTCAGCAGTTTCTGTGAAGGCTTGAGCCCTGCAGACCAGCTTTAGCCCACTGGGTTTGACTTGTCTCTCTTGCTGCTGATAGTAGCATGCCCATGTGGAGCACAGGTTGCCTGATTTACACCTGGGAGCACAGGCTCCACTCCTACACCTGGTCACATGGCTCTGCCTCCAACAGCAGAATGAGGAAAAGATTATCCAGATACCCCTGTCTCTGTTAGCAGTGTCACATGTGGTATTTGGCTTTGTCTCTGGGGGCTCTCTCCACCATGAAAACAGCATAGTTGCAGCTGAATAACTAAACAAGAGATTTCTTGAAGCAAACAGGATCTATATAGCCTAATTTGAAATTCTGAATGACCACTGTATGAGTTAGGAAAACCTGCTTTCAAAATCCAGTTAGTTTCTCCCCCTACAGCTGCATTTCTCATTACCGCTGCCTATTTCCCACTTGTCACCAAGGCACTGGTGACTGCTCTTGTTCCTCCCCTGCTTGCATAATCCCATGCCCCCAAAATTCCCATCTGCGGCTTGTGTGCAGCATTCACTGCTGACCCCATCCTGGCCCCCTCCTGTGCCATTCTGTCCAGCTTTAGCCCTTGGAAGTGGTTGGAGCTCTGGTCCCCAGTGGGAGCAGGTGTGTGTGGGTGTCTCACCACACCAGGGTGGTAGACACTCTCATGTACTGCTGGGCCCTCTGTCACCATCTGCTGAGCTATCCTCCGTGTGTGTGAGGGTTTGCAGGCTCCATGGTACTTAAATCCAATCCCTCTGGCCCTCCCCCTGAGGAGATTATGCTTGGATCTCTTGGTTGCAGATGTACTTGTGTAGAGCAAGGAGTCGAGGAGCGGAGAACATGGTGCATCTTTCAAGGATCAGCATTTTCAACTGTAAAACCTTTTGTTCTGTAATCTGGGATATTTCCTAGCAGTCCACATGGAGAAGAAAAGGGGCATTGTCTGGTGAGTGGCTTCATTACTAATCTCTCCTGGATGCATTTTAATTCATTTTAAAGACTTTGCCTCCTGTCAGACCTTTCGTTTGTTAAAGGGGTTTGTTAAAGAGATTAACTGCAAGGGGAATATGAACCTCAAAACACTATGTCCCTTCCCCCAACCCCTCCTTCCTTCCCCCCAAGATTAATATTACACCAAAAGGAAGAGAAAAGGTACTTTCTGTGAAACACATTACAAGACTTTTAGGAAGAGAGGGAAGGAGGAGGAGCAATGGAGCGTGGTGGACTCTTTAACCCATGGAGGAGCTGGAAGGTGGCAGTACTGATATGACATTTTTCCAGCTATATTGTTCCCCATCCATGTATCTGTGGAAGCTTTGTGCAAACACAGCTGTTTTTTAGGAATGCCAGCTTAGGGAAACAAACCATCTGCCTCGCTTTGCTTTTATTCCTGTCTTCTACTCATGTGGGAGCTTGGAATAACTTGCCCCACCCCTTAAAAACATATGTACCATAAAAACCTTTAAACTGAAGTCCAGGCCTTCAGCCAGCTGAAGGAATGAGAACTTACTGGTTTCCCACATCAACTTCCTACCCAGGGATCTCAAAGCCCTTTGCACAGCGTGGGAAGTGGCAAAGTCAACAGAATCCCTATGTGGAACTCTGAGTTTAATTTCAAAATTCAAGGTCTCAGTAGATGTCCTTTGAGATGCACATTTCATGGGTTTACTAGAGAGATTCCCTCAAATAACTCAAGGAAATATTTCAGTCCCTCTTGTCATCCATAAGACCTGAAAGTAATTTATTTATGTCCCTATGAACTCTTAATCTCCCTATGGTTGAATCAGGCTTCAGAAGTTCTTGTAAAGGATAACAAAATGAAGTACCATGCCACAGCAGGGTGGTGTATCCTGCTCAAGAACATGGCTTGCTCAAGAACATGGCTTTCTTACCTTCATCTCTAAATGCTCCTCTAACGTCCAGTTAGCAAATGCTCCAATGTGAGTATGGAATGTAAAATTAATTTTTTATAGAGAATGCTTACAGATGGATCACATCCTCATTGCAGTGTAAGGACAGAGTATTCTTTCTGTTGCCTTCAGAGGGGGTTGAGTGAGGACTGGTTGTAGAGGGAAAATAAGATGATTTCAAGGAAGAAACATTCAGGATGTTGCCCCTAAGCAGAATGATTGTCTGAGTTGCCAGAGGATGGAGGAGGAGCATTGCCTAGAGCAGGTTGGATATTGGGCACAATCCAACATAACCATGGTGTTGGGAAAGAGACAAGCACCATATTGTGATGGATAAGTGGGACAACTGCCTGTAAATATGAAGTAATTCTTCCACTCTTATTGCCATTAGTAGGGACCCAATACTAATGTGTGCAGTTTTGGTTACTGCTTTTCAGGAAAGATGTAAACCAGCTGGAAAGTAACAGGAAGGATTGAAGATCAGACTTAGAAAGAAAGATTGAAAGAAGTAGGGTTGTTTAGTCTAGAGAAGAGAAAATGAAGGGATCTATGATAGATGTCTTTGTGCACAAAGCTGCAAAAAAAAAAAAAAGGAACAAAAGGAACAACCTGCTTTGCAGACAGGGTGAGAGGCAATGGGTTAAAACTGAAGCAAACAGTGTTAGTGACTTGGGGCAATGTGTCCATCACATGGGCAGATGTGTCCATCAGAACTTCTGGAAACACAAGCCATAAAATCTGTAATGGCACAGGTATAACCATCCTACACTGGAATGACTTTTTCCAGTGAGTTTTGGAGACTTTGGCAGTCTTGTTTGCTGTGATCCTTTGTATTTTCCACGTAGTGAGTCCAGGATGTCTGATTTCCCCAATGCTTTTCTAGCTCTGAAGCTGAACATGTTCCTGAAAAAGCACATGAAATGATTGTGGATTGATTTGGGGTGAAATGGTAACTATTCAAGAAACAAACCAAAACCATAAAAAGCCTGATGAAGAAGAAGTAAAAAGCTTCCCATATATTATATTTTCTTGCTGGATTTTAGGTTTCAGGGACAAATCCATCCTGTCATGGAGCAAGAAAACTCCACACCCTCATAAAACCAATATAATGAGCAGCAGAACATGGTAGCAAATCCTCCTGGTTTTGTTTTAGTTTGGAAGGCATTAAAGAAAAGTGTTGTGCAGAGGGAATGGAAATGTTGCCTGGGTGCCAATTCCACAAGGGCGTGTTCTTCTAGAGCCAGGTATGTCACTCAATGAAAAGCAGTGTTCAGCTCCTGCCATGGTTTGGGGATTAGCCAAAGAGGTTGGAGAGTCTTGGATGGAAGGAGAAAGAAGCCTGGTACTTTTTCCTGCCAACTTTCTGCTTTTTGTCCAGCTTCCCCTACAGAAATGACATCTGAAATGCAAGCTGGCCCCTTTCCCTTATGGAAACCTCAAACCAAATTTAATAGTAGGGGCTTATATTCAAGTGTCCCATAAAGTGTTGTAGAGAATTGTATCATTACTGGAGCATTTTGTGGTGTGGTCCAATCTTTTAACCTGAAATCTTCCCCACCCTAGAATTTTGGACTATTCAAAGTGGACACATTTATTCACTCCTATAGATATTTATTAGTTTGTTTTACTTCACTGCTTTATGTCTTATGAACAGAGCAAGAAGCCAATATTCTAGAGAGTGGCTAAGCCATGACTACACCCTGCAAGACTCTAGGCTGACATTCAGAGCAATGGAAGGAAGAATGATGGTAAGACAATGGGGAACCCAGACAAAATGTGCCCATGTTACCACCTGCGAGAGAAAGATGGACAGCACCTTCCTAATTTGGGCTCTGGCAAGCAGAATGTCCATGGAACAGGGTGCCTGCTGCTGGACTGGGCTGTAGTTTGATGTAAGTGGCAGTGGTTTTGGCCTACAAAGGGCAATGGATGCACCTATGTGCTGCAGACAGCTTTGCAAATCACAAGACCTGAAGCACTTTCCCTCTCTCTTGACATCCATAGGATCTGAAAGCAATTTTCTTAAACACCGCTCAATCCCTATGGAATCTCACTGCTTTCACCCCTATTACGTGCCACAAGGCTTTCCCACAAGGGTTTAATCTTTTGCTGCCTCAACTGAGAAATCTCTGGAAGCAGAAAGAGCACAAGACAGAATAAAGAAGAAAGAAAACACAGTTGGGAATTGTTCAGCCTTGTTCCAAGATGCCCTGTATCCCTGCAGCTGAGATTCTTCTGAAATTCACTGGTACTAACTAGCATTCATCACTCCAACCCACAGCAATTTACTGGTGGCGATTTTCCGCTTCCAGCTGGTGACCTCTTGACCTCAGAGGTTAAGATAATTTTCATTCATGCTACTGAACTTGGCATCTGAATTTTAATGTCACGTTTTTTTGCCTCCCAGCCCCGTCTGTTTTCCCGGTAGAGGCTTGGAGCCTGTGCAATTATTTCAGGGGAAAGGGAGAAGTAATTAGCCACCCCCAAAGCATATCAGCAGTGCATGGCAAGAGGACTCCTGTGTGGCACTGCAAGCCTTGTGCTGTCAGGTGAATGTTGTGTTGCTGGGAGACAGCACTCATTGGCTAGGTCAGTTGTCTGACATCAATTATGGGTCACGTAGTGTGGAGGAGAAGGGACCATATACAGATGCTCAGCAGGCACTAAGAAAAAGTTACAGGAAAAATGGAAACACCATCAAAGGGACAACCAGTGGGAAGACAATGTGATATATTTTGAATTAACTCTTTCAGTATGTTCATTCAACCCAGTTGTTTGGGGAACAGCCAACACCAGAGGCAGTTTGGTGGCCAGTATTCCATCATTTGGGCTCTGGGATGCAAACCCCAGGGGCATTCTGGCACTCAGTGAAATGGGAGTTAGATGACTAAGTATCATTGCTGACCTACAACTAGGTGTATCCGCTTTCTATACCATGCCAATGTTGTCATGAAGTCGTTTGAAAGTGCTGGGAAAAAGGAACCAAAATTTTTCCATGAACTTTCTGTTACTCATCTTTTCTTCCACCTTACCTTTATTTGCAGTCCTTTTGTGTAAGTTCTTAATTACAGAAGATAAAGTCAGAAAGAAACTGAGGAACTCCCATTAAGAAGTATATGGCTGAATACATTTCCATTTATTTATCCAATACCTGATAATGAGGCTGGGGATGGATACTGACTGGAGTGTCACAGCATATGTTGTCACCATCACACCAAGAGAATATGGAACTGCTCTTTTGTCACTATTGTCCTCTATTTAATACATTTGTATTTTTTATTAATTGCTGTCATACTCTTTAGAGCCCAGAGTTCCTACTTGGGAATGTCACAGTGTTTCTGGAACCCACAGCAAAAGTGTCGGTTTTTTTTTGGGTGTAACAAAACGTAAAGAGTTTCGAATCTATGACAGCCTCTTCTCTCTCGTGAGGTGTCCACCACCAGTGAGATCTGTTCACTCCACTTGCCCAGCCACAAGTGGCATCCAAGACCAACACTTTCTGAATTCAGCAGTTACTCATGAAAACAAAAAACTGAGCAACAACAGCAACATTTACTAATTTGTTTTTCACACTAAACAGAAGTTTCCCTTTCTGCATTAAAGTGTGGAATCTCTGAAGCTGTGAATCTGAAATGAAAACCTCCATCTGTGTCTCCGTGTGTTCCCCTGGCCTCTCTACTCTGCTCCAGGGTAGCTGAATATCAGAACAGATCAACACTGGCAAGAGAAATTAGTGCCTCATTTGCCCACAGTGTTAGGATAGGAACCATCCAAACTTTGCCAGCACTGATGTTAAATGAAGAATAGAACAAACAAACAGGCAAACACAGGTTTCTGCTGGGAAAGCAGAGTAAACTGGCCCTGGAGACACCTTCAGAAATTTTCATACTCACTGAAAGTATCCCTGATTTATTAATTGCCCAAAACATTTCCCTCACTGTAGACATGTCTGTTGGTCAAAGCTGAGAACTGAACCAGGATGATCGGGGCTGCCAGTGGGGATCTTCATATGGTGAAGGAAGAGCCAAGCTAGAACTGAGAGTGAGCAGGGTAATCTAGTAAAAGACCCTCACAAACATTTCTGAAAGTGTGGTGAACCCTTCCCCATAAGTTTTTCCCTCTTGTCCTCCTTTTGTTTCCCGCAGGAATCATCTGAATTTCCATTATTTTGAAAATTGCTGGCTTTGGACATGCTTTGTTACTGACTTCCATCTGGTGCTGTCATTTAAGCTGGAGCTAAACGGGTTGTCACACGCTCAGAGATCAGCATAAATGCCCTGGCATCAAAGGTTCACAGCCACAAAGGACCAGGCTGCTTCTGAAAAGACGCGAGGATCAAGTCCATTGCAACGCAAATGTGGCCGATCCCCTCGCTGGTGTTTTGTTTCTGTCTGGGCTTAGAGAGGGGAGGCTGAGGACAAGAAAGGAAATGTTCTGTGGGAAGATGATCTGGCATTTTTTCTCATTCTCCCCACACACGCATTCCAGAGAGTTATACACCAGATAAGCAGCAAGCACTGTTTGGCTGGCTAACTGCTACACAAGCATTATGGACCATCTGGGGACTTATAAAGGCTGCAGGATATAAGTAGAGGTTGTGCTGGAAGTAGAGTCTGAGCTGGTATCCTATGTCTAAATACCAACACAGCTGCTTAGAGCAGGAAAGGGGAACCCTCCAAAGGAACAGCGGCAGGGGCTCTTCTTTATGAAGGATATTACTCTCGAGTAATTGAATTGGTTGTGACTCCTCATTTGAGCCCATGAAATAAGATTCCCTCTAACAGAAGGAGCTGCAGGGGGTACAGCACAGACTCAAAAGGCTATTATTATTATTATTACTACTATTATTATTACATTGCCATCACTGTCATCGTCATCATTGTGATTGTGATCATCATCATCGTTATTATTTTGTTTCTTAAAAACTCTCTGAAAGTATTTTTTTTTCTATTTTAAAATGCATAAGTTCCAGCCCTGGCAAAGAGTCATGGTGCTTCAGAAGAAGGGAGGATTGAAAGACAGCATATTCACACACTCTGAGGGGGAACAGCTTGCTGGCTTTCACCACACGCCTGTGTTACAGGAACAGGAATGCTGGGGATACAATTTCTCATGAGCTTTTAACAGGTGAACCGGGTTGAATGTGGAGGAGTAGTCTCCCCTGAAAACAAATACATATCTGAGCTTGTGATATTTTATTAACAAGAGATATATTTGGGGCTCTGGGGTGGAGTGAGCTTGATCTAAAACAAACAGGGTCTTTAGTCACGTCTGAAGACCTTGTTAAAATTCTTTCTGCTTGCAAATCCCTCTGATAGTAGGGAAGCACGCTTACCTCCAATGTGACCCCAGGCTGGGGTTTTGCCAAGGGTGAATTTGCCCCTCAGTGACTGTTTTCTGAATCCTAAGCACATGCTGGCTTTCAAAAGGCCTTTTCCCAAAACACCAGACTCTACTTTGCTCCAGCTGTTCAGATGCATGCTGCAGCCCAGCCTCCCCAGTGGCTGTTCTTCTCCGACGTCACTCACCCAAATGCTGCAGCCTAGCACCATTTGTAAACTAAGTCAGTGCCTGCAAAGGATGGCTGAGGGCTCCCCAGTGCCATGGGCTTTGTAAAAACAAGGCACAACAATTCCCTGACTTAAAGAAGTTCCACACAATGAAAGAGAGGAAGGGGTCCAGGAATATGAAGGGATGGTCCCAAGATTACTTGAATCACCAAATATTACTCTTCTCCCAGTCTGCTGATTTTTAGCCCATATCTTTTTCCCTCAGCTAAGAACTGTATTAGAGAGAAGTTATTCAACCTGTTCATGCAAATGACTGGCATCAGAAAAATTAGTCTAAGTTTTGCAAGCAGTCTGCTTTTAAGTTGAACAAGATGGTTGGTGTCTCGTACACCCTGAAACCACTGGGGTTCAGGTGAAACTACATGGCACACTGAGCAGCTTTCTGCTTTCTTTTGTTCTTCATGAATGGTGAGTGATTTTTTTCAACAGAGACGTCTCAAGTTCCAGGGAAACCCTCAGCCAAGAGGGGATGAAAAAAAAAAAAGTATCAGTCAGCCATCATATAATTTCCAAGTAATATTTGAAAAGTAAACATTGCAGGGCATACGTCTTTGAGGACAGGTTTCCAAACACCTAATGTGAGAGATCCAGCTATACTCAATGCCAGCTTACTTCAGACATGGGTTTTGCAGAATGGTTTCAGATGGAGTGCAGAATTTGGTCTCCCTGCCTCACCAAAATGTTTACGGGTCAGGGCTATTGTAAGTTTTTGGAAAGTACTTCAAAAGGCACTTCAGTTGAAGAAATAATTATTATATAAGTTACAGCTGAGCATTTATAGGATAATTGCCTTTCCAGAAGTGTAACTCTAACACACCCTGGCATTGATGTTTTCAGTTCCAGGGTGAAGACCAAAACTAAATGAGATCAGCAGGAAATCCATATTCATTTCAAATTCATTTAGCTACCCCAGGATACAAAAATAAAGTCTTTTACAGTCAAAGAAAGAAGATCATTATAATAAGAAAAATATGGGCTAGATGAAGGTACGTGATTAGGTATGTTTGAGCAACCATGAGCTTTTCAGGAGGAAATCAGTCCAGATTGTGTCTTTATTTGCAACTTCCACATTCAAATAAAGATTATAATTCTATATATAAATGAATTAAAAAGAGCTTCTGCAACTTATTTGGGTCAAGGACCGTAAATAAAAGAGGAGTCACTCAAAAGGTAGAACAGCTGGGGACATCATATGAATCAAAAGGAAAGTACAAAGCCATGTGGGTAAAGATTTTTTCTTCAGTAATTTCCTCAACTGGTCCTTGAATCCATCAAGAGTTGTTCAGTAGGAAGACCAAAAAGGTGGCTCTTCATAGCCCATGGCCTGTTGGAGAGTAGTCCATAGCTGGCACTGGAGAGATTCTGCCATTCTCACAAAAAAGCCCTCCTAGGCGGTGTATATTGGTGCTGTCCTTGACTCTGGCTCCCTCACCTTAACTCGGAATCCTCTTGCTTACATTTTACTTTCTTCAGCGTTGTTACAAGTGGAGACATTCAGCAGAGAACCCACCAAACAGAGCCACAGGGGCCACGATGCCAATAACTGCATCTCCTTAGTGCAGTGGAGGTCAAGAACGTGTCCTAACACCTATAAGAAATACATGATGGGGAGTATGTGTCAATCCTCTGCACGGGTCTCAAGAAATGCACTGAAGAATTCAAGATTCCAGGGCATGCAGAAAAGAAGTTCTAGGATGGTGCCAGTTAGTTGCAGCTGCCAGAGAATCGTCAAAATCTTCAGAATTCTTTTTGTTCATTCAGAGCCTTCTCAGAACAAGTCTCATTTATTCCTTTACCTGCTGAGAGGGAGCAAGAACTCTCCTTGGAGATTTTGTTTGGGTGGTGGTCCTTCAACCAAACATGGGCTGTTCCTGACAAGGTAAAGCTCTCTGTTGGCAAGCTAATTCTGCTCCAGAGAAAATCACTGCCCTTGTCTGGATGGAAGGATGGAGGATTAGATAGTTTATGAGGATGAGGGTGAGAAGGTGATGTAATTGTTGTCATGCAGATGGGGAAAGGCTCTTGTCTCCAGATGGACACCCCAGAGAATCAGATAAGCCTTTTAGTGTACTTGTTGGCTCCTCATCCATTTAAATTGCTTTGCATCTGGGTGCTTCTCCCAAGAACTTTTGGAGAAGCAAAGTATGGGGATAGGTTAATGCCATAAGTTCAACAAGGTGGAAGATCTGCTCCGCACCCATAGCTGGCCCTTGCTCTCAGAAAGAAATGCAAGGACTTAAAATGTTTATTAGGCAGAAAGGGGAGTGTGGGGGTGGTTTTGCTCGGAGTTAGCAGCACAACAGCTTGTGAGTGTTTCTCAGGCTCTGCTATGCAAACAGGTGGTTGAAATACCCTCTTAGCTCAAGTTGCAGGGGGATCTGTTGTTTTAAGATGGAGGCAAGCTAAATAACAGCTACGAAGACTTCCTTCTGGGCAGCAGATTTCACACATCAGTAGCAGCAGTACCTGCTCTTTCTGCTTTCAGACTCAGACAGACCCAGAAAAGTTATTCCTCTATTACCTCAGTTCTGTCTTCAGGCAGAAATCTGGTGAGAAAGAGCAGAGTTTGAAAACAATACAAAGGAAGCTGGCAGGTATGGTTGTGCCCTGGGCCTGGGAGCGTGCACACCATCACACACATCCACCTCAGTACTACACACATGTCCACTACAGGTCCTCCAGGTGTTTTCTCTTGGTCTTGAAATGTTAGAACACAAACAGCATCTCGAGCAATCATCTAGGGATGCTGCCTGATTCCTATAATCAGCAAGCAAAGTATTATTTGATAGCAGGAGGTCTGAGAAAGCTTGTAGACTCCAAAGTTTAGGGTCAGCAAGTGGCTGCTTACACTGAGCAAGCAAGGCCAAGATGGATTGATAAACAGTCTGTTAAAGTGGAAGCTGACAGTTATGTGTTCTGTTTTCTGTCCCTGAGAATCACATCAACCTGCTGACATGATGTTTCCTCTCATTTTGAAGTGGGGAGAAGGCTCCTGGGATCCTGGGGCTTCAAAGGTCAAAGCCATTGTTCTACTGGATGTTGCACTTCCTAATATCTTGATAGGAGCTTAACAACATTATGTTGATTTCCCCCCGACTCACTTTTCTTTTCTTCTAACCTTTCTGCAGCCTTAAAAAGGAAACATAAAAAATTGCTGCTTCTTATGCATGAACAATCACTTTCAAATGCCAGATCTCAGTCCAGAGTCTGCTGGAAAGGAGTCAAGCTCTAAGGAGTCTGTTTTCATATATTTTCTCTTATCAGTCCCCATCACAGATTGGGGTTTGTGGTTTTACAGCTGATGGCAGGTTGCCGGCATATCTCAGGGCTGAAATACAAAAGTAAGCCAAGCATGAAGACAGTATCAGCTTCACGCTACGTGCCTTTCTAGGGCTATTAGATAAGAGATAGTGTTTGTACTGAGCAAACCTGTTACCTCAAGAAAACAAAGTTGCTTTTAAATGTGGCTTGCTTTAACTTTCTTCTTAAATAGCTCTGCAAAGTATGTGATGGACAGAAAGGAATGGATGGGCAGATTATCAGCTCTACACCACTGACCCCAGTGCAGCAGGAACAAGCTGAAAATCTGGTCTTGGGCTGAGCCACTCTGTCCACGACCACAGCAAGTGTCATCTGAGGGACTGAGTACCAGCCTGTAGAAAATCAGCCTCCATTTGCTCTTCAGCCAGAAGACCATTTAACAGTTAAGCATTTCCTGAGGGTGCTCTTGATGTCAGCCCCAGAGTGTGTGTGAGAGACTCTGGGCACTCTGTGTGAGGAGTACACACAGGGTCCTTGCTCCTTGATGGTCCACACTGAGAACACTGTTGCTCCCTCCTGACCCACATGCCTGCTTTCCTTCCTGTGGAAATGGTGGCACTGGAGTTGCAGTGAGGACTGATGCACACACAAATCTCTCTCCAAACCACATAGTCCAGATTTGTCTGGGCATGCTTTTGCATGCCCCAATTTAATGTAGTCTGAGTACACTTCTACTCTGAACCCCTTTTAGAGAGTCTCTCTCCCTATTCTTCACTCTAGACTACACAGAGACATCAGAAATGCAATACAAGACTTCTTGTTCAGTGTTTGGTTAATTGCAGGGTTTTTTTTACCACAGTTGGCTACTGTTTTAGGAGTTGTCCTATTCCACTAAACCACAGGAGGTTTCTCTCATCCCCAATCAGCCCAGTTTTATGTGAAAGATTGGATTCTATGTTCTTTTGAGTGTCCCCACACCTGCCCAACAAAGATCACCTTCAAGGCTGTAAATATGAAGCCTGTATATCCAGGGGAAAGATAGTATATGATCAGTCATAAAACTTTCTGCTGAAAGGTGAATTTGATGGACTGGTGTTTGTTGAGGAATCAGAATTTCTGAACTACCACTCTTTAAACCTAATTGTATGTGTGCTGCTCCAGTCACAAAGGCCCACCAGAAACCTTCCCTTAAAATTCATTAGGGTAAGGACCCTTTTCTAGGATTTTTTCAGCTGGTCTGGATATGCTCTTATATTAGTATTTATCATTACAAAATTTCAACATAAGTTGAACTTAAAGAACCTTACCCAATGTACTCTTGTACTGCAAAAAATCCCTCTGCAGAGGAAGATAAACTTTATAGATTAAGACTGACTCATACGAACAAAAGCTCTTGGAAGATAAGTCATTTGGCAAAGCAGGTGATGAGTTAAAACACTCAGCCCCGAGTCTCTCAACCTGGTGTGGGGTGAAGCTGTTGGATGCTAAACATCTGAACTGACACCAACCAAGAATGTGGGCACTGCTTGATCCTGAATTTGGCTTATAATATGAAAAGTGTCTTAAGAGTTTAAACTCTTAAGTTGGCACGTCTCTGTTGTACTAAGCTCTCAGCTCCTCCATCAGAGTTAAGGTGGTTTAAGAATTTAGGGTCTTAAAAGCAGCATGATCTGCTAAACTGCTTTCAAGATTTAGAAGGACTTAATTCTTTATACCAGTTTAATGTCTTAAAGTGGCTGAGCCACCTTTGCTGGCTTAAAAATGATCAGAGTTGAGGCTAGATGACATTAGAGGGACTCTGCTGTGCAGAGGATTGGATCAGACCAGTGTGGTGAGGCCTTCTGGCTTCCCAGTCTGAATCTGCTGTATGTTTTTCAAGGTCATTGCTCAAACAATTCCAAGCAGTTGGCAAATAGAGACTGGGACTGTTTGCCAGTCAAATGTAGTTCAAGTATTCTCTGAGTCAATATCCAGCCATTGTGTTACTTATTTATTCTTCTAATCTTCCAAATCCCCCAAAAAGCCTATATATTTTTGCTCTGCCCTCCTCTTCTTACTTTCAATGACAGCATGTCTGCCATTTCTGGAGCTCCTTGAAAATCCATGGCAAGTTTTCTTTTGATGCCTGGTTTGTGTCCCACCCCTCTGCTTTCCTGTGGGAGATACTGCCATTTTTTTACTCACCTTTGTACTCTGGGTCTGGTGGTAGTAAAAAAGTGGTGAGAATGGGGTGGTTAAAGCAGGGTCATCTGAGAGCCTCTGTCAGAGCTTTTTCCCTGTGTCTGTCTGCCAGGTCATTTGTATGTCCCTCCTGCTGAAATCAGTGTGACAAAAACTGAAATCGGGTGCTCCTGATTCATTTGAACGTGAGATTGTCTCCAGAAGGGAGGTCGTGCAATCCTAAACAGAGATTTGGTGGATGGTCTGTTCAGCCCTTTCCTGCCTCTCTGCTTGACAAATTCCCAACCAGGCAATGGCTTAAATTTTCAGCTCTTGGCATTCCAGTCTTCCTGTGGCAATGAGTCCTGATGTCCCATGAAAACAAAACATTCTTTTAATTAAAATGGAATTTGTCACTCTTCTGCCTTTCTGTCTGAGCCTTCCCTTATCATAAGAAAAGGAGACACATTGTCTCATATTTGTCCCCATGTTTAAGTATTATTTTAATTCACCTCTTTTTTTGATAGGCAACACTATTCACTTTCTTTTTGTGTGACTGCTGTGAGATCCAGGTATTCTCAGCATTTTGAAACTGATGTCTAGATATGGAAATAAGGGCTCCAGGTTAGGTGCCCTATTTTGGAAATTTAGGCCACAACTCTGCTCTGCAGAAAATCTCCTATATGTACTGTAATTATATTTATCATCGAACTTAAATTTCAGACAACTTTAGCCCATCTGTCCTAATACTGAGAGAAGATGTATTCTTCAAATAATGCACAGATCTATGTATGTATTTGCATACATCAGAATAATGGGGGATTATTTACACCTCAGCCAGCTAAAATTAGATGCCACCTTTCTTTTAGCAAGTCAATGGAAAGCAGTGTTTGGTTTTCTTTAGAGAACTCCAGGTAGGATAAGTTGCTTCCAGAGTTTGCTCAGCCTTGGCTAGTGGCCTGATTTTTATTTGTTAGACTGGAGGAGAAGAAACCTATTTTAAAGGCACTCTAGCTCTGGGGAAAGGGTTAAAATGTGACCTTCTGTTGGTCAGTCTGGGATGTCTCAGTTCAGCAGGTGTTTTCTGGGGATGGTCCTTAAGGCTGTGTGGAACACCATGAGCACCTCTGCATTAGGCTCTGACGTAAAACTTTACCTGGATCAAGAATAAGGAAAAATAAATGGTAAAATACTTTAAACTGTGTCTTTGATACTTGCTTAATTATCACTGGGGATTGTTTATTGACTCTGGAGAAAAGCAGAATAGGCTGTGGGGATCAGTCAGCTGTGTATCCCTCACTGTCCCCAGCTATGGTCATGGTCCCTGAATCCATTGTCGCATGCTTTCCTCTGCCCTGAACACACTGACAAATTGTCCAAATTGCAGCTCTCTAAAGAATAGCCAACCACCGGATCTTCTTTCAGGGAAAACAAAACAAACTTGCCTTTTTTGTTTTATTATAATCAGAGGCTCCCTTTTTAAACATTCCAGTTTCTAGTCACATGGAACATGAACTGCCTAAGAGAGCTTGAGGAGAGAGGGAGCATAAGAGAAAGGAGGGGAGCTTGGACAAAAGCTTCCTCACTGGGAACAGGAAAGCTCCAGAGCCAGGCAGTGGAACAGGAGTCTTTTGCCTCGAGGTCAGGGATTTGAAAGCTGCAGTGAGTGGCTTTTGGAATTTGTGCCCTTTAGACTGAGGAGAACACAGGATGTGTGACAGCTGCCCTTACGCTCCAGCTGTGTCCAGTCTCTAAGTCATGGTCCAGTTACCTGCCTTGAGGTCCTGGATCACAGTTCTGGGTTTCAGTCATCATCTACATAAAACTTCCCAGTTTGCCACTGCTGGATGACTTGCCTGCAGAAGTAACACAGATTTTAACGGTACCTGTGATAAGGGAATGGGGAAAAATATACAGGTGTCAGAATAAATGACAGACTTTTTTTGAATCTGAAAATTTGCTTTCCTTTGTATTTCCCCAATATAAAGAATCCTTTCTCTTATCCTTAGGTATAATCAAATTCTGGGGTCAAAACCTGGCTTCACATGAATCAGCTTTTCTGGAATGCCCCTGGAATTTCACACATTCTTAAAGGCTGAGCGAGTTTTGCTACCATGCTGAAGCTAAGGGCTTCCCAAGGATGGTAGGCCCTATCCAAAACTTGATGGACGTGTGTGAGAGGTAAGACTCTGCTAGCTACTGCTCTTTTGTAGCACAATCTTTATAAGAATGAGATTTAATGAAAATACTAGTAAAAAGTCTCTCAGGGAACTGAAAGAACAGGAAAATCTCATTTTGATACTTTTTCCTACTTGAAATCTCTGTCTAATATGTGCGTCTGTATGCTTAAAACCTCCTTTGCTCTATCCTTCACCTTGAGCCTGCTAACCACTTTCTGTACATCAATGCCCTGGAGCTGAAAAATGATTCTCATTTTCTTCCGCAGGGTCCCAAATCCATGCAAGTCACTGTGTGAGGCCAAAGACTTCTACCATGCCAGCACAGGACCTCACTTGAGCAATGCCTCAGGTCCCTTCTTTGTGAGCCAAGGAGCTTGTGCTAGCCATATTTAGCAGCTACCAGGAAGGCTTTATGTGTAGTTTTTCTCCTCAGAGGCTCCCATTTGGCCTCTGTGCCTGACAAACGCTTGTGAATCTTCAGGCCTGCAGGCAAGATCCAGCTGTGACCTGTCATGGATGGACCTGGGGACTCAGTCCCTTCCTTCTGTTCACATATGTGAAAATGCCTTTCCTTCCATGCATGCAGGAAACAACTTTGCTCCAGCGCTGCAGAGGTCACATAGCCAGAACGCCAGGGCAATGGTGGTTACTTCCCAGAAGAGTTTTCAGGCTGATGATCTGGAAGACATCTCTGTCACCAGTTTATCTGGCCCTGTGCTTAACATGGGATGTAATATTTTATGTTCACTTGGGCCAGGACCAGGGATGTCATCCCACGGCTCCAAATGATGGCAAATCCACCCTGTCCCTTGGGATGCAACTCTCCCTGCACTGCATTACTCTTCTGCACAAAAACGCACGGCTGATTTCCTCTGTGGGTTTTTCTGATTTCCAAGTTGCAGCTCATGGATTCTCTCATGCCTCTGGCTGCTACATCAAAGATCCATTTTATATCAGAGTTTTTCACTCTGTGGGTCCCCTGATCACTTATTAACCTGTTAGTCCATATGCCATGTCACAAATGGCTCTCCTTTCCTCTCTCGCTGGTAAGCACGTTTGCCAGGCTATAAATCTTTCTGGCAGCTCTTCTTTGAGCTTTCTCCAAGTTTTCTTTTTAAAGTGCCAGCTCCAGAACTGGACACAGGATTTTATTCTCACATGCTTGCCAGAGTTGGGTTTCATAAAATCATTTGTGAATACATCTCTTTCTGTTTATTTCTGCCAGTTCTTGATTACAAAAGGAAGAGGGAGAAGGAAAATGGTAATGTATGATATTTCTTTTAACTATGTGATCTTAACATGGAGGAATCTTTCATGGTTTTCTGGGGACCACCCAGATTTTTTTGTAACACCAACCAGCAGTTACTACTCACATTTAGAGACTTAACAGCAGATGTCTAGAAAAAAGCTGGTTTTGAACAGTATCAGCATTATTGCCATCTTTTTTTCCCACCCTGGCCAAAAGAAAGGCTGACCATGCTGAGCAAGGTGGGGTGGAAATCCTCAGGTTGAAAACCCTGCCATGGTTTTCATTTTGGAGCGTCTCTTTCATTCCTCAAGGTTTCATCAACATTTCTGCTTGGATGTACCATTTCTTGGTCAGGAATGCATTTGTCAAGCCTCTGTGCATCAAGTGCCCCTTCCTGCTCCAGGGGTTGCCATGGGGCCACCATAGTGGATTAGCCCAGTGTTCTCTCCAGTCTCTGGGGAGTGAGTCTCTTCACCTACCAGAGTCTTTTAGGAGAGGATGTTTAAAAATCCCCAGCAAGCTCATAAGGCCAGGCTCGGCTGAGGACAGCAGTCAAGGCTCACACGTGGCAGGGAGGAGACTGTTTGCTTTAGAATTTTTTTTTTTAACTTAAAAAGAAAAGAGAATTGGAAATGTTTCCAGCAGTCTCCTTTTCTCCCTCTCATATATATACATATCTATATGTATATCTATGTATTTGAAAAACGCAACCCACAACTTTTGGTTTAAATTTGATCTGACAATATCCCTTTAACATGAAACTCCAAAACCGTAATTGATACCCCAGTTGGACATTATCATAGATTATTTCCTGTCTGTGTTTTGACTGTCCTGGTCGAATGGCTTCCAAGCCTAACACAGAGTCAATGAAGAGAAACAACCCTCAGCTACTATTATTCCTGTTACTCATTCTACCAAAATAATAAAAATAATGAAACCACAGCCTGCCTTGAACAGCAAAGATCTCTTAAAAGCCCTTCCTAAGCTGTGCCTTGACGTATCTTGCATATCTTAAGGAAAAAAAAAATAAAGTTGGTAGGTTGGAGGGAGGAATTACCAGAGATGCTCCTTGGCTGGGCTTGTGTCTGCAGTGTTCATGAGGCGCTGCCGTGGGTGCAGATGTGAGCACCAGGAGCTCCGTGTCCCACCCAGGGTGGCCCCCAGCGCCGTGCGCCTGGCCGTGCGCGGGTGGCTGTCCCTGCAGCCCCCTGGTTCTGCTCCTGTGACAGCAGAAATGCTCCTCAGGGGGCCAGCAGCGACGTGCCAAGCAGAGTTGAGGGCTCCCCCTCCCAGCTCTCAGTGTGGGCAAACACGGTGGGTAATGGCTGAGGTGCAAACCCCAGTGAATGCCAGACAGCCGCGGTGCCAAAACTGAACTAGGTGATATTTTTCATCTAAGGCTTTTTATACCAGGAGAAAAGGAAAAAAAAAAAAAAAAAAAAGAAAGAAAAATTCCCTCCTGATTTAGCGGTACCAAAATGTTTTATGAATTCATGCCTTTTCCCCTGAGCAGTTAATTTAGACAGGGTAAAAGCACCCAATAATAATACCAAAGCCCCTTCCTGTCCAATCATTTCATTCCATTAGGTTGGAAAATAAATGTTTTCCATTATTTGCCTTGGAAATAGGTCTTAATTTAAAAATAAATTAGTTAATTTACCTTTCTGTATTTTTACATGTGTTTAAAGATGGCTAACCCTGATTTTAAAATATCATATTAAAATGCCTATTTATTTTCACCCACATTTTGCAAAAATCTTCTTAAAAATTAATTTAAGTGGAAAAGAAAATCTCTACCCCTTCATTTTCTTTGTTTTATCAATCTTAAAAAAAAAAAGCCAAGAAAGCAGAAAGGGAGAAGTCAAATACAATCTAAATCTCCTCACCTACGTTTAAGCCTGTCTAGGAGGCGTCCACTGGTATCTCTGAGCAATGTGACTTTCCCCAGCTCCCTTTGCCACCTTTGCTCTTCCAGTCTTGGACCAGTCCCTTCCAGTTTCCTGGGTATAGGTGTCTCAGCTGAACTGCTCAGGAGCTGTACCCAGCTGTTGCCGATCCTGTTTTGGTTCTGAAGACAAGCATAAGAAATTAGAGAGTCAAGGAACCAAAGGGAGTTTGGAACATGGATAAAAATTGGATCAGTTTTGATTGTTTTACTCCAGCGACTTCAAAGACCAGTTCCTGTTTTCAAGGGAGATGCAAACACTGGTGTTTTCCAGTGAGATACTCAGCTCTTTCCTGTCTTCTGTGTCAGACTTGGGTTTCTAAACTACTCTCAAACTATCTTGAGAGTATTGCTTAGATGTGATTCGCTCAGTAAAGAACATCTCTTCAAACTGGGAGAGGAAAACAATGCAAACTGAATGGATTTCTTTTTTTTTTGTTTCAGTGTGGTCGGACGGAAGGCACAGGAGCTGCCCCATTCTTATACCACTCAGATGCTTGGCTGTGATTTCAAGATCTGGAAAAGCTCAGCAACTAACTTAAACCAGAGCAGCTCTTAATTCAAGGGATCTCGAGGCACACCAAAATACACATTTTTGTACAGTTTTGCACATGCCCTGTCAAGCCAAACCCAGAACATTCAGGTGAGAAACTCCTACCAACAGTTTCATACAGTACTTTCAGCTGCTGTGTGTTAGTTTCTTCGGATTCATATCCCTCTTTCACAGAGGGTCTTCTTAGGAACCAGGGAACAGTCAACAGGCCTAAAACCAAAAGGCCACATTCACATTTGGTGAAACACCAAGGTAATGATGTTATAGCTGGTTGAATTGGTCCCCAATAACTCAAAGGTGGGGAAAAACTCTCAGAGACTGTTTGGCTTGTAATCCCTCATGGGAATGATCAGCAGTAACCAAGCAGGAGGAACCTCAGGACAGCAGAATGAAAGGGAAAAATACTTTTGAGTGTCATAATCTTAAGGCAGGGAGGAAAGGCAGTTGGGGAAAATTATGTAAAACAAACAGGCATCACACGAGGTACAATAAGAAGAGGGTTGAGAGAAGGTAAGATGGATAATTAAGCAATAAGACACGACAGGCTGTGTGTTTCTGGGCAATTATTGCACGCCTGCTATGATGTTCTTTAGGAGCAAATTTTTGCTGCACTAGTAGTAGAGTCACCCCCCCCCCCAGGGGCAGGCTGGCAGGAGAGTCTAATTGCTGTTATTACAAAATTAAATTTGAAATTAAAAATAATAATGATGATGATGATGGGAAGGAAAAGGGGACAACCTCCCTTTGCACAGTGTTGTTTGTTAGAATGTGTGATGGGAAAAGAGATGACATCACCCAGAGCTGATCATCAGAGGAGGGCAGTCACATCTCCAGGAGCTGATCCCTGGCTGCATTCTGATGATGTGCTGGCTTTTGCATGGCTTTGCTTCTTTCTCTCTTTCTCATTCTTTGGCCTAGGCTGTCTGTCTTCAAGCATGCCAGTCTGCCAGACTAACTTCTTTTTCTGTCAAGAACTTGTATCTTTTATCCCTTTCTGAAAAATCATGATTTTGCTCCTAGTCTTATTCTATTTCTCAAATCTGGTAAAAAAACCCCAAGCAATCCAAAAACCTCTAACCCCCCCTGTTTGTGATGTGGAAAATAATGCATACCCTGCCTGTGGTCCAGGTAGCATGGTATTTCTTTGCTGTTTCCCCTACAAAGTTCCTTTTTTTTCCTTCTACTTTGCCACGTCAATCTCCTACATATCCACCTCCTTCAGCAAACCTGGACTGAGGCTCAATACTATCTCTGCATTGAATGGGAAGGAAGATAATATACATAATATAGCAGAAAAGAAGGGCTTATCTTCTTTAACTGTGTTGCAGTGGATAATAATAAAACAGTTATTCAGACAAATGCTCTTAGCTTACCTGGTGTTTCATTGGCACTGAGCACTGTTTTTTATTCTCTGCTTAAATTAATTTGTTTGGGAAACTTCCATGTGAAATATTTTCTGTTTTCATAACAAAATCTCTTATTTCTATGTCTCTAAACAGAATGCTGTCAAGAAATCACCATTTATGTCACCGAAAATAAAAAAAATTAGTGGATTTTTGCAAAGTAAAAGAGAGATTTCCATGTGAGATTTCCATGGGAATGAATTTCCTGTCCTTTGTAGTTCTGATTTATTTAGTTTATTCCCAAGTTAACTGCTGGCCTAACATAGATATCTGATCAGATAATGACTCAAGAACATCTAGTTTCCTTGGATATATCTATCTGAGCAACTCCATATTTGGAGTTTTGACACACCTTGAATTTTCCCTTAAAGGCAAACATGGCTTGAGCAAAGAAAACAGACTTCTTCAAACAGCCCCTGCTGTCATTCATCCCTGCTGAGACTCCAACATCTGTTGGGAATCTCTATATCTTTATCGGCTGAGTGGTGATATTGGGACTCTGCTCCTGATAGCTGCTGTAAAAACAGGAGACCAGCTAAGACTGGATGAGACCGAGGTCAGCAGGAGAAGAAGATGCACAGGGAAATGAAAGGGCATACCCATGGTCACATCAGAAATAGTAGCAAGATCAGGATTGGAATTCAGTCCATCTGAAACTCAACCCAGAACTGTGCCATTAAGGGATATTTTGATTTGTTGTCAGGGAGCATTGGGGAGGACAAATCCAGCTCACTACTCTCCCCAAATCAATCATGATCATGTCAGTTATATTTATCAAAATGAAAAAATGGTCAATAAAACTATGTTATTGAAAACAAAACTTTTATCAGTTTAAAATCAAACCAAAACAACAAAACACAAAAAAAATCCCCAACAGCATAACAAACTTGAAAAGTAATTTAAGTTTTATAACTTCATTGCACTTCTTACATTAGGAAATCAGTATTTTTTTCACAAGCCACTCCATATTATCATCATCTTTTCAAAGGGATGAACCTGTGACCTTTAACATCAAAGCCTGGAACTCCATCCTTAGAATTAAGAAATGACCTGCAATGCTTGTTATCCTTAGGTGACTCAACCAGTGCAATGTATAATTATATATATATAATTTTATCTATATAAACACATGCAGACATGCATATATACTGCTATAGAAGGAGAAGAAAATGTATCTCAGGAGGAAAAGAATTAAATTACCCACCAGTAACTGAATGCAAAGCTGCTTATGCAGACATTTTCTTCTAAAGATATGGTCTCTGTCTATGCAGTAAGTACATGCAGAGACTTGCTGTATCTGGATTGACAGCTCTGGCATTATACATTTGTGGGGAAAGGTTTAACAGCATCATGAAATTACTTGGAAAAACTTAATAGATGGAATTGTACCTTCTTAGCCTCCCACATTTTCTAAGATAATCTGAAGTGGGAAATTCCACAAGGCTGATAAACAAATTTCTCCCTCATGGACACTCTTAAGCCATTATGTTGAAAGGCTGGGAGTGGAGACTGATACTCCCAAATTGAAGGGAGAAAAGAAAAAATATTGAGGTGATTCTTTTCTGTGGCTGTAAAGAAGTTCCCTTGACTCTCTCTGCGCAGCAGTCACAAGGAATCAGAAGCAGCAGCCCCAAAAGAAGTAAAAATCAAGAAAGAGATGGGGTTGTAGAAAGGTTCACAGGAAGGTAGGACAGATGATTTGCTTTTGAAATGTTTCAGACCTGCTGGATCTGCAGAGGTCCCAGCTCACCAGCTGCCTCATCAAGACAGTCCAGCTGGGTGCTGTGCAGGAAGAAGCTTAAAAGCGAGCTCCATGTGAGGATAATGAAATGGATGAGTGGGGAGGCTGTTTCTCACAGATAACCAGAGTGGTAGACACTGGGAATTTGCGTATTTATTTCCAAATTCTGTTCTTATTTCCATTGTCTTCTGTTGTAAAATGATGGTCTCACTACATCTCAAAGCAAAGAAATCAGGCTCAAGTATCCCAATCAAGGGATAGGTGAGGCAGAGAGAAAACAGAACTGAGACCAAGCTCAGTTCAGTGAAAAGGTGCTAGGGATGAGCTGCAGTGATTCAGCTGTATGTGGGATCTGCACAGAGGCAACATTGCTGGAATGGCTGGTGCTGTCCCTTGGGCATGGAACCATGGTACCAGCAGGCTCCGGCTGGAAGGCAGGGTAAGACATGGGCAGCATTCCAAGAGAAGACTTTAGGCTCATCTTTCCCAGAAACCTGGCAAAACATACCTAAAGTTAGGGAAATCTCTTCTTGGCTTATTAGCCAATAGAGCAGTCTCTCCCTCCAGAATTTTCTTGGGAGAAAATTAAACCAACATCTGTAAATCAACATAATAGTTAGTTTAGAAATAGCCTGTTTCAGTTTCCACTAAAGAAATTGTTCTTGAAATAAATTCTTGCTTTTTTTTTCTCCTTCACCTCTTCTGGCTTGTCCTGCTGTCACTTGCACCTTGACTGAGATGTTCCCCCTAGCCATTTTTTCCTACTTTAATAATATTGTTTCATCTGCTTTTCTTTCTTTCTTCACTTCTTGAGGCTGGAAATATACTCATAAAATTCTTACTGGAGAGAAAAGTTATAAAGAGATTCCACCCCAATGTGGTGAAGTTCTAATTGCTAAAAAAGATAACCCAGAGCAGGAAGCATTCAACTATCGCTGACACCCCGTTGCACCTACCCCCAGCCAAATTTTTCTCATGATTTTCAGGTCAACCATGTATTTGAGAGCCTCCATGCAACAAATTATCATTTTACTCATTCAAGTAAATTTTCTTTGCAAGCTTTCGTGTAGCCTGAAGCCTACAGCTATTTTTGAACCTTTCTATCTTTCTAAGGGCGAGGCAGAGTCAAGTTACCTTGTCATCAAATTCTCATTTTGGCAAGAAGGGTGGTGGGGGTGAAGAAACGGGGACTTTATAGCAATAATCACTAACCAAAACACTTCAGAGTGCCTGAACTTGTTACTTTGTCTGTTCAGTTCTTCGACAATATGTCAAGCAGAAAGAAAACAGCTCAATTTTTCACAAGCCTGGTTGCTTTCTGAAGTTAACAACAGCACAGCAACTTGTTTGAACTAGTAAATGGAGGGAACATGCTATTAATACCAGAGTCACAGTACCCCGTTCCCCACAACCCACCAGATGTCTGAATTTAAAGTGTCACCTCACGAATCACATAAGTTTCTATTGGCAAAATCTTGGTCTGTGTTCCAAATGCCCTAGAGGCACTAGAGCTGTTCTTGCAAGGTCTTTGATATGGTCTGTTAGTAATATGGTTCTAAAAGGCCACATGTATTTATGAAGCATTATTATTAATATAGCTCCCGTTCCCATCATTGTTTTATTATTTTTGCCTTCTTTCTTTCAAGGGCGACTAGATAGTTCTGGAAACTGAAGTACTGTACAAATCCTTTCACCTTTCTGTCAGCCCAGTTTGGTATCCTGCCTGCTCCCTTGCTGGTAGGTGGTATGGCATAGCTATGTGCTCACATCAACACTGCAGTTTCTAAAGAAGAGTGATTCTAGGAAGAGTGAGATTCTGAGAAAACTGTGAAGGAAACCAGAATAAACCCATTCCCTCTGGAATCTGGTTGTGTCAAATTTTACATTTAAAAAAGACTCAAAACCCCTAAATGTTCATGCCAAAACTTTCTTGGTCTTCGTCAAAAAGTCAAATTCCTGTGGAAAGAAAACACTTTTCAAGAAAATGTACATTTAACTGAAGTGTCAAAGCTTCAGTTTCCCAGTAAAGCCAGTGTTGACTACAGCTGTTGCAAAGCTGAGACTGCTGGGCAGCTCCAACTCCTCCTGCCTTGGGGTTGTCCTGGGCCACTGGACTTGATACAAGGATCTTGCATGGTGGGGAGAAGAAAGTCAAAAGCTTTGTTCATCTGAGCCATCAGGTAGTAAGAGCTGAGCCTTGGTAGTAAAAGAAGCTGAGAAGGAATTGGAGACTGCGGAGCTTACGGGCAGAGGAGAAATTGAAGGGAGACAAGATGCCAAAGGGATGAAAAAGGGTTTATGTGGAGGGAGGCAGACCTGAACCCTGCTCTGGGTCTGCGCAAGTTCAGCCCAACATTTTGGGTCAGAGTAACCTCCCAAACAGGTCCTTTGTTCCCATGATGAAAAGCTTGCTCTATGACCTGTGCTCTGGTGAAGACGTCCATTGCAGTCCCAGGAGCCTTTCCTTCAAGTCAGCCAAGAGCCTGAGGAAAGGAAAATCCACTGGCTCCGGTTGCAGAGACCTCATGCATACACATACCTCTACATGAGGGTCAGTGCCACTCCCAGGCATGCTGTGCATTTCTTCATTCTTCATGGTTTCTTTTTTCTTTATTTTTTTCCTTTCTCTCTTTTTTTCTGAGATCTAAAATTAAGGAGTCATGCAGATGGAAAACATCTGCCTGTTCTTTGTGCACAGAAAAAACATAACACATGGCAGGGATGATAAATAATAATAAATAATGATGATGATGAAAGCATTTGGAGAGGCACAACAGTTTGATTTGTCCAGAGCAAGCATCACACGCTCTCTGTCCAGGCTAAGAAAGATAAATAGACCACTGTGGTTTGTAATTTTGCAAATGGCAACGCAATTTTGAGGCATTTAGGAAGAGCAGATTCTGAGCATGGCTTGACTTTTCATGGGTTTGCTCATTAGTGCCTAGTCAGAGGCTCCTCAGGTGTGCAAAAGAAGCCTGACCTCTCCTGAATGCAGGTCTATTTATGTATGAGTCACAAATCACTGTCTCTCCTAAAACTAACACGGCTAGGCCAAAGAATGACATAGCCTCCCAATGATGTAATATTCTATTTTCCACCTTGTTACTTAATACAGGGTTATGAAATCTAATCCAAGGGACAAGTCATATATTTACTTCCCTAAGGTTATCATAAAAAAAGGGTAGCTTTTCACCCAGAAGACATAATTCTTGGTGTCTCTCAAAAATCCATGCAGAAATCAGCTCTAATTTTATCCCTATGGATCTCACCTGAAAATCATAGATTTTCATTAGGGTCCACCTAAAAACTTCTTCCAGGGTTTGGTTTGTGCCTGGTCATCTCAGACTGGAGGTAATGATGTTGTAAAACCCAGTGAGTGCTATCTAATGGAGAGGGACAAAGAGGATTATGTAATGAGTTGTTGGGTCTCAGGTGAGTTTCCAGACTGCAGGCATTCTCCTTAATGTCTGCCATCAGGCTGGTGCTCTCCTGCCTTTGTAAGCAGCTAGGCCCAAGTGAATCCTGAGTTTGGAAGGATCTGAAGCCGTGACATGTTTGCAGGCAGAAATACAGGCATGGTGGGGAAGGAGTACTGTGAACTCCTGGACAAAGGAAGGTCCATATCCATGTGAAGGGAGAAGGTGATTCCTGTACATGTGTGCATGCAGGGCTGAACACTGATAAAGAGAATGTGTCAGGACCATGTGTATTTGGGGCTGACTGAACAATGTGACAGGAAAAATTTCACAGGACAGTGACAGTCTGGTGCACCTTCAGACTTCAGCTGTTTATGGGAGGTACCTCTAAGAGCCTAAAATCTCAGCTCCCACCCAGGGCAGCCATCCTGTAATGTCCTATTAGGATGATCCACAAATGGAAATAGCATTGACAAAGCCCCAGCACTAACACTCACAACAAGCCATGCTGTCTGTGTGTGTCTTTGTGTGCAACTTGCCAGTGTGTTTGTGTGAGTGTAAACACAGCATAGCATTTACTTTGTGTGCGTGTGTCTGCTGGAATGATTGAAGCTTAAGATTAAAAAAAAAAAGAAAAAAATGCAAAGGAATTAGAGCTGAGCAACCCAAGAATGATGATGCAATGATATTGCAGCAGCAAAAGCAAAATGATCTGCTAAAAATACACCAGAGGGATCTAAATATTTCCATAAACAGATGGAGGTTGGAGCCCAAATGTAAGAGAAAAATGCAAGTAAAGGAAATTGTATTTGACAACCATAAGGGTCTTATAGTTCTTCTGTGTCTTTTATCCCAAAAGGTTTTTTTACAGATGCTCACACTTGGGCAAAAGCAGAGTCTGACCCCACAATGCTTTACTCGTGTGAGTAACGCTAATTTATGTTCGTAGACTCAAAGGGGCCAGTGAGCAATACCTTGTATGAATTCTTTTAGAGGAGGCATCTGGCAGTGCTTTATAATGAAGGCTGCAGAGGAGTTTTCACTTTAAACCTCTCTTTTATTAATTCTCATAATTTTTTTTTTCTGTTTCAGAACTTTTACATAGTCAGTTCAAGTTTTCCAAACATAATCCATGCCTGAATGTGAATTTTATTTGGATGCATGAAGAAGAACAGCTTCAGACTGACTGGAAAAATATGCTTTCCTGTGACCAAAAAAGTTCAAGCTTCTTCCTCCCTATTTGTTACCCCTTTATCTAAACAAATGAGGAAAGGCTAAATTTTTTTTTGCTGAGTTGTCCTAAGGGGAGACGGAGATGGTGATGTTTGGTGAAGTTTCAAAATCAAAAACATCCTAGAAATACTTTTAGTTTGTATGTTGCTGAAATCCTGAATATGTTCTGCAGGGGTGAAATTCAGCTGCTAGAGTAAGGGTACCAGAGAGTACAGGGGCTGCTTAGAAATCAGAGCTCATGCTCCAGCCGTACTTTGATCTTGTCCACGCTCACCCAGTTATGAGAAAGAACCTGGATTTCTGACTGGAAAACCAAAACCAGGTGTGATACCAGCTGTAGCATTTTCCTGTGGGTTACCTTGGCTCATGACAGAATTTAGGGAGGATTAAAGAGCATCATCATAACCCCTCTTGTGTCTGGAAACTGCAGTCTCACTACTTGAATGAGGGCTGAGAGGTACACAGGCTAGGGAACCTCGACTCTTGAGCTTCTGCATCTCAGGTTCCAAGCAAGGATTAAACCTTGTGAGCCCACACCAAGATGCATTCGGATGGGGGACAAACAGCTACCCATTTGAAAGCTTCTATACAAATTCTTTCTTCTGGACAAAGCAAACTAGTTCTCTTTCAGGAAGTATGAAATTTAGTTGAGTTATTTTTGTTTGTCTTATTTTTAGCTCTTCGTCATGTCTAATAATCAGCCTAGACAGAGAAGGGTAAAATGTTGTTTCAAGATGTTATTCCCCCCCCCCCCCAATATGCTAAAATTACTTTGAGAATACTTGGCTTTAAAGTTTCACGTTTCACACTCTTCTTTCTAAACAAGTATCTGTCCAAACCAACATATTTCTAGGAAAATGCATTTCTTTTAAATGAAGCTTTTCAGTAGGAAAATATCTTATTGGAAAAAATGTGTTCTGATCTCTTTTTCAGACAAACAAGAGTGACCATTGCATACTGTGTTAGGAAGGTCAGGCTGTCTCATCCAGCCTTTCCTATGGATGCCTCCAGGCAGCTTAGTGAATATGATTTATTCTTTGGTTTAGTTTAATCCTTGCTTTGTGCACTGCACTATTCTGCCTTGGTACATTGTATGAGTGCCCCAATCTGTAGGAGGTGGAGCAGAAGCTGTGTCAGGTCCCAGTCCAAATGACTCTGTCATTCTAACCATATCATGCCATACACATCACAAAGTAAACCTATCAAATTCCATTTAACCTAATGTAATTTAACTGTATTCATCATGATGATGGTGAGAACTAAGCACCTATAATTATATACCCAAAAAAGGAGGTGGAGATTCTTAAATGTGAGGCTTGAGGGCCTGATCACAAGGCATTAATGTAAAAAGGACCTCAAGTTCTGTTTTGAAATGATGAAAGATCTGTATAGTGCTCTGTGAAGATAACAGAGAAAACAGGTTTTTCTGTGCCTTCAGATGTTGTCTGATGACAGATAGTAAATTTCTTTTTGGGGAATAGTAGATCCAAAAGCATAGCTTCTTGCTTATTTACCATCTTAAAAAAAAAACCCACCAAAAAACAAAAAACCCCAATCAAACAAACAAAATCCAACAAAAACCTGCAACCTATACACTGTACGCCTGCCTCATGTTCTGTGCAAAGGCAGGAGAGATTTTTCTTCTAGCACTCTTGACAGTGACAGGAGAGGTCAGACCTCCTGCGTTACCCAAACCAAAACATTCCAAGCCTCTGCTTGATATTTTTACTGTTGTATAGCTTAAAGTAATTTTTGTTTCACCTGTTCTACCCTCTGAGTGCCTTATTTCCATATGGTGATACGCGCCGTGTCTTTGCTTCAGGCGGCACAAACAGCATTAGGAAAGGAGCTTTATGAAAACACAGCAGAAATGGGTTGGTGACGCCCTAAAGATTTGCATTGGGGAAGCCTTGGTTTGCTGCAGACAGCTCCTCTCCCTTTGCTATGTACTGAGGTAAACTCCCAGCCTGGGCTTGGCTCACTCTCCCTTGTGAAGAGTCACTGCTGATGTTGATTTATTTAGCGGTTGAGTGGTAGGTTTTGGAAGAGGCAGGAGGAAGCTCTCCCTTCCTGTTCACACACAGCTGTTCTCCTCTGAGGCCCATCTGGATTCACTGGAGGACAACTGGCCTTTGCCAGAACTCTATCGTAGGCAGTGTTTACAGCTGTCCTGCATGGAAGACCGGTGTGTGGTCTGAAGCTATCGATGGAGAAGAGAGACAAGTGCATTCCACAGAATTTATTCCCTCCACAGCTTCCGGAGCTCCGCAGACTCCTTGGTATCAGCTGTCGTGACCCCCTCGGACCTGGGTGAAGCAGAAAATGGGCTGTGCAGGGCTACTGGTGCTCCTTGCAGGAGCTATCATGTTGTGCACAAACTTTATCCTTTGGAAAGGACTTCAAGCCAGCCTTGGCCTTCAGAAGCATCCAGCTCTCGTGGTATTTGGAACCATAGAAAAAAATTCTCTGGCAGAGGCAAAGCTGCATGTGTACAAGAGCTCACTGTGCCTGGAGAGATAAGGTAAGGGTTACAGGAGCTTCAGGAATTTGCCTTTTTAAAGAAACCTGCCAATAAAAAAATAGGCCCTGCAAAGTTTACATCTTTAAAACATAAGGACAAAATAAAAGTATCTTCAAAGCTCCTGATCTGTGCAGATGAGAAGAGGCTGGGAGAAAGGAATTCACCTGTTGCAATGCTGTGGAGGAGTTCTTCCCTCACACATCCCAGCAGAGAGGGCAGCTCCACCTCTCAGCCCATTCCAGAGGTTATGAATGGGCCTGGTTTCAAAGTTGTTTGCACACAGAATTACCCAGTCTACTAACAGTGCTTACGAAACATGGAGCCAGCTGCAAAGTGTGGGTGCTATCCTCATACTATTAGTGGTGGCATTGCCACACAGGTGGATTCCAAGAGCATCAAAACCTTTGAGCTCTCCAGGTCAGTGAAGCCAGGCTGCCATTACAGACAGCAGATTGTCCCCAGTAACTTCTGCAGCAAACCAGCTCATGCTTGCTCTCACGTAGGCAGATGTGTTGCAAGCCAAGTGACCAAATGGCTTATGTTTCCTTGGGATCTTCTGCATAATACTGGGAACATGACACATTGCAATGACCCTGTTGTCTTTCTGATTCAGTTTTTGTCTTCTCTCCATGCATTTATGCTTTTTAAACCAAAGAAAGACTTTTATGATAAAGCCTGAAGATCTGGGGAAAAGATTCTGGTTTCCTGGATTATTGCAGTACCAGGACCGGGGATGACTGTGAAAGTTCATCCCTGCTTTCCCTGAACTTCACGCTACTGTTATGTTATTTTCACTAGAGGACTGCAGAGTCCTTTACTGGTCCTCTCAGAGAAAGTCATGGGCAAATTCCAGGATAAACTGGGAGATTTGTGGAGGCAAGCTCAGGCCTCTGTAGCACGGAGTTGCAGTGGAGAACCTTGATCAGCTCTGACTAAGTTTATTTTTAGTTTAACTCAGTAAATTCCATAATGTGATGAAGACATCTGAAGCACAATGACAGCATGAACATAAGTGAGGTCTGTATGATGGAACTCAATGGATAGTCCATCAACCAAGACAGAATCCAAAAGAACTTCATTTCTATCTTTCAGGAGACCATATGCATGGCTCCTCTGGAGGTTTATCTATCTCCAGTTTAAACCACTCACTTTCATTCAAGTGTGTCCAGTTCTGCTCTGAGTTACACCCACTGACCTGAGCAGAACTACATGAATGTTAGCAACAAAAAGTGAAGAAAGCAGGATTTAACCCTCTTTCTTTTTCTTATACACTTTTCAATACATGTCACAAAAAGTAAAATCTCAGAAATCTGAGATTAAATCTGACATTAAATCTGGAAATATTCGTCCATATTAGACCACATAATTCACCAAATGGAAATATGGAGATTCTCCAGGATTAATAACATGGAAAAGTACATTATTTGATGTGATAAATATTTGGAAGGCAATTTTATTGTCAGGAGTATAAGGACCCACCCGTTACTTGGAAAATCAGGACAAAGCAACAGAATATCTCACTTTAAGGAAAAACATCAAGGAGAAGAAAGGAAGTTATCCAAGAACGGGAAACTTGACCAGGGCCTGCAGGGATTTTAAGTTGCAAGACTGTTTGTTGTTTGAACTGAGTCACACCGATGTAACAGAGAATTTGTCCTTGGCAGCAGAACTGTTAGAATGGAGAGTTAATTCTCCCTCGTGTCAACCCACTGAATCCAGGTCATCATGTCTTAATTAAAGTGTACATGGTATGAAATATCATTGAACGTCAATCCAGTTCCTTAGTGTGCAGAATGCTATGTTTATTTATGGGGTTTGGCAATCACTTTTGGAAAAAAAATAAAGATACTCCAATATAAAGTTCGTTCATTAATGGGAGGAAAACACCGTCATGCCCTGGATTCTATTCTCAGCTGGTTTGGTGAGATTTCTGCCTAGGGGTCATTTTTTCACGCATTAAGGAGGTTCTTTGCTACCTCAGCTGGAGACAATTTGGTCTTACTGGGATGATGATGTGTGCATTGATAATGTCTAAGAAAGAAAAGACACTGCCCTTCTCTCTCATGCAACATCTAGAAGAACCACTTCTCTGGGTATCCACCCAGCCCTGGGGCAGAATTCCAGCCAAACCTGGAATTTCATCACATTCAAAAACACTCCCTGAAGTTTGATGCACAAAGGATGGACAAAGCAGCAAATGCACTAGCTGTATATGTTGAAATATTACATATATCTAAGGAATAACTGCTATAGTGGTCCAGCCAAGGAAAACAGCAGAGCAAGTCAGATTGGTAGAGATGGGATAGATAGAGAAAGTGCCAAAATAAATAAGGTTTGATTATGGCTACACGCTGTCCTCTGCCTCTAATTCTCTCTTGCAGGGAATTTCCTAGAAGAAGGCCAGCATAAATGGTCATGCCTAGCTCAATAGTTCTCTAAAGTTAACCCATTCCTGGTTTGAGGGATTGTGCCCTCAATTTGCTTTCAAACACAATTATACATCAGCTAAGTTCTGCTGAGGTTTTTGGACAAAAAAAGCAGTGAATCTATTTTTCCTTTAGAAAAAAATGCAGTGAGCGGAAAGGCCCTTTTACTTCTCCTGTTGATGCTCTGCAATTGGGTTGTTTAAACCCAAGAGGAGTTAATCCTACAGAACACAGAAGTTACTGGAATGACTACAGAGCTCTCTTCCTTATCTGGATCCCCATCAAAACAGTCCAAGAGGGAGACAGCAGCAGAGATCTAGGAAAAATCCAGGTACTTTACCCCACTCCCAAAGTGCCTTAAGTGCCTAATTTATTTTTCAGATGCCTTAGCTTGGAATGTTGGTGGGTCTTATGTTTGACCTTTTTTTTTTTCTTTTTTCTTTCTTTTTTTTTTATGTGTTTGTTCTTGTTGGTTTGGTTTTTGTTGTTTGGGTTTTTTTTAATTGACAGTAAGAAGATAGAAATTTTACCATGAGAGTTTATTTGAATCAGGTTCATTGCAATTGAGTGTCATGGCTGAAGAAGACAGTTTCCAGGAAAGGGTAAACAGAAGGCCCTTGTGCACTGTACCCTGTTGCAAGAGCCATACTTGCAACTCCTTGTAGGGTGCATTCAAAGGTGCCATGCTTGAGTCACACCAAAGGAAAAAAAAATTCTGGGACCCCTGTAACATTATGACTTCACAGTAGCCTATGAATTTAGAGATAAACTGCAAGGAGAGCAAGCTTAAACTTGTACAGGATAAGAATGTAGTCAGTTAATATACAGTCCATCTTCCCTCTGTCTCTGTCCAACCAAATTAAATACACAAAAAGAGACTGCTCTGTCTCCTAAAGAGCTTTTTCCCCAACAGTCTAAACTGAAATGAGAATAGTAGAAGGCAGGCTCAGGAATGATTCATTAAGTGCAAAACAAGGGAAAATTCATACCAAATGTTCCTTGTAACTGCCCCGCTGCTTCCAACAGCCTTTCTTGTGTGCTGTAACTGTGGGGTCAAAGCTGGTGTTAAACTTTCACATGAGGTCTATACACATGAGTGTGGAGACTGTGTGCCTCTAAGATTCTCCCTGCAAACACCTAAATCCTGCTGTGCATTGCTTGGGTAGCCAGCTCCTGTAGTTGCCAGGTCTCCATGCATATTCAGGCAAGTATCCATGTAGGCAGGTAATAACTAACTAGCTACAACACGCTGAGTGAAGAGCACAAGGCAATCCCCAATGCACCCTGCAAATTCCAGAAATCCCCAGCATAGGGAAAGTACCACAGATTCACACCTGGGAATTTCCATGCTAAATGCTGGATTTAGCTCACAAAGTAAGCTGCACAGCCATTAAAGGTTTTGAGATTCTTGAGGCCTTTAAAATTATGGCCAAGAGAACTGTATCTCAACACCTAAACTGGGAATTGCAGCAGCTGCAAAGCCTGAGCTGAAGAGAGCTATGGAAGGATCAGTCTCTAACACCTATGCCTGCTTTTCTATAGAGAAATGCAACTCACATAAAAGAAGAGCAAATCCACTAAGCTCATCTTTGAACCCATCTTCCACCAGGAGTGGTGATGGAGGATATCCATGGTGTGTGAATTGCCTGCAGCCCCAACCCCTTTGAGTGCAGTCCTACCAGAACTGCTGACACGTCTTCAGAGGGGGAGCTGCTAATAGAGACCTTATGTGACACTGTAGCTGTTTTATGCAAAAATCCATAAAATTATTAAAGGCTTCTGCAGAATCAAAGAAAACTCACATTGAGAAAGGCCAACAGTTTTTTGGATGAAGCAATGTTGTAGCTTGAATCTTGTTGCCAGGCTTGCCTGCTTCTCTTTTCTCTTTTAATTTGTTCAGACTAGTTTGAAATGAGTCAGTGATGGTGCTTCCTCAGGAGAGTTTTGTGGCTTCCTAGCTCTTGCTGTGAGAAACATCATCCTCATGTTTGGCCAGGTTTTGTTTAACTCAAACCTGTACTCCTCCATTTCCCTTTCAATAAACACATCGAAAGCCCCACACTTTTTTCTAATGTCTCCAGGTAGCTTCTGGGCTTTTACTACCTTTTCCCATCACTGGGGGCACTTTGACATAGAGACATTTGAACAGGCCTTACTCTTTGGCCAAGCAGCTTGGGCATATGAGATTCTATTTCAAAAATTGTGTACCTGCCTTACTGAGCCAGAGTATGGGGTAAGAAGCCAAGCTAGGAGGCAGGATATGGTTCTGTTTGAAAGCAATATTGTGTTAATGCATATACACAGCTTTAGAAACGTAGCAGGGCTGTTACAGTGACATCTAAGGTTTCCCTAGACATTCCTGCTCTTTCCACCCTGTAATTTTATATAGCAAGCCAGTAAAATAAATGAACAGCAGACATAGGAATCTGCCTGGAAATACATTGATCCCAGTACAGAGGATCTGGACCCAACTATAGGTCTTGCTTAGAGGCTGGCCTTCAACTTTTGTTGACTCATCAGCCCTCCTGATTTCATGTTGGCTGAAAATATAGGGTTTTAAAAAAATACATTATTATTTGTAGACCTTTTACAAGTAGTCCATAAGCTGGAAGTGGAGCCTATGGAGGTAGTTTATAATTTCGCCACTCCGCCTATTTTCTTCTTCTCCTTTTGCATTGAAGACTTCACAGGGTTTTAAGCTGGCAATTAAAACCACTGCAGCAGTTTTATTAGCCCTGCATGCCATCTTGTTCTACCCATGTTATTTACTTATGCTAATTAGTCAGGTATTAAAGAACAAACACAGCAATTAATTAGTGGTCTAACCAGAATTATAAAGAAATAAAGGCTTTTCATGGGTGTCAGATTTGAGTCACTCACAGAAGCTTACAGAGTGAAAAAATGAAGAGAGATGAGTCATGGTCAAAAGAAGCATTTTCAGTCACGCAGTATGGCATCCAGATGTGTGGGAATTGACTTTTAGTTTTCAGGGCACCTTGAGTCTTCTGACAGCATTTATTCTCTCAAAGGGCTGGGTTTGACAGAGAGCAACAAGCCATGGAGAGACTGTGCTGTTCAGGGAAGCTGGCTTGATGTGGTGACCTCAGGTGTTCAGGTAGCTCATCTTGGACAGAGGAAAAACACCTTGCCCTTGAGGCTGGACTTGCACATGACTTCCTGTCTCAGATGTCCCTGGATGAATTTAGATGTATCTTCTTTACTGGAAATCTGAACTTACAACTTTGGAATTGATTTTGTGATAGCAAGGCAGTTTATGAAAAGGCAGCTATCCTGTGGTGCCTGATGGCCTGTGGATGTCACATCTGGAGGCCCTGGCAAAAGTAGCCCTGTCCTTCACTTGTTTGTACCATGCAAACACTAGCTTAACCTGTCCCTCTTGAGAACCAGAGCCATTCAAAGTACGTCACAGTTTTAATGTTTATTGTCCACTGTCTTTGATGGCCGTTTGGGAAAAGGATTTCTACTCCATAATTGTTGTGCCACAGAAGGATGGTTAGAATCCATCTTATTATGAAAACATGGAAAGTGTTAGTGAGGGAAGGCAGACAAGTGCAAACTTGCGCTGAAAGTGCAAGTATCCATTTCTGTATGCAAAACCCTTACAGTCACCAGCTAACACTTGCAGCTCAATACATGAACAGCTCAGAGGTTATTTGAGGTTCATCAAAATGCTCCTTCTTGGCTTTGTAGTCCATGACTCCACTACAGAAAGATTTCACACCCTCTGGTAACCAATCTAGGCAGATAATGAGTCACCCCTGAGATAACAACCAGTGATGCCCAGGAGTAAAGAGGATTTCAAGGAGAGACTCCTGGTGGCTGCAGACAGCATGAAGATGGATGATGAGAAATCACGCAGCACAGATGCATACAGCACTATGAAATAAACATGGTTCAAACTTTGGGATGTTACGTTTTTTGGCTGCTCCAGCTCAGAGTCTGCAGAGCCTCTGGTGAGCATTTGAGCACACTGCTGTCACTCTAAAGCAAAACCATGAGAAGAACCAGAGGAATCTGGCACATACAAACATGACCAGATATGTAACTGAATAATGACCTCCCAAACAGCTGAGAGGAGCAGCAGATCTCATATTCACCCAGAGAAAGGTTGCTAGCCCCATCTATTGCTATCATTGCTACTATTGTTATTTTTAATTGTCCCTTCTTGCCAGGGTGCTCTCCAGCCAAATGATGCATCCTAAAGGACAGCATGGCATCCACAGAGCTGCCAGTGAGACAGCAGGAAATGTTTGAGGGGTTCTCTCCTCTTGCTTCTTCTGCACAAGCTGTTTGAGGAGACAGATCAGTCAAGGAACTGAGAAACATCAAAAAATTAGACTAACCTCAGAACTGAAGCACTCAGCAGAAAAGAGGCCAGAGGGAGGAGGTCTCAGACACTTGAGGCTATGCCTGAAGATAGCATGAGTCAAGCAAGGATTGCAATGTGAAGGGCAGATGTGGAGCTGAACCTGCCCATTTTGGGAGCAAACGTCCTCCTAACACAGTCTTTGTTACCTACTGACAGCTCCTACAGAGATCACCTCTGGGGCAGTGTGGAGTTCCCTTTGCTAATGCTGGGAGCTGAGGGCACTCAGTGTGATGCAGTAAAGAACAAAAATAAAAGGTCTCAGCTCTGTAAGTGACTTCAGATGGTGTGGGCAAAATGGGACTAGAGAAATACTACTTAAAATAGTGCAGCTATTCTGAACAATGCTTACATGAATGACAGAGCTGCTATGATTTCAACGCTAAGAAAGTTTGCAAACTTTGTGTTTCCTGTTTTGATATTGACATGGTTATTAACAGCAAAACAGACATGAATTTAGGGCAGACATGAAACAAGGCCCGAACTGAACATGTAATATTTTTTTTTAATTTTACTGAGATAGGACTCCAAAGAATTTCATCCCTCTTCCTGAGGGATATTCCTCCCCTTTTACTTCTATTTAGCTTGTTAGCAGAAGAATGGGATTGAATTTGGTCCTTCAGTGGAGGCATACCCTGTTCATCCTGAGAAGCATGTAGCCCCATTGTGGGAGTGGGACCCAGGCATTCCACATGATCTGTTTGAGATGGGTGAAATAAACTTTATAGAACAGGGAGAACCACAAAAGTTACCATTACTGAAATTTAGTTGAGACACCAAAAATTAATTTTCTTACCATTGTGAAAAGCATCAAAGAAGGCATGGAAAAAGGGAGAAATTAGGATTTTGAGGATTTCCTCCAAAAAGGCAAAATAGCTCTCTTCTCTATGTTGGGCAAAAAAAGTCCCAAATCTGCCTAAGGAAGACAATCTACAGAATCACAGGTAATTTCTTGATGGCCCTTGATCCAGCCATTAAATAGGCCTGACATTGTTAGTGTATAAGACCTGGTGTTTTTGCAGCTTGTAGTGGCATGGCTGGAAGCCATATATAGAATTATATAGACAGGATGAAATGTTTCCAAGGGAAAACATGCACAATGAGAATATGCTCTGTTCTTCCCTAAAGCAACAGGCACTGTTGCCAAGCTATGCTCAGTCAAGCTGCTGTACGTACCAGGAAATGGGCTGCCTTCCAATGTAAAGCTATAAAACAAGACAGATAAAAGGGGTTGAAATAAAAATAAAGGGAAAGTGGAAACTTTTTTCCTTGCTTATATTTCTCCCTAGACATGGTTAGCCCTTGGAAGATGCTGCCATTATTATTTTCACCATGGCATCCATGAGCTTTCACCATGCCAGGCTCTGGTGGCCTTGCCCATCTCCTGCAGCTCAGCAGGTTCCACATGCCTGAGCAGCAATTTGCAGGTGGCTCAGAGCAGCATTGCTGAGCCAGTACCCAGTGCCTAGCTAAATGGGAATGAGAAATTACTCCCCTGGAACAGACCTCTTTTATTCCATGGCCTTTCATCAAGTTCTGAGGGGAAAAAGTGAAGATATTGAAGAGTAGCTACAGAAGGATCATGTCCCCTCCTCATGCTTCAGTTTCCCCATTATGTGTCAGGTGCAAATATTTCACCCCAGAGCACTGTATGGATGGAACAGTCACTATGTGCACAGCTCTGTCATCACCACGGGTTACTAACACATCATTGCACCTATTGCTGTGTCTTCCCTCAGCCTTGACTGAAATCCAGGATGAAGTGAAGGGACACATACACTGCACAGAGATATTCACTCCCTTCCTTCAGAGCTTAGGTGTGACAAAAAGCAATTCTTTGCTATTAACTGCAACAGGTCCAGACAGTGATGCTGTTTTTGCATGGATGATGCCATTAAAAACAGAGAGGGAGAATGGATGAGGAAGGACAACATTTCTCTATTACCCCCCAGTTAAAATTTCCATTTGAAAACACCAAAAATAACACATTTTGTCAATGCCAAAACATTATTCTCAAATATTAAATGTAATAATGTAAATATGGAATAGAAAGTATCAATACACATGGTACCTTATGCCCAAATATAAATGTAAGCTGGACAAAAACAAGCTGTGAGTGAACAAATTGGAAAACTTGGAACAAAGTAAGATTTTCTTGCTGCTGTAGCAGCCTGACATTTTTCAGTCACAAATTTGCTCAGCGTCACATGTTCCCAAGAAACATTTTGCCTTGAAATGTCCCTTTCCAATGGAAAACAGCTTCTGTCACAATTTTTTTTCAGCCAGCTTTGACTGTGGCCAGCAAGGGCCCATGGGGATCCTCTGGGGAGAGCTCAGTGCGTTTGCTTGGGAGTACAGCATGCCCTCAAAAGATGGTGCTGCAGATTAAGAATAGACAGCATGGGACCCAACATCTCTGCTGAAAAAAAATGAGGAGGAGGATGATTTTTTTCCTTTAGCGTTGCTTCAGCACAATGCCAGGATATTCTGAGAACATGTGTCAGCACTGCTCTCTAAAACCTGAAGCACAGGCACACATGGGCTCACACTGAGGTCTGACATCTCAGGAACCAGCACAATCCTAGTGGAACTGAGAAGTGTTAACTAGAACAGAAGAGGTTTTGAGCCATGGAATTGGCAAACTCAAGGACATGAAGCTCTGGTAAGGGAGATTACTTGAGTTCTGTTTTGTTTAAAGGAAGTGCATACCTGTGTTGCTCTTATCTGTGTTTGGGACTTTCTTGAAGTCCTGTCTCAAGCAGATTTTCTGACATAAGTTAAGGTTGTGCTCCTTAACAGCCTGTCTTGGGGGATGACTAAGAACATATTCTGGATTTTGTCTGTAAAAAACTGTAAATCTGACATTTCCACTCCTTGTCCCTCCCCACTATAGCACTAAGGAGTTTTCTGGAGATGGAGGATAGACAGATTCATGTCACCCTTAACCTTTGCCTCCCTGCAGAAGTGTGAGCAGCCAGGATGTGCAGAGCCAGACTCAGAGTGAGGGTAGCCAGTGGAGGGAGATAAAGTTGGGGTCATTTCAACAGTAGAAGCAGGAGGCTGCACAAGTTCAGTGAAGTCTTTTTTCAGGGGTAAATGATAGGAGGAAATAAGGCCTGTCCCTTCTCAGCAGGACTTCTCTGCTCTGGTCAGTGTCAGGCATGAAATAGATGAGAAGAAGTAGGGTTGCCTCTCCAAATTGAAGGTGTTTTTAAGAGTCTCTGAGACTTCCAACTTCTTTACCTTTGAAGCAGAGGAAAGAAGGTGATTTGATCAAAGTCTTCCGGTGAAGGTTTCCCTTGGAAATCCAGCTCCAGCTGGCAACAGCCAAGGTGGCCCTGATTGCCTGATCTGCAGGTGAGGGAAAACTGGGCAAGAATCCATTCCAAATCTGGAACAAATGGCCCTACTATAGTGAGCACAGTGGTGTGTCCTCTCTGAGGCTGGTTGGAAAGTGATAAAAAGCACACAGGAGAAGGTGTAAAGCTGAGGATTCCTGTATGCTGACGGTGCAGGCAGAGAGGCAAGCACAGCAAAATACATTCATTTGGTGGAGCTGCTGTGGGTTTGGGCATGGGGTTATTGCAAAGATATGATTTACATTTGGAAAATGAGAAATGCACGTGTCTGTGGCTTTCTCACTTGCACCTGTGCTGTGCTACTGTGGAAGGTAGTGTGGTACTCCTTTAACAGGCTTGGAACCCTCCCCCAGCATTTAACATCTCTCATTTTTGAAGCTGCTGGGAGTAGGACAGCAAAGGGCAATCCGAGAAGTGTTTTCTGGGCCAGATCCACACCTGATATTTCTTGCTTGTTCATTTGGCTGTCTAAAGCCCCAGCATGCACTTGTAAATGCAGGCGAGATGCAAGATTGGGCATGAGGACCTGAGCTTTTCTCCCTGTGAGTTTGACTTTTAGCCTGATGTCATTATGAAGGTTTATTCAGTTTGTTCAGTTTAATCTGCCAAGCCCCCCCCTCCCAAAAATGCCCTCAGACCCTCAAATCTGCCTACTGTTGCAAAATCAGAGCTTGTTATGATACTGAAAGACTACAGAAACAGATGTGAACCCGTTATGAGGGAAGGGTGACGGATGGAATTTCACTTAGGAGTGACTGAATCTGTTAAAAAAAAAAGAAAAAAGAAAAGAAAATAAGAAGGGCTCTAAGAAAATGCAACCAATAATTAATACAGGGATTGAGCTTGCCTGAGGCTACCTGGAGGCCCAGTGCTTAGGAGAGAGAAAAGAGGATTAGGTACTTGGCTTGTAAGAACAGCACCCATCAGCTCCAGCAGATAAGATAATCGCTAGAGAGCCCTGTGCCTCCTGCCTGGTGGCGTTGGCTGGCGGAGGGACTCGAGTTACCTCCACACGCCCACACGGGAGCACAATTAGCGAGGTGCTGCAGGCAGGGCTGCTTTCCTTGGAAAACAGAGCTGAGCCCTGCAGCTGGAGGCCAGAAACTGGGAGGTGAGTCTGTTCCAGCAGGGAGGCTGCTGCCATGGAAGGGTATGGCACTGATATTGCCTCCATTCCTGCTCAGATCAAAGGGGGTAAAGAGTCTGGGAACAGACTCCTTCCAATGACATCAAGCAGCGACATGAACTCAGACCAGGGACAGAGTAAATACATGTGTGTGTGTATGAGTGTGTGTGTGTTTAACACAGCATATAGGCAAACAAAGACTTTGCCATGGGATGTAGCTACAAGAACATCTAGCCAGATTAAAGGAAAAACAGAAAGGCTCTGAATTTTCTGTTGAATACAAGTTTTTTTCACAGTAACTGGAATGAATTGTCATGGTTTTGATAGAGATGCTAGATTCATTGATACCTAGTGCAGGCCAATATTGGCTATTTAAGAGCAGAAAAAGACCTAACTTTGGGTCTGGGTTTGTTTCATCCCATGTGGGTAAATTCTAACATTTTACTCCTTTCTGGGGCCCTCCTGGTGCTGCTGAGTGTTTGATCTGGGACATGCCAATAGACCTTAGTTCTGCCATTATCTGTGATCCTGTGAAATAATCTAGCCTATCTCTCTAGAGAAGTCTGAACTGCATCATCTAGGGTAAGTGATATGTTTCAATAGTCTCTCCCCTGGGAGATACTTCTTGTATTTGTCTGGCTCTGCATCCCCAAGACACATCACTGGTGGGAATTCTTAATCCCACTGACAAAACCTTTCCTTGATGTCATGGTGCTTACTCATTGCTTGGAAACCTGCATATGCTTTGCCCTCCTAATCAATTTTTAGAAGTGGCTTGGTGCCATTTGCCCTCCCTTGATCCTTCCAAAAAAAGCAATTCCTTCCAAGCTGGGCACTGCTGTCCCCCTTTGTCCAGCAAATTATTTATTTATAATTTTTTTGAGGACACAAAAGTTCTCCATCCAGATCCCCAGAGCTATATATAATTTGTGTGCCTTGTTCTCATATTAGGGCTTGCAAATAAGGAAAACATCTTGCTGTGCTGGATCAAGCATTTCACAGCATCGTGCCCTGGCTCCCAAGACAGTTTGTGTTACTGGCCAGCTGCCTCTGCACATGGGTCCAGTTGCATCAGCCCCTACTCCTGCTCAGAAGTCAATGGGCCAAACTCTGCCCTTACTTGGATCCAGGGACAATCTTAGTGCAGTTGCAAAGGTAAAAACAAAATTAGAATTGTGCCTCCTCTTCTGTACTTGTTCTCCAGGGAGGAGAGGCAGAAGATTAATGGCAGCTTGCTTTGCCCAGTGTTTTCCATCTGTGCAAAGTTATTCACTTTCTGGGATGGTCAGCCCAGGACTGTTCAGATCATTTTGGCCATGCTGATGCTTCCCAGAAAAGTTTATTTTGCATATGTGTGTGCTGAAACACCAGTCTTTTTAAAATGCATGCCCCAAAATGCTGGTGCTACTTGGTCACATGAAATACTGGTGAAGATGGTGAGATTTGAAAGTTTATTTCAGTAAGTTGCTCCTGGAATCAGGAATTTCATAATGAATTTCCATTTTTTATTGGTAGCCCACATAGCTCCAGAGAAAACCTTAAAGGAAAAAATAAATCCCTTGCAGCTCCAACATTAGAAGGCAAGTAAATCTCTTTCTGTCAAATGTATTTCTTCTTGAGGTCCTATCTCAAAGTGAAATAATTTTGGTGTCCAATCTATCTCCTTAGTTAAGAATTTACTAGCATTGCATAAGCTTCCCGTAACAAGGTAACCAGATACCAGTTGACTGGTAAAAATAGCTTTCCTGTGTTAGCCAATCCCTAGTTAACTTTCTTCAGCTGTCTTCAAAGATGATATTTAAATCCATCCATCTTCTGGAGGCATGGAGGATACTGATACAGAGACAGAGGTACATGTCAGCTCATGATAGTTTGTATTAATTACTAGGCTATATGAGTGTTTGAACATAACTCTGGGAGTGATGGAAATCAGCCTCAAGGGAAGCATTTGACATCAGGCTTGTCCTGGGATTCTTGAGAAGAAAAGGAAGATAAGCTGAAATACTGAAGGGAGGTTGTTGGAGAGGCCTCCAAGATCTTGTCTTTGCAATGCCAGTAAGTTGAGAGAAAAAGAAATGCTGTGTGTCATACAGGAGCTAGATTGCTTTGCAAGGAAAAGGTTGTTCACATAAACCACCTTCTGATCCAGGCCAGGGTAACATCCCTCGACACAAAAAGTCATGAAAACTGCTTCCTTGTGGATATATGCCCAGTATTTCCCTTGTCATTCTTTACCATGCAACAACCCTCTCTGCTGTATGACTGCTTGCCATCTTTGTGTCCTATAGCCCCTTCATCAACTCCTCTCTTTTTGCTACATCTTAGTAAGTGATCACACATGTATTTTCAAACTTAGGACTTTTTGGCCAAGCACAATAGAGAATTGCTGGGAACACACTGCACACTGTAGCTTTTCACTTGTCAAGAGAGCATTAGCTGGCCCCTAGCTTCTATAATCTGCCATTGTTAATTGGGGAACATAATCTCTTGGAGGTTATACTGCGCTGGTTGAAGGTTGTTGATGGAGTCAGATGATCCACATGGAAGCATAAGCCAAAAGACAGCAATTTTGAGACCATTAAGATATCCTTTTAGAAGGCAAGGATACAAGTATTAGGCAAACTTGGGAACTGAAAGACTGAAACAAGGAAAACAATGACTCTGGAAAGTGGTTTGGAACAGTTATTTGAATAAAGGTACCATTTTTCAATGGTCAGAGGAGTACACCCAGAAGATGTTAGGAAAAAATATCATTGAGGCAGCCTAGGGGAAGAGTATGATCTGCTTAAACTCTAATCTGCCACTGCTTACAAGTGTGGCTTTTGCTTTAATTGTCCAGGGTTTAAACAGAGCCGTGGAGAACAGAAAGTATTCCAAGTGACTGAATTGGATGGGCAAAGAATAATCCAAACTCTTGAAAAAACTCCTCCATGACACAAAGTCAGTGTTTTTATCTCAGCATTTTCAGGGTCCTCTGATGTTGTCTCAGAGGGTCTTCCTGCAGGCTCAGATCTTTTCATGGTCACCCCTGGCATGTCCAGCCAGCACCTTGTTTTCCCAGCACAGTTCCTGACTGTCCTGACCCCTGTTTTCAGATGGGTTTGACTGAGGCAGCAGGAGGTGGGCAAAGTGACTTTTGGAAGGCTCTGCAGGGTGACTCAGCAGCTTGGCTCGGGTTACATGACCCAGAATCCACTTGGCACAAAATCTGCCTCTTCTCACTGCTGCTCTACTGCTCTGCCTGCTGCAGCACAGCTTGTCCTCACCCTCACTCACCCCGACCCTCACTCTGGGGCTCTGCTTATAATCCTTTCTGTAGCCACCAGGACAGTTCTTAACTTGGCCAGGACTTTTCCCTTTCAGCTCCTCCAGGTATCAATGACCCAGATAAGTCTGAGCTTTGGTTCTGTCTGAAGACAATAGATGGAAGGTACTTCTGCCCCACACTGCCATGTTGCCCCTGGCTAGTCATACACTTCCCACCCCCATGCTCCTGTTCTGCATCAGCCCTTTGGAATTCTTTTCATCTCCAACCCTTGCAACTGACTGCTTCTTCCTGTCTGGATCGAAGTTGAAAGCTCCATTTGTTTAATTTGGCTTTTAATTGACCTCATCCAATGCTTGTTGATGTCTCAGCTAATCTGCGTTTCTCCTCTGCTTATCTAGCGCAGTCCTTTGAAGTCCCCAACACGATAAACTGTCCTGTAAGAGAGAATGAAAGATGAATGAGACAAAATTTCCCATATAGCTCTCACTTTGCAGTTAATATTTTAGTTAGTATTTTAGTTTATTCTGAGGCAAGAAGGAGAAGGAGGCTTCCAAAGGAATATAAAACAATTTATGTTCATCGTCACTTAGCTGGAAATTTTTGTGACAACCTCTGCTAGATAGTCACATCATTCACCTCTCCATCTGTCAATAACAGCAGATAGCACAAGGCTGCTCTGCACAGAGGTATTGCAAAGCCTGCATCTCTCAGCATTTGTGAACTGTTCAAACATTGCTGGGGAGGATGGGAGAAAATGTGTTGCTGCCAGTGCTGTTTGCTGTTACCTGTTTTGTCTAGGGCAGCTGGGGGAGTTAGACATGAAAATGCCACTGAAATGAGAACTGGGGAGAAAAGATGGGTGAACATTGTGGAAAGCACTTCAGGCTGCCTCTTCACATGATCAGGCAGAATCACAGAATGGGTGAGGTTGGAAGGGACCTCTGGAGATTATCTACTCCAACCCCCTTGCTAAAGCAGGTTCGCCTACAGCAGATTACATAGGATCACATCCAAGTGGGTTTTGAACATTTCCAGAGGAGACTCTGCAGTCTCTGTGGGCAGCTTCTTCTTGTGCTCTTACCTGATGTTAGCTAAGACATACCCCTTCATCCTCTCTGTGTCTGCAGAGAACAAAATGGTTTTCTCAGACTCCCTTGATTGCCAGAAGCATGAGCTAAAAAGCAAAGCCAGGCCTGGCTTCAGATCTGAATTCAATATTTTCAGGTAAATGAATTTCTGAGGTCATGAAGCTGGCTGGGATGGGGTCCCACCTTAAGTGCAAGTGTCACCATCTCAAGGCATTTGGTTTGCTCTGAACTCCAGGACTTCTATTGGAGGCAGCACAAACATAGCTGGAGAGCTTGGATTTAAAAAAGAGGCTCAGCCACCTCAGACTGCTGCTAAAACCAGTGTTTAGGAATCTGAATTAGTACCTGAACTCCACTGAAAGCTAACAGGATTTGGGCTCCTAAATAGTAGAATGTGTTCTTGCCTTCCGTGGTAAATGCTTTAAAGCTTCCAATTTTCAAAGTTGAAAATAGCAAGACAAATACATCCTTAGTGTAATGGATCCAGTCCTCATTGATTTCAGCTTTTGGGGCATTATAGTTATGAAAGTGCTCTGTGCAAAGTTTGCAAAGAAATAAAAGACTTTGCAGAGGCACAGCAGGGAGCATTACAAATCAAAGGATAAGTTCTGCAAAGCTGTTTGCTCATGAGTCACTGCATGAACAGAGTCCAGGACTCAGAGGAAATAAAAGGGTCTTACTAAAAGCAGCATACCATTGAGTGTGTTTGTATATATGTGCAAAGCCCAGTCTTAGCTCCAGAGGCATCACAAAGACTGAAAAAGTCCATGGCAGGAATTTAACTTGGTTCTGTCAGATACAAGCCTGTTATTTTCATCCTGAGACAGTGAGCTCCACTCTTCACTGCCCAACCCAATTCTGCGCTCAAGAGCTTAACATTTTGGGCTATTCATTGTTAATGTTATTTACTCATAAAAATCACTGTCTGAGAATGCAGAGAAATGCGTTAAAATGTGTAATGCAATGGAAGCTTTGGATCAAACTCAGATCTGTGCCAGGAAAGGAAAAGATCCCATCCTCAGGTACTCTCCAGATGTGCAGAACTAGGCAGTTATAGGTGGAGACATAAACTTTTTAACCTGTTTTTTCTAAATCTTGAAGTTTCTCATGCAAACTTTTTAATAAAATTGCAGCATAAAAATCCATTGCCAAAGGGCACAGTGAAATGTTTCAGCTGAAAAAAAAAAAATTCTAAGAGCTGGTGAGTCACTTAATGTCCAGTTGAGGACTTAGAAAAATTTCAAGGACCATATGGATATCGAAATGTGCTAATCACCTTCGCAGAATTAATATTGGTATCTCTTGTAACAGGTCTTCTCTAAGTGGTCCCCTTTCCAAATTTATTTGCAATGTGGTTCTTGGAAGAAAAAGAGAAAAAAAAATCGTGTCTGTCTCCATTCTCCCCTCATAGATACCATCTGGATTGCGGACGAGTCACCCAAATTAAGATTGGTAGGGAAAAAAAAAAGCCTCTCATTTGTCTTTCTAAACTGATATTTTCACTATTTGCATTTTGCACCAGCTGAAACAAGATCAAATTTTCTGGTAGCGAATGTTTGTTAACATGACTTCTATTTTATTAAGAAGAAAAAAAAAATCATGGCAGTCATTTAGCTGTAATGGCCAAGATATAAAATGTCAGTTTTATTTATGGCAAGTAGCTGGGTAGAAAATATGTTCTGGCATCACTTGAGATTTCAAGAACTTTGTTTGTCTTTTTCTCTTACTGCATGAAATAATGCCGTATTCTTAACAAACAAACAAATCAAAACAAACGAAGAAACAGCCCTCCCCAGCAAGAGGGATCATGTTCTTCTCCCCAGACAATGACCTTCAGGGTGAGGGGACCTGCTAGAGATGCAAGGACACGAAAATCAAATCATATGCAACAGGGACTTAAACCCATGCTTTCTACCTCTGAGTTTACATGGCAATCACTGGATAAATGGGCACTCTGGAACTGCTGTTTTCGGCTCTGTTTTTGAATAAAAATTCCATGCTTGGATGTGAAAACTGTTCGTGTCCTAAAAAAAAAACGTCACTGAAGCCAGTCCACCCTTGCCACGTGTGCAGCTGTCAATGAACCCACATTTTCCGACAACAAACACTTCCATCGGAAAATTCCTCCCCAGTTCTCAGTGATGAGCTCTAATTTATTCCTTCTCCAAGTCCCCAGAGCTGCTCCCAGAGTCAGCAATACCCAGACTGTGGCTGGGAGGACAGCAGCCACTCTGGGACTCGTGCAGGGCAGCAATCTGGGTTTGTGTTACTGGCACATGAGTGTTACACTGATGTTGCTCCTGACTTGCATCTCTGGTGAGCCTACACACAGTCTTTAAATCATTCAAACACCATCTGAATCAGCTTCATAAGCAGGTCTGACCAAACTGAAGAACCTATGATTTCTGAGGGCATATTTTTGCATATAGTTTGATTCTTTCTCTGCTATAATTGATTTCTCTGTGGTTTACCTTTATCTCTTTTCTCAAGGAAGCTTCCTTACAAGGCCACCATGCCACTCACCACAGACAGGTAAAAAGCTGCCCTGGTATGGTCCTCTTATCTGGAAAAATGACATAAGGCAGAGCCCTGCCTCTTCTTACACTGGTAAATTGGACAAGCCAGGTTCTCTAAGCACTTTTCTTTTTAGTGCTTCAAAGAGACACTATCTGGCCAAAAAGAGCCAAGTATGGATTTCCAAAAACAGACTTAGATCTCTCAGCCAAGCACATACTGGAGCTCTGGTTCTTCTATCCCATGACAGCAGAATTATAAAAAGCAGGGCAGTCCCTGCTACTTTTTAGCTTCTGCTTCTACTGGCATCCCAGGGTTTCCTTTTCCAATCCAACAGAATTTTGGGACCTAGGCCAGAAAATGGATTCTCAAAATCTGGATCTGCACAGTGTGTATACCAGTTTAAATCATCTTTTTCAATTTCTGGACTGGTTGTTCCAGGAGGCTAATGAGGCTTTGTTAGCAGAAGGGTACAATGGGTCTTCTGAATGCTTTTGAGTGGGCAGGCCCTACTTCCAAAAATACCTTGCATTTTCTGCTGTTAATTAATGTAGTGTTAATTGCTGCATTTTCCTTAGACTGAGAATCCTCATCTGCAGCATTTGCCAGACATCGTGTGCAAGGGCTGCATGAGCCAGGCAGTTTTAGCTCCTCTAGAAATGAAGGTGTTTGAATAAGAGGTGCAACATCCAGAGCAAAACCATTGGATTCCCCAGAGGAGCCAGGAGCCCACCTGCTGTCAGAGGGGATTATGAGCTGAGGCTTTTTGAGCATTTTGTATGTAAGTGTCTGTCAGTGCCATTTAGGAGAATGGCTCTGGAGGATGCGTGTCTGTGAGAAGGTGGACTAGCAAGCCCCAAAGACTGACAAGCAGGAATCTTTCAACACCCAGGACAGAAGCCCAGCACAGCACAACTGCACTGTCTGAGGTAGCAGTTCCTCCAGGTAGTGTCACCACAGCATCAAAGCAGTTGAAACACATAAAACTCCCTGAAGCATAATGATATTTCTAGCTTGCAGAGCCATGGGGGAGATTGCAGGAGGTCTTAGAAAGGGCACAGGCAGAGTGGGTCTTACTTTAGGGTAGGGAGATGGCCTAGGAGTTTCTTCCAGCTCTATTTGCCTAAAGTGCTTTATTGATAGAAGACTTTGATCTACTGAATGAAGACCTTACTTAATCTACTGTAAGATGAATGACAAATTGAAGAAAAATAGAAACTAAACATTTTTTTAACAGCAGAACAGTTTATCTATTTATTTATGGACTTGGTTGTCAGTAGCCTGATGCACAAGTCAGGAAAACATGCTGACAGATACATTATACAGACATGGTTATAAGCTTGACACAGGGTACATCAGGTCTGCTTCTCTAATGTGCTATTGGAGCTTAGTTTTGATCTTTGAGTGGATTATTGACCTGAATTAATTCAATGCTGATAATGGGACCAAAAAGAGATTGTAGCAGTGAGATATTAAAATAGATGCACTGTGGAAGCCAACTTACCACTATTGCAGAGCACAAAAATCACAGGAAAGTGGGCTGAGAAAAAATGGTTCTGTTGCCACTTCCTCTCTCAAAGCAGGACTAATTATGTCATCCCTAAACTTGAAGGCCTTAACTGGTAAGATTGTTCTCCCATAAGCATAATAAAAGCATTTCTTTCAAGGCCGTGCTTCAGTGATTATCCCAAACAGAGTAATCATCTAGCAAAATGAAAATCCTCCAAATCCCCATATTTCAACCACAGCTGATGCCCAACATGAATGCTTGGAATATTTACAAGAACTGAATTTGTACTGTAGCCTTTACAGTTTCTTTCCTTGGTATTGCAGGCACATTTACCATGGCAAATGACTGGCATTTACCATGGCAGATGAGTGAGAGAAGAATTTCTAAGGTCATAAAAATCATGAATGTGCATGTTAAACACGATGAATGCTTGGGGAGGGCCAAGTGCATTCTCTGATGTTACCCCACAAAAATATCAGGTCCCAGTTTCAAGGACTCATTCAAACTCATTGAAGCCCTATTCAACATATCTGTCCATTAAGTACAGAATATGAACAAATTCAGTGGCAATATATGGGAATGCATCTTGGTACAGAGCGTGTATTAAGAGCCATCTTGGTGAAGAGTGTGTATATAATGTGCCAAAACCTACTCTAAATTATACTGTGTTGGTCTTGAGCAAGTGCTGAAGTTACTCAGATTATGCTGCTGTCAGAATGGATCCTAATACTTGAAGTACAAAAATTAGCATTCCTTGTTGAGCATACACCTGCATGTTAAACCAAACCGAAAAATGTCTGGGCTAAGGGGTTTCTGTCAGTGTTGCAGACTCATGCACCATCTCTTCACTGCTAAGGGAAGACATTTTCCTTGAGATGTTATTTTGCAACTTGAAAAAGATTAAACTCATCTCTGTCCAAAGGCTGCAACACGAGCCATGTTTAAAGAGTCTTTTTTTAAGAAAAAAAAGTGTAAATAATATAATTGTGGTACCCAGAATAAGGGTCTTCTGTGTTCTTTCAGCTGAAGAACTGTCATAGTTTTAAGGCATTATTCTCCTCCTCAGGTTTCTGGTTTAGCAAAATGCTTCAGCACGTGGTTAATTCTAATCACTTAAGTCATCCCATTCAAGTCAGAGCTTAAACACTTTGCTGAATTGTGTTTGAAGTGGGGAATGAGAGCTTGAATTTTCAAAAGTCTCTAATTGCAATTAGCTATGCCAAGGGTAGTTTTTCATCTTATTTCTGTATTTGGTGGACAGTTTGGATTAGAAAAGAAATGGCTGCAACTCCTGTTGTATATACAAAACTCTTCTGACTACTTGATGGGAGATTGTAATGCAGAGCTTTGTCTTAGAATAGTTTTGTCCAGGAATTTATTCCAACTTTTCAAAATAGAAGCAGAAGTTATCTCAAAATCCCAATCTGTTTTGTGAGAGCCTTAGGTCTTGTAATTAAGATACTGTGGCTTAACAAGTTACCAAGCATCAGCTAAGCTGAGGTAATTGTCTGGATGCAAACCTTACAGTAAATACTTAGCCTAAATGCTGAGTCAATTTATCCCTGGGCAAATGAAGAATAATGTAATTTAACACTTCAGACTAAGCTGAAATGAATCACTGTGTGTTTGCCACAGGCGAAGAGAAGAGATATAGGGAGTTGCCCGATCTGAGGAGAGGATGGTAACTCTCAACTCTGGCCACTTGAGAAGTTCAGGCATTTTCACACTGATGGGAATGGAAAACAACTGGTACTTAACAGTTCTGCCACATTATTTTACAGGTGTTTAACCACTTACTGGTCTAAGGAGGGAGTTCAAATGTAGCACATTCAGTAGTGACTGAAATGGCCATTTAATGAAGTACAATACAGCTGATGGTTCTCAGCCCATTTCTGAAGAATGTGTCCATCATAGAAATTGTTTACATGAAGAGTAGATCTTTGAAAAAGTTAAAAGGAACAGTCTGTCCATCTGTATGAAGCTAATGAGAAGGCCAGGAAGAAAAGACAATCAGGGAAAGGTAGAAATCTGTATGAATATCTTTGAAAGGATGAATAGGGAATGATTTCCCACTGTCTCTTCGCATTCAAGAACTGGGGTATACCAAAAGAAGCTAAGTGGAAGGACAAAGGAAGGAAGAGAGGATGTTTTTCCACACATTTTGCAATGCAGCTGTGGAACTTCATGCTGCAGTTTTATGCGGTTGGGGAAAGTTTATTTGGGTTCAAAAATATTTAGACAAATTCACAAAAGTAAAATACATGAAAGGTTTTAACAAAAAAAAAAAAACAAAAAACATTTTGGCTCAGGAGGTTAGTGAGCCACAAATTTTTTGGTCTTGAAGTACCTGAAAGAGTCAGACAGAAACTGAATCCATGGGCAAGTGACCATACATGTGTGTTAATGGGGGCACAGTGCACATGAATTGTGGGTATACAATGAAGGATGAATGGAGAAACTCTTGGAACCCTTAAAGCTTTTGGAAGACATCAGCTTGTGTATAAAATGTCAGGCTCAGCAGAGAACAAGGGCCAAAACTCGGCCATGGGGGTGAACTCATCTGTTGCTTTAAGCCAGAGGCATTTTAAGGAAGTGATTTCTTCAAAGCAAGGGTAAAGCATTCTGATGTGGTACCTGGAGGAGGGTTAATCTACTGGGAATTTGGCATGTTCAAGTGTGTACAATAATCTTTCAGGCCTCTAGGGTTTGGATTTGAAGGGGTAAGAGGCAGCTGTATGCAGATTCATGAGGAATGAGGTCAGGAACTGAGGCAATTCTTGCCAGCTACCTTTGCCTGGTGATTTTATTACAGCCATGTAAGCAACCAGGGGAACTTAAGACATTTATCAGGAATCATTAGGTTTGATCTATAGACCATAATGACTGCATATAAGATAGTGAAAGTAGCAGGACACTTACTAAATATTCATTTAGTATTCAGAAGAGAAGTTGTCCAGGGTGGTTCAGTAACAGACACAGACAATCCTTTAAATTATTATTTTCTTAAAGAGAAGAGGCTGATTTGAAGCCCATGGAAGTCAAGGACATATTGAGTTGTGGGACAGTGCCACATTTTTTAAGTCTATGGGAAGACAGATGGAGAACAGAGCATGACATTCAAGCATCTTTTACAATGGTCAAAAGGTTAAAAATGAGTTTAGCTTGAGCCTTGAGAACTTTAAAACTATCTCAACTGTTGATGATGAGATGGAGACTCAGCAATTTGCAGAGGTCTTTCCCAATTGCAGGAGCAGACTGAAATAAATGGTGTTTTCTTTCCACAAAGACAGGAATAACATTTTCTGCTTATGAAGGGATATTCAATAGCCCAGGAGGGTAATACTCAAGATGGAGGAATAAATGGCAAAGCAGCAGTTCTGTATTGTTCAATATGAGATTGAGGGGGTAGAAAATGGACCAGACAAAATGGGAAACAGGGTTTCACGTTGCACTGAAAAATGGGTGTATAAAGGAGGACATTGCCTTGCAAAGTGTCCAAAACAGGAAGCTCCAATTCAGCATCAGTGAAGCTGGAGCTGAAGTACAGGGCTCTCACACTTCAAAAAAGGAACAAAGCAACTGGTGAGATCTGGAGGAAAAAGAGGAGGCAGACTGAGTATCTAGAAAACTCTGAAGGAAAGACTGACAACTTAAGCATCCAACCCACTCTTGACCTTTGTGTTTTAAAGAGGAATGGTTGTAGAGGAAGATGCTGAAAAGCTCTTGTGTTCTCTGGTGCAAAAGAAGAGAGACTGAAGGCTTGAAAAGGTATGGGAAGTGTGAGTTTGACACTGGGAGGATAGCAAGGGGACTGAAGCTCTGAACTCTCTGCCTGTTAATTTGAGGTATCTCCACAGCTGAAGGATTAAAATGACAAATTAGACAGCTGTCTGTGATACAGGCTGACCACAGATACAGGCAAGGCATGAGCACTTCAACAACCTTCACATGCTCACAGTGACCTTCCTTCCCAAAGGCCTCCCTGTCATGGACACTTCTCTCTGGTACCTTTTGTAGTGGAGCAAGGAGCACTTCTCTTGTCCAAGATGCACTTACACCATTTCTAGTCCAGAAACCATGCACGTACTGTGAGGCGCCTCCTAAGATTTATGCAGCTTTTGGTCTGATGCCAGGACAAAGAAAAATAACTGCACAGTGCGAGAAAAGTGTAATTTTTTTTCTGCCAAGTTGACATTTTTAAACTTTGTAATCAACTTGCTGCCGCATCAGAGGCCTTTTCGGAGTATCTGATTACTAAAACACTTTTTGATTTACCTTTGTGTCACTTCCTTATTTATGTGATTTGCTGAAGGTTTCAGAGGTGATATGTCTCAACCATCCTCAGTGAAAAGTGCCTGGATAATTATAAGTTCCTGTAAATCACCTTCTGTCCTTGGGCACTATGTATTCAGCTCCAAAACCTCTGTCCTGCTTCTGTGTTCTGCATCTGTAAATCTCTTGGTGTCCATGGATCATGGCTTTTAGTGTTTCTTACACAGGGACAGTGTTATCAACAAGACTGCTAACATGAGTTGTAGATTCTCTGGTGGAAACTCCTTGAGACTAGGGATGTGAAAACAGATCTGTGTCCTTCTCTAACTTTGGGTGCTTATGCTAGGATCAGAATCACTGTAGACATTCTGTGCATATATTTAGGAGCAAAAGAGAGGTGCTTCCTAAGGAATACAGATCTAAGGCCAAATTTTAAGTGTTAATATCACTCCACAGTCCAGGTAGGGATCCCCATATTCGTGACATGGCTACCTCTGTTTTGAAGCATCTCAGAGATGACATACTAAATGCAGGTTCATGAAATGGTTTATAGAAGTTAGACTTCTGTTTGTTTCTTGTTCCCATCACCTCACCTGGAAAGATCAACTGTGTCAGAACTTTCTCTCACATGAAGATCGTTCTCTTTAGAGCTTTTATTTCTCTGGCTCCCTTGGGGACAGTACAAAAAGACTTCCCAGACACCCAACAGTATTTTCCACTGGGTTCCTGCCACCTACCATTCCCAGGAAAAAAAACTCAGTGTTTTCTACGTGTTTGGTGAAAAACCTACCAGTCCCTCCAGAGGCTGTGATTTTGGAAGAATCATTGCAAGGTCTAATTTTAATCTCTAATGAATGAATGCAGGCAGGGAGTAACACATACAGCACAGAGTGGTGAGCAATTTTTGGTGGAAGAAGAATTGCAGAGGAAAGTAGAGCAAAGTCACATCTGCTCGTATCAAATGTCATCAAGAAAAGACCTTCACTTTTTTTGTTCCTTTACCAGAGAAAATGTGAATGATCACTCAAATTTTTCTTAAGGTCACAGCTTACCTCCAGGTTATGCCAAAATTGACCTTTGGGAGTCTAGAGATGCCAAACCCTGTCTGCATTGTTTTGGGGTGTCCTGGTGTTATTAGAGTAACATTCAGTTTAACCACCCCACAAACTTTCTTGCGTTCAGAAAGCAAAGTAATTGTCAAGTCTCCAATCTGTAGGGTTCCAACAGATAAAAATGAATGGTTATATCTTTCAAGAGGCTTAATAACAATATGTTTTATTTTCCATCCTTTGAGATGCCATAGGGATAGCATCATAAAAGTTCCGGGATCATTCAGTTTATGGCTATGATGGAAAACATATTAAAAATTCCCCCCATGATGATAATATTCACTGGGTCCTCCAACCCCTCTCTTCCCTGCTCTGGTGATGAGTTCAGGTGCAGCAGAAACTCAGGAAAAGTAGTGTGACGGTAGGTTTATTTTCAGTTGGGAACTAAGATGAGGTCAAGATCATTGGAGGTGATTTAAGGAAGGTGGGGTTGAACCTGTCACTGGAGTTTCAAAATGCTCTGTTTCTCTTAATGTATGATTATGCTGGTCCCTATGGATCAACACTGGATTTATGTTTGCATAAATGCTTGGCTGTAAATTAGAAGATGTTTTTGAGCCATGCTTCACTAGCTGTAAGACATAGATTTGCAGTCCCTGCTGAGCCATCAACCATCCTAGGGGAGCTAAGCCAAGAAGAACTTGATTCTTGGGCTCAGAAATAGTGGTGAAACATGGAGGACTGTCAACATTTCTGGAAGATGTGATGTCTCTTTTACAGACTAGCTATTTTCTTGTGCTAGGGTTGGGACAAAGAGACTAGGAGGCATTTGGTTTCCCCAGGTATCTGCTCTTGTGGTTCAGAGAAGAGCATGACTAAGAGTGGATGGTATTTGAATTTGTATGATTAGCATTGAACCTTGCTCTTGCCTGTTGAGTGAGGATCCTTTCCAGAGGGCACAATTTCAGGCTTGTTGTAGGTCCTGCAGGCTAGTGTGGCAGCTGCTGCTGGATGGGGTGCTCCTTGCATCTGTCTCTCAGGCTACAGAAACTAATGCCTAACCATGCCACCCCAATCATCTATTGAGCCTCAGGCAGACCTTTGGGCTATTTGTTCAGCTGGGGCAAGTTTTCCTTCTTAATCTTTTCAGCTTGGCAGGAGCCCTGCTGAGCACACAAGGAAGCTCATCAGCTGCTGGCTCAATGTTTGGACAAGGGGATAACTCCTGCTGGGGCTGGTGAGCTCCAATCCTGTCTAATTTACATTGTTATTTATTCTGCAGGCATTCCTGTGCTTCCTGAGTACAAGCTGGCTTTTCAGCACGTTTACAGCCACACTCCCACAGTGATCTCAGCAGTGACAGGCAACTACACACAGAAGCAGCAGCCCCTTGCATGGTGGAGAGCAGTGCTTGTAAAGCAGCAATGAGGCCATCCCCTGCTGTGGAGCACTAAGGAGTCTGATTCGCCAGGTTTCATCTTCTTCAGGTTCTGGGGACTTATATTTTGTTCAAATTACTGTAGTTGTCAAGTCAGTTTCCCAGGTATGCATCACTCCCAAGCAACCCTGGAAACGACAAGGTTGTTTGCTTTCCATTCTCCACATGATGTCAAAGTGGTGTGGCCAATGGTATGTCAGCAAAGGCACAATGCATTGGCTAATGTGACACAAGTTCAGACCTGCTTGTCCCTCTGGAAAGGGCTGTACAGGGTAGGTCTGCATGACAAAGCTCTGTGAAGCATCTGAGTGCAGAGCTGGGTGAGTTTATACCAGCTGGTGCAAGGCAGGAGGTCGCCTGTAGGGACTGCCTCCACACCAGGATGCAGCCAAAGTCTCTAATTTTCTTTACCTGAGAAGAAATGCCTCCTCTTTAGGGCTGATGCCACATCTGAGGTTTGATTAAGCTGCAGGGAGTAAAAGACACCTCTCCATGCCAGAGTTAACTCTCCATAAGCAGCAAAATAGATTCTTCATGGCTTGAGCTCAGGGACCCTGCCATGATCTCTGCTGCCTGGGGCTCAAGGCAGAAGGGAGAGAAAAGAGCAGCTGGGCCATCACTCCCACTGGAGCAGTTGTTTCAGCCAGACCTGTGAGGTGATGGTATTAGGAATTTGCACCCCACCAGAATTGTGCATAAACTATCCAAGGTTGGATCCCTGCTGACCAGGGGAAGGAGACTTGTGACTAGTGGGTCCTAGGGTAATGGAAGACTAGCACTTTGAGAGATCTTTATCTCATAATCTGTACCCAAAATATCAATGAGCTAGTCTTGGTTTCTCTTCTGTTTGGTGAAGTGAATGTCTCCCTCTGCTTCATGAGTAGAAGTGTTCTGGACAAACAATGCATTTGCTGTCTCAAAGTACTCAGAACCCTTTGGTGCTCTGCAGTTATTTAAACATCTGTCCTGGACAAGACATTCTCCTGAAGGAGCAGAGAGGAAGAAAACACCACTGTAGACTCCTCAGCCTGTGAACTACTCCCTGGAGAGTCTGATGCCTCTGACACAAACTCACACTTTATCTTTTCACTGTCACTATCTCCTCTTGGTTCACCCTGCCCTGCTCCTGCAAGACAGAAATTAACTTGGGGTGGCCACAGCCTCTGGTTGGTGTGAAAGCAATCAAAATGTGCCACTCACTTTGAGGAAAACTCAAGTCTGCATGGACTTGACATCACTGCATGGACATAGCCTGCTGTAAGAAAAAACCTGACCAAAAATGATGTCTCGCAACAGCAACTGCACTGTGGCCTTTCCACTCCATTGCTGATTGCCTCCTGGACTAGATCTGCCTGCCACTTAGTGCTCCTGATGGGCACAGGTCTCAGACTAGGAGCTGCTGCTCTCAATAGAGCACCAACTGGGAGGTGATGAAGACAAACAAAGGCAACTCTAATTTTTATAGCACTGCTAAGTCCTTTCTTTCTAAGGGTTGGATTTAGCTGGGAGCCCATGGCTGCCTGATGACGTGTGAATGGGATGTCAGTGAGGAACTGACCTTGGAGCTGATGACAGGTTGTACTGGCAAGAACTGGTGAGGCTGAGTGAAGGCTGAAACCACACAGCAGAAAAACCAAGGTAGTTTTGGCGCAGAGTGCAGGAAGCAGGCACAAATATGTGGGATGGCAACTACAGATTAACATAGAAGCATTATGTCACAGAGATGATTAGGGCATGGGTGGCTCAGGAGAGAACAGCATCTTAGGAAAAAGCCCCACCAAAATCAAACAAACAAGGTATGGGACTCTGAAAACCAAGCTGAGCTGCCACATGTGCTGTGTCTGTATCACAGCCCTAATTAAATGAAATTTACAGCAAGAATTATGCTTTTCTCCTTCCTCCCCCTTTTCTTATGGAATTACTTGTTTTCCTTTACCTGGGAACAGAGGACATCCTGTCTGTAAATCTTTATGGCTTTCCAGAAGTTTTATATTACTTGTGTACCTCTGGAATACTCCAACTTGGCCCTGCCTTCCCTCAGGAAATATTCTCATGTTCAGATTTATATTCAAAGTGGCCCCAGAACTTCAGGAAGGCAAAGACTATGCAGCTTCTTAAATCCTTCCTGTACTATGGGCAAGGATTTTCATGTCACCCAGAGAACTCATTTATGTGATTAGATAGACATGCACATGGATCCATACAGTCATTTGCAAGCAGGCAGGCAGGACGTGTTTTGCCCACACTCCAAACTGGTCCAAAAGGTATGGAAATGCAATCACAAGGTGCTGAGTGGCAACTAATATAATCTGCTTCTCAAAACCTCTTATTAGCTGGGCTCAGCAATGCACTTAAATGTCCGCTTTAGATCCCACATGGAGCTGGCTTGTGTTGGGTCAATTCAGAGCACAATATTTCATGAAGACAAGTCTGACATTTCATCCTATAGTGTTCTGACTCCTTTTAATGAGGTTTATCAGATTCAGATAGAAAAAACAGAATCACAGGAACAGAAAGGTCTCCATGGACCACCAGCCTGGACATCACAGCTGAAGAACCTTTCTGTAGGGACTAGCAAGACCCCAAATGAAGTGAACAAGACTGATGTTGACAGTTTATTACAGTTCTTGGCTGGATTAGTTTTTTTCTCAAGACATTGTATTTTAAGCCAAAAAAATGCTGTGATTTATATATCATCTTAGTTTTGAACCAAGAGCTCATTGATGTGTTTTCAAAGAACTTTATTGTTCTGGAGCTCGAGCATGTCATAGAGAGGTGTCTGTCTCTGACAACTACCCTGAGTCAGGGTAAGTAAAACAAGCATAAATCTTCAGGGGTAAATGTACCTACCCCACATTTCTCCCATTCCCTTCTCTGCTCTTGTAACAGCAGAGGCATCCCTGTAGTCTCATGATGAATGTGATCAGGGAACTGATCTGGTTGAAAACTAGTGCAAGTACAAAAGCAGTTCAGTTTCAGTTGGATGAGCTTTCCAGTCTTAAATATCATGTGGCTGGAGCATGACTGTATCTCTCAGTTTGTGCTGGTTGATTCTGACTAGGAACAAGGCTGAAGTTTTCCCTATGGCTGCTGATGGCCCATCAGCACTAAATCACAGGGAGATGTATCCAACACCCCCTCTAACCTGGTGCTCCAGGCAAAAGGAACAAGCCAGAAACTGCAATTCATGTAAGACCATCGTCTGCACAGTATCTTAGGGGAATCCCTTGTTCCCTACAAAGCCTCCTGACTTTGTGCAGTGATGAACAGACTCAGGTATCCTTTTGGATGGAACTTGAGTCCTCAAGGCTTCTTGACAGTAATAATGAAGACATGACCCTAGGAAAAATGTTGATTTAATGTGACCAAAATAACTGAGCTGGCTTCCTGCCTCTACCCTTTATCTATGTATAAATTACAATCACTTTTGAGAGCAGGAAGAAGAAAGGCGTTACAGCCTCAAGAAGAGTATAATTTGGTGGGAAGTGTGTTAGAACAGACCTACTTAATCTGTATTGAGCATTAATGTCCAAGCATACAGGTAGTCATGTACAGACATCTAGTTGCCTTTGTCTTCAGATGCCGTGGGGAGATTGGTGATGTAGAGCACAAGAAATCAGGCTTCTGCTCTGAATCAACCTCTAAAGAAACTTCTGCTTTAGTTTCAAAGGGTGGTGGGTCATTACAGATTTGTAATCTAAGCCAAATCACATCTTATGTATTTAGGAAAGAAAGCAGACATCAGCTTTATTTAGTGTTCCCATCTGAAACGCTTTCAATTGGCAACATTTTCCTCACACGTTGGCCTCTTCTGAAACAGGCCAGATTTTGGCACCTCGTTCCAGCAGTTGGTTAGCCATTCTCAAAGCCCTCCATCTAGATGTGCAGGTGGCTGAGGCCTCAGTTTTACCACAAAAGGGTTTCTGTAGGTCCCACGAAGTTCCCTGAGACCTTCCACCAGGGAAGAATTCTGAATGTGTTTTTTCTGCCCCATTCCCAGGAAGTCACAGTAAGAGCTGTGAGGCCAGGTCCCAGATGGCCATCCCAGAGCACAGAAGAAGAGAAGGCAGGGCAACCAAGGATCATATGTTGTTAGTTTTTCTCGGACATGGTAAGTATGTTGAGGCAGTGCTGATAGACACCTTGGAGCTCTGCAATGGAGAGGTCAGGCACTGTCTTGGGCTGTGCCGTTATCCTCATGTCACCCTCCTTTTTCTGTCCTTGTCCCCTATCTACTAACCACTGATCACTCTTCCCTGTGAAAGTTGGTTCTCTTGGGTTTTTATTTTTTTTTGGCCAGGCTCTGGGCTCATGTCTGAGAAATTCAGCAGGGAGAGGAGATACCACGGATGACTGTGGGGCAGCACAAGAGCACAGGATTAGTGCACAGAAATACCACATTACAAGACATTTCCAACACAAATCCTGCAGGAGAAGCTCTCTGTAGAACAAAGATCCCCTAACCCAATTGACCCAGAGTTTTTGACTCCTCTGACACCCATGTCATCCTAACCTTTAAATCACAAGTCCTACAGGAAGGGATAAGGAGAACAAAAAGCTTGAGATTTAGGACACACTTTGTAGGCTAGGGAAACCTGATTGTTCTTCTTGGCTTCTCCAAGAGCTTCCTGATATTTTCCAAGTGATTTAGTTCCTTCTGTGTAGCAATGCTTATTGACACTCAGTATTGCTCAGACCCAGGCCTGAGAAATGGGGACTTTGTGGCTTTTCTTCTTTTAGATGTTTGTCAGGTCAACTTAGATGAGAAAATTGGATGGTGGAAGAGGAACAACAAAAAGCAATTCAGCTTGAAGGGATACATCCAGCATGGAAAACCTGAACTCAAACATTCAGCTTTGGCAAAGTCATAAAGAACCGAAAACAACATGTGTTGTAATAGAAGCCTTGTGCAAGTGGCTAGCGCTGTCAATCTCTAAAAAGTAAATCTCTAGAAAAGTCACTGAGTTTCCTACGCATCATCAACATGATTTTTGCTGTGGCTTTCCAGTGATGGTATGATGCCACTACAACAAACTACGGACAGAAAAAAGCAGATTGGATGGAAAAGACTCCCCATCTTGATAGTTTCAAGCCACCATGCAGAAACCTGTAGTCAAAAAGTGTCTTCAGAATTGGTGCTTTTCTCCCAGCACAGTCGACATGTGTACTTTTCAAGTTTAAAATCTTCTTGTAAAATTCTGAGGGAATGTGAGGACCATCACACACTCGAGGTGAGAGCATAAAGTGTACTCCTGTCACCTTCCCTTTCAGGGAGAACTTTATTATGATGAGAGTCCTGAAGAACAGATTATATCCCTATGTCATAGGGAAAAACAAAATATCTCTTAAATAATGAGATTCCATGCCAGACCTGAGCAATGGGAAAAAAATATCCTTCAAAAAGCCAAATCTGGCAATGGGATTTATCTGGATGGCATGAGAACCTCACACCTGCTGGGCTCCAGGGGAAATTCTCACTACTTCTGGCACCACCAGTATGCTTGTCCCACACCCTGTCTCTAGTTACAACTCAGCTGCAAAGCACTGAGAGAAAAAGGAATAAAATGGGACAGAAGTGGCCCTATCAATCACAGGAAATTAAGTCCTCCTTTTCTCTCTATCTAGGAGATTGAATCCTCCACAAACTCTGTAAGCAGCAATGCAAATAGGATCAGCAGAGTCAATAAACCACTCTCATCATCCCTTGCAGAAAGACCTATGCATCTCCTCATGCAACTCTTTCTCTAAACCCCAGGTTTGCCCTGATACTGCCATGGGATCCTAACTTCATCAGAGTGTTCTCTGAAACCATGCACCTTCCCTTCCAGAAGGCTGGTTTGGATAGACATGCAGGCTTACAGCTGTAAGTGTTTCACTGCTTGTTTAGACTGTCACTGACCAGGAAGCATCTGCAATGACTTTGTATGGATGAGGCTTGGCAGCAGCATATTACCATCTGACCTGATGTTGTGGTGGTTTAGCTTTTTTTCCTTACTGTTTTTTTTTTCTAAACTTGATTCTCCAAGGAGATCTGGGATCCGGGACACATTAAACGTTATTTTGCTGACTTTAAATTGCTTTGCAATACTGCAGTCAGCTTGGATGCCAAACTTAAGCCTGTAAACTCTATTTTTAGCCTTGAGTTTGTCAGTGCAATGGACACTATCATATCAAAGTATTTAAGGGTTTGTGGTAAAACTTCCTCAAAACAGTTTTTGCTCAGATGAGAATAGTCTTACTGGAAGCCTGTACAGATACGAGCTATAAAAATTGGGTTTAAAATTGAATCAGGCTGCAGGAAGAAAACAATCCTTTTTTACCATGGCAGCATAAAAGCAGGCTGGTTTTGGAACACGGATGGGTTTCGTTTGTAGCAGACACATAACACTAGCCTAACTCGAATGTGGTCCTGAAAGGATCCATATGTGGAAGCTCCTGTTCTGCAGAACGGTGCTGTATTCATGTAACAGAGTTTCTCCTTGTCAGCTAAACCACTGTGGTTGTTTACTTTCCTGTCTCTTGAGAGATGATCACACACCGAGTTATATTTTGAGCGCCTTTGTGGCAAGGGTCCATTGCCTTGAGAATGATGAGAAGAGAGGCTTACCCTTAGGCAGGTGGCTGGCTGGGCTCACTGGGGGTGAAGCCAGTGTTGGACATCCCACACGGCTCCTGTTGGATGTCTGGGAAGCAGGAGCCACGTGGGCCTCTGTGTGTGAGCCATGCAGAAGGGTCAGTAACACCTGTCTGTAAAATGAGGCAGAAGTTGATTTGCTTGTAGGTATACAGAGTGTTCTTCATGGAGACATTGATCTTTCAACTCCTGAAGCTGGGGAGACAACTGCCTGTGGTGCAGGGAGTCTGAGTGCAGATGGACACCTGGATCACCCCCAGGCAGACACCCTCTGCAGCACAGCAACCACACAGTGCAATCATTTCTCTCAGGAACCCAGGTCTACTCTCCAGGAAACTGCTACCAGAAATATGAAGCCCATGAAATCCTTGAGCTGTCACCACAGCAGACTAAAGCTGACAACTGTGTTTGAGCCTATGGATGCTTTAGACAGACACTAGAGGACCAGAGGGTTGGATGTTCTTCATGTCCAGGAATATCACTGGGAAGATTGTTGAGGAGTACATTTATTTTTGTTTGTTGGCTTGGTTCTTTATTTTGTTGTCCCCTCTGTACTGAAAGAAACAATCTATGGAATTAGAAAGCTGTGGAGGAACAGATTTTACCTGACAAGCCAAAAGCACCTTTGTGAAATCTGATGGACACTCCTGGACTTGTCTGAAAATCAGGAAATTTTTCATGGTAAATGTGCCGTATCTACCTGAGAATGAAGAATATAAATGAGTCTCATATGATTACAGCTGGGTGAAAAAATGAGACATACAGATGAGGTAAAAAGACATTACTGATGAAAAATTACCTTTGAATATTGCAGCAATTTACTACTTACTTCAACTGTAGAAGACTTTCCAGATATCTTAACTGGACAAAAGGATCTGCCATTACTAGGTTCTTATAGATTATCTTTTCAACAAAATTATGAACTCAAGAAAAAGATGTTGAGATCATGAGTAGCAGCCTGAAATGACATGCCAAATGCTCATTCCCTCAGGCTTTCATTAAGACAGACAGATGATGGATTGAGCTCTGGTTCAGCTTCTCTTGGTGCTGCTGGGACTGCAGATACTCATCTTGGTACTTAGAGAGCTTTTCATTGCCCATTGGCTGATGAGCAGCTTTCAGCTTTTCCCCTATACTGTTTTGGCTATATCTGCACTGTTTTCCTACCAGAGCCCAGAGAACAACCAGGACAATATAATTCCTTTAACCCACATGGCTTCCTTATGGGCACACTGCAGATTGTATCTATTTCTGCCTTCCAGCTCACTAAATCATCTTGTGGGCTGTGATGGCAGTAGTAACTTTTTCGGTATACAATGGTGCTTGGTCCAAAACCCACTCAGGACTTGTTGGCTTCTTGTCTGAGGTGACACTCTGGCCCTGCAGCAAGCACAATGTTTCAGGAGAGGACTCTAGCTGACAGTTTGTAGCATGGATGCAAACGCTCCTTGGGAAGCAGGAGACCCACTAGAAGAAAATGCAGCAATTAAAAGACTTTACCCTGAAAAGACCCATATGCAGAGCAACTGTGCCCAAACCCACATATTTGTGCTTGCAAACCGTGCTTACGCAAGAATGTGCTTAAAACCTGGCCCAGGTCAAGTCTCAACTGGAAGAAATTTACTCAAATGATACATCTGGAGGTGTTCAGCCACCAGACTTTGCTTCTGGAGTATAAGTTCCTGGCTTTGGGCACTCATTCCCAGGCAAGGCTAATGGTGCACAGCTGCATCACTCCCCCATGGGAACAGGGCTCACATCTCACATCTGGGCACCAGTTTTTCAGACCCACCACCTTGCAGCCTGGTGCTGCTAGATACACCTTTTCCAAGTTTTCACTATGAAAAGTCACACTAGTGACTTGACTCACTCTCCAGCTACAGATGACACAAAGATGCATTTTCACATGTTTGTGCAATGGCATGTCCTTTTTCTGCCTAATGAAACCCCTAACTTTAGTTCTTTCTCAAAAAAAAAAAACCTGAAAAATGACCATAGGAGTCATGCCTGGCTCCTACTCTGACAAAATCATGCTTTTCTTCATTGGATTTAGGGTCACCAAGTGGTGCTTAATCAGCTTCCAGGATGTGTCTGGTTTATAGCATCTGGATTCACAGCAGTAAAAGTGGGTCCCATTATGTGTGGTGCATGATATCCATATTTAATTTTCATACCAACACCAGATGCCTTAGAAACTGGACAGTTTGTATGAGTGCTGAACCTCTTCTTTTCTTTAACTTCACCACAATTTCATCAGCATCAAACAGGCTGAAGCATTTCTGAGAAGTGACCAATCAAACCACATTAATTATTAAAAAATAAAAATAGACAAAGTGTGCATTTTTTTGTTGTGTCTACTCAACCAAGTGCTAGAAGGAATTTCCACCCCCGCAAATGAAGATTTATTCTTTGAAAAAACTTAAATAAAAAAAAAGCAAAAGGCAAGAATAAACACTTTTCATCTTTCCAACTAACATTGCCTTTGAGTAAATTGAAAATAATTCAATTGTTATAATTTTAGCTGGAGGTGATGATAGCTGAGAACTCTTATTTGTTTGTATGGTGTCTGACTGCAGGGTTCATAAGTCTGTATTGCAACTTTCCTATAGAAATGTGACTTTTACTTGTGAAGGGAGAGGGCACAAGTAGGCTATATGGACATTTCCTTAATTGCTCTTTTGTAAATAAGGGATTTTAATAAGGAGCTCTCATTCCTTCTCCTATTAAACAAGCTGCAGTAATTTTCTTTGTAAAGAAAATGACCTACAAACAATGCTGGGAAAGCACTGTTGGGAACTCATTCAGCAGGAATGGATGGTCTCCTTTGTAGGACTGAATTATTAGAGGGGCCCCCTAGCAAGGGTTATTGCATTTAGGCTGTTCAGGTTAATACACACTCACAGGAGAGCAAAAACCAAAGAGAGAAGCAGATTTTGGTGAACAGTTACAAAATCTGTGATCACAATTTTGGAAAATTTGTTATGTGGGGCAGGATCTGAGAATCTTTTCCCAGATTCATAGCAGAATTTCCACAGAATCTGGGAGTAATCTTTATTCTTCAAACTCAATAGCATACAGGGAAGTGAATGTTTACCAACAGGACACTGCTGCCTCTGAGATCTTTAAGTACATGCTCCTTATGAGGTACAGTCAATCTTCCACAGCCTTGAATCCAGACAAGTTTGGATGTGATGCCCTAAAGCTGTGTCCTGTATGAGCTTCCAAGAAGCTTCAGCTGATCTAAAAGTATCAGATTTTCAGATGATGGGTTTCAATTTCCACGAGTTGAAGTTGCAGAGGGTTAAGATTCATGACTGAGCACCACAGATCAGTTGGATATGGAACAGGCAGAAACCTGAGGTGAGATGTAAGTAAACCTGGGCAAATATTTTACACTCAGGAGAGTTTTCATCTGGATCACTTCCAGAATAGGATACTAAATATGCTACTTTTGCCTTAAAGCTCAAAATATTGGGTTTTTTTCTTCCCCACCACAATAACTGAATTTAAGAAGATATGTTTGATTTCTTCCCTAAGCATATGCCATTGGAAAACAAAAGACGTCATTCAGTGAGCATCCCTAGCAGGAAGCATCAAGAGAAAGGGGAATATTACAGACATCAGCAGTGCAGAACAGAACTGCTCCTGACAAGCAAACATTGCAAGATTTACAGGAAGGCATCAACTACTTTTATACACTCCTATTCTTCCCTTATGTTTTCATTTGGCCTCAGAAATCTCAATCCATTCTCTCCTTTACTTTTCCCCTCTCTCTGAGCTGGATGCTGGGAATTTGCTTGATGAGGCACTTTCTATTATTCTCTTTCTATTTTTCCTAAGTTCCCCTCATTTTAGTGTGGAATGTGCTCTAAGTTATGGTGCTTACAGCCAGTTGCTGGTCTTTTGTACAGGTCCCAGGGCTGTCTGCAGTTACTTTTAGTACAAATGCTCAAGTTTTTTGGGGAGGAGAAGAAAAATCCTGCTTCATTTTTCTTTCTGTCCTTGCTGCAAGACAAATGTATAGCTGCCTTTCTGTTGGCAGCATTCAGATAACCTCCAAAATATGTGGAAGGGTCACCAGACTCCTATTACCAGGAATTGCAAGGCTAATTCACTCTTGTTCTTCCTAGAAGTTTGGCTCAAAATGTTCCTTAAAAAAAAAAAAAAGGAAAAATAAAAGGAAAAAAGGCAAAAAAAAAAAAGATAAAAAATCCACCCAAACTTTATGTTGTTAATACTTTTAATTTGGTTCTGAATTTCCAAGTCACTGTCATGAATATTGTTCTGCCCCTTCATGTGTTTTCCAATAAAGTAGGCAGATTGAAATTTTACCCTCCCTGACCTACTTGGGAATTTCAGTCTTGTTTCTATTCCTGCTTCCTCATCAAGTTTACTAAGGGTCTTATAGCACACTGCAAACTGACCATGGACAGAGGGAAATACATTGAATAAGCAACTGTGCCAGCTATCCAAACAAGCTGTCCCTTTCCCAGCCCATGCTGGGACCCTTTGGGTTTGCCCCCTGAGTACAGGCACTCTTGTGTTCTATTCTGATTGAATTTTCAGTGACCCAAAGTCTCTTCCAGTGAAAAATCAGAGAAAAACAGACAGCTGGATGTAGTCATAGGCTAATTTAGAAGATGACTGAATGAGGACATGGTGCAATGTGACACAAAGTAAATGTGTTTGCATCCCTGAAGAGTTCTTGGCCAAGTGAGCTTATCACCAGGGATGTAAGAGTTTTTGCTTAAGCCACCCTGGCAAAACAGTCTTGGTCTTTTTTGACCCATATTCTTGAAGTTTAGGACAGAGAAGGGACTTTAATCTGGACTACCAAGGGATAATATGTAAAGATACACCACACTCCATCAGAAATCTGGAGCTGGACCTGATCAGGACTACAGCATTAAGGTGCTTTGTTAAAATGACATTGTTCCACAAACTCCTCCTCTCCATAAAAAAATCAGAGCTCTGATCAACACTGTTTAGATGTTGCTGGATATAAGCCTTTGTTATCTTCTTCAAAACCAGTGAAGTATTATGTGATCAAATTTCTGACTGGGACCATTTGTAACTCTGTCACCAAAGTAGCTTCAGAGGAATGATTAGTTATTTCTCAATCCTGTTGACGAAGATCTACCAGTTCAAAGTAGTGAGGCTGAAGTAATACTAATTCCCCTAGATAAAAAATCCAAACAACCCAAAATCAAAACCCCAAGGAGCTGATCCTGCTGACTGTTCTCATCTGACTTCAAGCTATTGGCTTTGGCAAGTGAAGTGGCTTTGGCAGGCTGCTCTCCTTGGTCATCCTTATTAAGAAGTCACTTTTTAGATGTGTGCTTGCATCTTTGCTTCCTTACACACATTCAGGAGAGAAATGGAGTTTTCTACAACCACATTCACCAGGCTATATCACCAACTTGTCATAAATTGCCATGAATTATATTGGATATATTTTTTGCAACTGTTACTTGCAGATTCCAGTTTTGAGTGGAAATGCTCTCAAGTTCTTTTCCTTCATCATTGTAGTTAAAAAGAAAGCTTTGATTACTAGACTCCATATTACTTCTTTTCATTCATGGTATAAAACTCATGTAAATCCCAGTCATTTATTCTTTTGGCTACATAGACATTGACAGGAACTTTGCTATCAGAAATATATTGCCCAAATGCTTTTGTGGGCACCAGTCCTGGAGAAATTAGTGGCAATGTAGGAATAAGATTCAATTCTTAAGCCCAACAATCTTAAACAAGCTTAAGGAATTAGATGACCTTTGTCTAGACTCATTCATCATTATTTAGTTCCTTATATTGAATTTCCTCACACTTTTGCTGCATTCTTTGTTTAGGTCTGGGTCAGTTGATGAGTGTGACAGTAGTACCCTTGGACATGGTACTTTCTAAACCCCTCAGAAAGTGGCATTGTGTAGGCTGTCCAACAAGAAAGGACATAAAAATCAAACATGAAAGCACAGCCCATGAGATAGACAGTAGCAGCACACAAAGGTTACAGACCAGGGAAAAATAGCTTGCAGACAGACAGGACTGTTGACTGCAAGGGTTTTCAATAGAAAATATTTCTGTTCCAACTTTCTCACCACATTTCATTTTGCAAGAAATCATCATTATAAAATAAACTAAATCCAAACATTCAATAAAGGTGAGTTTCCCAGCTTGATGGTGAAATTTTTAATCAAATATAGATTGTTTAAGCTCAGAATAATTGCTAATATAGGGGATACATGTCTTGCAATAAGTATGACCTGGTCTCAGCAACGAGGATGATGTTTTGGGGTCTCATTCATAAGCATAAAAAGTTGAAAGATTGTCTTAGGCTTGTGTTGATTTCATGAGAGCAATGGCTCCTTCCCCAGCCAATCTCTGTTATTTTAGTCAGCTGACTCTTTTCCAGAGAGAGATAGTTTTTGTTTGTTTGTTCAGGGAGAGGAAGGGAAGAGAGAGCAAAAGCCCCAAAAATCCCAACTAAATGAACCAAAACCACTACAAAAGAGTTTGGATTTATCCTGTGGTGGGACATGAAAAAATTCTGAAGTCTCAGAGAGCTTCACAGGATGAGAAAACCATTATCTGCACAGATTTATTTGCAAAGAAACATTTAAGGAAAAAAAAAAAGGAATCTGAATTAGCTTTTTTCCAAGCAGATTATTTAACTCAAAATAACTTGGACAAATTCATGTGTCCCTAAGACAGTTGAAATTCTATCTTGAATGCACTTCTTTTCCTAAGATTTAAGTAATCAACTTCACTCCCAGAGTGACTTAAGGTAAATCAGGCTGAAACCACATTAATACCAGATGAGATAATCTAACCAGGGATCCAGTTTAGTTTAAACATCAGCTTTATATTCAGCCCCACAGTTAATTGCATTGAACACTGCTGCACACCCCTGTGTAGGCAAAGCTGTGACAGGAGCTTCTGACAGTCTATTGAAGTCCAAAAGCATCCTTTGATGCTAACACCCTGTGAGGAATGTGCTCTGGAGCCAACACTAGTAAATTTTCAAGTAGTCATCAAGATTACTTCAGATTCTTTTTGAAGCCACAGTTCTTTTGTAAAGGGAGGATGGTGACAACACTTTTCTCTTTATTCACCCTTTCTGATGATTCCTTGCTTACTCTTTGGCATGCCATCAGACCTGCTTTACCTTTCATCACTTTTTCTTTAGAATATATATGCCTTGACAGATTTATTTAGGGTATCTATTTAGGATGTATATTCTAGAGAACATGATTCATGAACAGGAACACTGATATAGTCAATCCAAGATTTGACATGTTCAGTCAGAGCTTGAGCATCTGGGATTGCAACAGTTAGTTCTAAACAAAAAATAAAAGACATCCCACAACTGTAGGATACAAGCTATTCTGACTATCCAAAGTCTTCACATAACCTATAAATTTTGTCATGGGGTTTCTTGCACTTATCCTAGAGCAGCTGCCGCTGGTTAGCATCATCAGACAGAGCAGTCCTCAGTATCAGCAGCTTTTTGTTGTGGGTGAGTGGCCTGTCTTATTTCATGTTCAATGCTAACATTTTAATTATGTACACTAGCACTTTATGTGGCGCATCTTGGAGGAATGGCCTGTTTGCAGAGGCACATGAATGAACTTGAGCAGTCCCTCATGGGTCTGATCACAGGCTCAGACATGCCTTCTGTACATTGCCAAGTCCAAAGGCAATCAGCTCAGTGCCTTGGTTGCTACCACAGGGGAACACACTTCCCGCTTTTTATTCATAGGCTCTTTTTTTATATTGCCCCAGAAGCTTGCTCTGCTCCCCTCATCTACCCTCCTCTTATTTAAAAGCACAAAGTTTGGTCAAGATGAAAGCTCCTTTGGGCCTCCAGTATCACATCCAAACCTTATTTAACAGGGATTTGACACCTGACTGTATTAGGAGAATATTTGGAAAAAGATGTGTGTTTCTCATGTCTTGGTTACTGTACAATAGTCAGCATATTTTCACTGCTTTTCAGTTTTTCCCAGGTGTAATGCACTTCCTGCTGACAGGGCAGATAGTAAGGGTCAACTCTCGGTCTTTTACTGGGGTTGGATGTGGGATATCCAGACAAGAAGTTGGCAATCTGAAGAATTCAGGCCTTTGTTGGCTGTCCAGGGAATGGCCATGGGGTGCACAGAACCTCAGCCTGAACTGTAGAAAGAGAAATATCATCACAGGTTCCAACTGCGGCACTTTTCTCTTTCCTAGGAAATTTACACACATGATCTAGGCAGGGTTAAATAAAAAGGGGATTGCTCTATAGTAAAGAAGAAAGTTATTAGATGAAATTGTCTACTTTGCTAAACTATATCAGATAAAGGAGGCATAAAATTAAGAAAGACTACCATTTCAAAATATAGAACAAAGGGAGGAAATTCTCCTCTGCCTAAGCTTGCAGACTGTTTCACTGTTTGGACTGTAGGTCCCTTGGCTCTCAGAGGTAATTCCAAGCATCACAACTAGAGCTGAGAAGAAATTATGAATCTCCATCCCAAGGGGAAATTTGACATTTGAAAATTTGTTTTAGGTTCCAAACATGAGGTTAAAGAAAAAAAAAGAAAAAAATTCCAGAATTTCTAATCTGCAGAAAATGTCAAAAGTGTTTTTTATTAGTAGCAAATGTCAAAACATCTTGTTTTGACATTTAAAATGTAAATAATGGAAGCACTTCATATCTGAGACAGCCTGCAGAGGATCCCTTCCTCTGAGGTAATTTTAGCGCTTAGTTTCAGCTTCACCAACCATTATGTTGCCTCCTGGGAGCTGTTGTCCAAGCCTGTGTTGTCTTCTATAAGCTAGTAATCAGATTGACTACATCTCCCATTAAATTACCCAAAGAGGAGGGGCATGAAGTGCCAAAGAAGTTCCAACTTTTGTTTGCCTTGGGGGATATGTAGTTTTCTAGGAAATCTGCAGTCCTACGAGCGAGAATGAGCGCCTGATCTTTGCAGAGTACCATAAAGATACACACCATGATACAGATTTAGAAATGAAGCACTTTGAAATCTTGTAAGGAAAACACATTTGGGTTGGAGTTTAGGCAACTAAAATCCAATAAGGTTTCCCCCCTTTTTCTAAAATGACATTTTTCTCAGAAAGTTTTGATATTCCTGTATACCAGTGGAAAATCATCTTGCCAAGTACAGGTGAGCTTCTGCTGCAGCATGTCATACCTTGTGTTAGTAAAGCAGGGCTATTGTTCAGCTGCTTCTGGTCATCCACTACGTAAATTGGGGGCAGGAGAGGGGAAATGAAGAAGATCTCTTGAGTTCATTCCTTGAGTGAACACTATAATTTCAGTAATAATGAAACAGTGACATGAAGCAGCTTGCAGTGACATACTAAACCTTGCCCCTCTATTGCCCTTCAGCAGAGCTTGCTGCATTTCTAGCAATTGCTCTAAATGCCTCCATAGTCCTGGGAGTCCAGGATTGATACAGCTTAACATTTCAGAGATTGCATGTCCTCCTCTAGCTTCTCCAGTGCCTGTTTGAGGAGAGGGTCTCTGTGTCTCAAACGTCCTCAGTTCCTAACCCCTCTTGGGGGCTCATTGCTGCTCATGTCTGGCTGACATGCAGTCTTGCTGTGTTGCCTAAAGCCCTGGGACAGTGATGTCTGGGCTTCAGATCTTGCCCCCATGCAGGAGCACATCTGCAGCTGCACCAGAACCACTGGCTATATTTTCACAGATATGTGTGGTGACTCCCTCTGCTCTCCAGGACTGGATTGCATGCTCAAGGCATGCAGAAGGCAGTCTTCTACCCCAGCACATGTGGATCTCCCAGCACTGCTCAAGGGTCAAAAGAACCTTTTGTTTGTGGAAACCACAAACCACAAAGGCAAAGTTAACCAAGGCAAAGTTAAGAATCTCCTGAATTTTAGAGTACACCTGGTCTTAGTGCTGCTATTAGTATTGTGTTCTCCAAGGCTTCTACTCACCCAGGAACACAAATGCAGTTTATAAAACACAAAAACCAGGGCTATAGAGGGAGAAGGCAACTTAGCAGAGGGAGTGATCCAGTTCAGCGGCCTCGTGACAGGGCATGGAGTCTGGAAAGCTGGAAGAGGGAGTCTCAAAATATCATGCCACTTCTACACATCTGTTTTCATGGTGTGAAAGATTAGAGGAGAGAATGCAAATTCTTTGTCTGCAGTAAAAAACAGGGACTAGGCCATTTCCTCCTTTGAGTAATGTTAACTGTGAAAGAATCATGTCAATGGATATAAAAATTAATTCAGAAAAATAAATTATTCCTTGATGGATTTGGATAACATAAAAAGCGTGGGAGAAAGGCTTTTTTAGAGCTTGTCTGTTTTAGCTGGCATGAGCTACTCACTAGTGAGCTGTAGGATTGATTTGTGCAGTAGTAATGCACCACTGCATGGAGGCTGGGGCTTCATCATGTCTGGATATAAGTGGGATAAATTTAACTAAAAGGCTGAAGAATTCAACCCAGCTCCCTAAGTGTCCATCTGTGTTCTGGAGAGAGAAGCTACATTCCCAGAAGGTGCCAAAACCAAAGTAACATAGAACACTTGAGTTAGGTAGAAAATGTGGGAAATGCCTTGAGCAGAGATGGATTCATCAATGGTCTCAACTGCATTGCAGATGACTGTACCACTAGCACTTGACACAGGGTTGAAAACAAGTGAATAAATTTGGCTTGTAACTTGGAGCTCATTCCTTTTGGGGCTGGGGGAATGGGAGCATTGCAATTGTTCTCATCACCTCTCTGGAAAAAGAAGAAACCTTCCCCTGTTACTCAGGCAGTGCCTGAGAACCTCTCCTGGCCTGCTCCAGCTGACCTCCAGCAGGACAACAGGCCCCAGAGGCCTGGTGCACGCTGAGGCCCCGGCAGAGCGCGCACGGCCCCGGCCTGGCTGGAGGGAGAGCAGAGCAATAAACATCCCAGAGATGCTGCCGAGCAGGTCCGCTTCCTGCACGCAAGCTGCACATTGTAAAAACCGGGGCTCGGGTTCTCTTTCCTGTTTGCACTGGAGCAGACCGCAGAAATTGCACAATCCTCCAGGCCAGACCCAAGGTGGATCGTGGGGTGATAGGTTCCAAGGCAATATTTCACACTTGTTGAAAAAGTGATACAGCCCAGGGGAGTGGGCTGTAATTAGGGGGAGCAGTGACAACGCACAGACAAAGTGATTCCATAAGTAAAGGAAGAAACAAAAGCTCATTCCAAAGACTCTCGCTTATGTGGATTCTCTAGTGTTCAATAAAAGGTGTGATCCCTGAGTAAGGAAGTCTTTCTCCTTTCTCCACTTGTTTATTTTGATGAAATATGATAGTCACAATATTTTTAGGCATTCTTTCCTGCCTGTCAGGTTACAAAGCTGTTAGCTGGAAGTCGTACGGGCTGACACATAAACAGCATGATCACGTTAAACTCTGTTTCCCAGGACAAGCACTCTAGAGTAAAAGTTTTGATTTGGTGAAGACATCTGCAGAGATAGTGGGGAGGAAGGTAGCAACTTTCAGATGAATAACACTAGGGGCTTGAGGACAAAATAAAGTTTCTTTTCTCTGTCTGTAAGCGTCTTCTGAAGACAGTTTTCCTTGTTTTAAAAATGTTTTATTGGAAAAGAAGAAGGCAAAACAGCCTGATAAAATCAGCAAAACACTCATCAAAATGTCTGGTTATGCATTTCTCAGCAAATACAGATAGATAGATAGATAGATAGATAGATAGATAGATAGACAGATAGATAGATAGAAATATGTAAGTATTTGATTCCAGCAAACAGACAACTGTTCTGTGGGACCAAAGGTATCATTTAGCATGAAACTTGAGAACTATAAACCCAGCAGTTTATTCCTGAACACAGGAGAGATAAAATTTTAACATAAAGAGCGGAAGAATGAAAGTTATGCCAATAACTGGAACCTGCTTAGGTGATCAGCAGACTGATTCTTGTGGAGGTGGAGACAGTGGACAGCTCTTGGTCAGCTGACATTTGTCCATCTAATCAAGAGTGGCCCCATGCCCTATGAGAAAATGACTCTGCTGGTGTTCTGACCTTTTGGTGTGGATCAGGAACAGACTACTAGTAAAACAACAGGACCCCTACCCTAGTTTCTTAGCTAAGATGTCAGAGCCATCACTGAATACTCTGGCAAAATAGTTGAAGCTACCTTGATCTTGAAATGTTACTGTTTTTATTCCTTTCCTCTCACTCTGGAAAGGGCAGGCATCCACAAATTTGCTTGGAGATGAAGCAGCAGAATGACTTTAAAAGTTCTGTTTTATTACCATCTTTGCCTCTTTGACTTGGTGGCCTGCAATACTGCTGTGTGTCCATACATGTCCATCCAGAGATGGCAGATGCAGAGAGCCAAAAAGAAGATCAAGATCTCTTCAAGGCAAAGAACATGTATTTCTTCCATCCTTGGGGACTTATTTCTGTTTCTTCCCCTTGTGCAAATCTCACCTATCTGTTTTGCAGGGACTATGTGCCATTCCATGCATGAGACTACAGGGACTGGTTTCCAAGCCCAGAAAAGAAGTCATCCTGGACAAAGGTTTTTTGCTTGCCTTCCTTTAAACATTAAACATTCAGCAATGTCAAGCCAGAAATGGACACATGAAGGTGGCAACAGGACTGGTCTAGCACTATACTAAAGATTAGTTTCAAAAGTTTTTTGTACCATGAATGAATGGACCTCAGAAGATGTAGAGAGTTATTGACCAAGGCTTGAGCGTAACTTCAGTTCTAGGCTAAAGTTTTCCTCTTGTCACCTTTGCATGCAAAAAGAACAACTACTGCAATTCACTTTTATTTTGAAAAATCTGTATTTGGCAATGTAACAACAAGAAGTGACTCTATCTCTCCATTCCAAGAAAACCCTAAGAGCAAGCAAAAGCAGTCTCTGCAAAAAACATGATGAAAAAGAATCTTATGGACCAGATTGCAGGAGTCTGAGAATAAAATTACTGCCATAGAGATGAACAAGCCTAGCCTCTAAACAAAAAAGGGATCATGGATGACCTACGCAAGAACTAGTGTGTCTAGTATCAGACTGAAAACTGGAAAGCTTTCTGACAGGGTCAGTGAAAGCTTCTCTGGAGAGGCGGATGTAGAAAAGAAAAGCTGACACCTCATGCAGCTTTTCCTCTTGAAGGGGAGAGCTTCTGATGACTAAGGCAACACCTATCAAAACACACTTATGTGGTATCTCTCAAAAAATGTCATATTTTTTTCCTTTTCTCTATCCATAAAGCCCAGCTATTTTGCACTGAATATTTTCTTGCAAGGGTGCATTGCTAGAAATAAGTAACAAATTTGTAATAGACAAGCCAATACCCTGGCTCCACATCTCCTTTCCAAGATTCAGTGACAACATAAAACAGATGTAATCCCGACAAAGAGGCATCTTCTGTTGTACCAGATGGGACTCCTGCATCCCTTTCCCATTGGCTAAATATAATTGACGGGAAACAATAGTACACAGAACACTGAGTTTGGGTGATATGAGGCAGGATTGTTTCCTTTTTCCTAGAACCTAGCCATTAATGAAAGTGTAAATTTCACCCTTTTCCCCCTATCTGATTCTTCTGCCTGGTTGGGCATTATGCATTGCAAAATATTTCCTAACTTTGTTTTTGTTTTTAATTGTAATTTTCATCCCCCTTTGAACCCTTTCAACCCCCTTGAACTGCTGTTGTGGGCCTTTGCTACTGTTGTAGTTTAGACAACAGCAGCAGCAGTAAGAATTTTAAAAATAAATCAGGAAATATAACAATTGTACAAAATTCCTTACTCTGGAGAGTCATTGTTTATACTCCTTCATATATGCTAGCAATAATTATACTAAAGTCTGTCAGGAAAAAGGGTCCATTTTACAGCAGAGGAGAAAATGTAAATTTTTTTTTCTTCTAAACTGAATACAAAGACTGTTTCATTACATGTGGCTTTTTGGTAAAAAAATGGAACAAAAAGTCTACCCATAAAAACTCCCATTTAAATAAAGTCTTTTCCATCCAAAAATTCAAACAGCTGAATAGAAAATGTGGATCTCTTCCTTAAAATGGGGGAAAAAATCCAAGTTGACCTTAGTTTCCTCTCTGTTATACAGAGCTGCTGGTTGGGAGACACTCCACAGACACACCACATACTTCAACCTCCTGCATGTGTCATCCAAAGCAGGAGTGCCAGGCTCATCTCTCTCTAGTCTGGTCTTACTGATGAAATTACAGGTTTACTGTGAATATATACCAGTCCCGGTGAGCATGTGCCCAGAAATAACAGTGAATCAGTGGGAGGTCTCTGGCTTGAGTGATACAACATTCAAATACAACAGGCTCACAGACCCAAACTGATCTTTAATGTACCTTCTCATTCTAAGGAAGCTCTTCCCTATCAGGTTGGCTGATCATTTTCCAGCATTTCAAGTGGAACTTCGTGGGATTGGTTCTTCTCCTGTCATTCCACAGACAAGTTTCACCCTTCTGCAAGTCACAAGACAGCATTTTTCATTGCCTGAATTGAGCGGAAGTCTTCACCCAACATAGCAACCTCTCCTCTAAACCCTAAATGGCTGCCACAGCAATCGTGCAATTAGGTTCTACTTTGGGTGGAATGATTCATGCTTCAATAAATTCAATTTCAACAAGACATAATTATGGTGAGTCACATAATCACAGATTAATCACAGCACCTCCCATTTAGCAGTCAAAACAGTGGAGGATTCCAAATGCAATGCATATGATGCTTCTCCTCAGCTTTTGTTTCACTTCATTTCATTTCTGTTTTATCGGTCAATCCTATACAAGCTCTAGGAGAAAGCTTCTGGGGCTGCACAGAGATTGGTAAGGCAGGATGATAGCCAACTTATTTATTTTTCCTTTTTTTTGCATTTTTCCATGTGCTGAATGAATCTGAAAGATAATAAATGTTGACAGCAACTATTTCAGTAAGAAAATGATTGTCTCTTATTTGCTACTGAGCTGCCCTTGACACAGTGAATTTTTAGTGGGATTGAAGATATCCAGTGTCTTCTGCACCTGAGACCACACAAAAGGGGCCACATATTATGAATTCTTCTGCTGAATTAGTTCTTCAGAGATGCAGGGGGTGAGAAAATTCTTCATGTTAATGTCTGGTCTTTCTGTTTCTATCAGCCATACACTGAAAACATCTTTTAAGGATTCCCTCCTGCTCGGTGCTGATCTTAAGCATCTTGTGTCTCTGCTGGCTCCCCCCACAGCTGCTGTACGGAGCTGTGTCTCCTCCTCTCTCTTTACTCCATTTTTATTGTTAATGTGGAGACTGAGAAGGGGTCAGTCACTCGGCAGAAGTTGTGCTCAGCTTGTCTTCTTTGACAAGCTTCTCAGCCTCATGTACGCTTGCCACAAACCAGTGAGGGGGAAATTCCTTCTTTGTGATCAGACAATTTGTGGCTGCCCTTTACCAGACCTCGGGGAGGAACGTATGCAGTGGTTTTTCCAAATATTATAACCAAACTTATTCTGTGAGACCAGTTTATTTTGAATTGCAGTTGGATCATTTTATGGAATTGTTTTGCTTTCAAAGCTTTCATTCTCCAAAGTGGTTAGAAAGGGGGCTATTTTATTTTCCTTTTTTTTGCTTTTATTTTTAAGGTGAGGGTGGTGGTGAGAGAGAAAAATAGGAGGATGTGGGTTTTGACAAGCAGTGAGAGGGAAGGTTGTTCTTTGAGATTTTGTTTTACTCTACCACTAATCAGTGTAACACTTGACAAGCTGAAATTTACTTCTCTGTGCATCTTGTGAGTTTTCCCTAGAATTCAGTTTGGCTTTAAAAGTTGGCTAAAGTTTCTATGGAGTAGGTAGGGTGTTGAAGGAGATGCCAGTAAATTAGCATTGTCAGCAAACTCATAAAACCTTTAAAAGAAAAGCCTTTGAGGGCAAAGAAAAAAATTTTTCATCTTTTCTTTTCTCTCCCTCCCCTGCTCCCCTCTTTCAATTTTACTGTTTTTCTTTCTTTATTTCTTTTTCAGAAAATGTTACATTTTTTTTCCCTGTGCACAACAGGATGGCAAACACTGGGGGATACCGTTTCTGGAAAATTAATAATGTTCTGGCAAACAGCTGGTGAAGGGGAATTGACAGGAATTGTGGGTGATGCAAAGACAAGCAAGGGGAATACCAAGCAATACACATTATCTTGTACACTCCAAGAAGTACGTGAGTGAGTATACACATGAGGCAGGGTGGTGAATAGAAGAGAACAACTTTGTAAAAGAACTGATCAGAATGTGGGCTCTGAGGGGGGCTGGGCAGTACTTCAGCCACCTGGCAGAGATCCATCTCTGCTGACATGATGTATGGTCTGTGTCCCTCCTGGGTTTGCCCAGCCCCACAGCCCTGGAAGGCCTGGCTCCCTGGCACAGCTTCAGGGAAGTCAGCAGGCTTCTCTGGAGCCATGACTGTGATGACTTTCAGAAATGGTCAGCATGGTGGTCACTGCTGGAGGTGCCATTGGGTACCTCCATACCAGGGATTTCTAAGTCAAGTGGGAAGAAACCAGAGGAGGTTTCCAACTGACTGTTTATACTCTCCCGCCAGCAAGCACAGGGTGCGGTTTGGAGTGGAGAATGTTGCTCAGGACGAGTGCAAGCCCAAAAAGCCACATTTATTCCATGGCTCAAGCCTGTGTCCACAGCCCCAGGAGATTATATTACTCACAGAAAAAACTTATTAAAATCTCCCATGCATCATAAGATATGCCACCCAACAGGAGATGGTGATTCTGTTTCAGTCTTAGCAGCATCTGAGTGGTAGAGAAGAGACATCCCAAAAGGAAAGGATTGTTATGCTCCCAGCAGGACATTCTCATTTTCTAGTGTTTACAGGATACAACAAGAGACCTCCAGGGAGAGGTCTGCAGCCTCAGTAATTCCATGGACACATCCTTCTCAGGAAGTACAGTCTAAACCAAAATTAATGCCGAGGTGCTTTTGGTGGTACTGTGTAACTAAGAGGTCTGATGGTCCTTGAAAGACAAGACACCTTTTTCAAACTAGAGCTGCAACATCATTCCAGCTGAGCTGTGTGCATTCCATTCCAAACAACACCATGTGCCCTTTGAGCCCTCTGCTGTACTCATTTGACGGATTATACCCCTTTATTTCTGCCTAAATTATTTCCTGGGTTTGCTGCACACTGCAAACACATTGCATTTGACCTCCAACACAGCCAGCTCCCAGTTGCATAGGGATAGTGATGCAGAGACCCCTGCTCATCAGTGTATCTACTCCCACTGACGTCAGATAAATTTGGCTCAATTTTGCCTGACGGGACTTTTGGCCTGTAAACATTTCGGGTCTACTCCCAAGCCACAGGTTCATAAGAGTCATTCCCAATACCCCTGGAAATGTACTGAGGGTGGTATAGAGTCACAGAACCAGCTCCACAGCCTAGTATCAAAAACAAGAACAGACCTGGAAAAATATTACAAAACTCTTCCACTGGCACCCGCAGGTCAGTGTCATTATAGGCAGTGGTGTTGTTCTCAGATACTATTTCATTGGCTTCCTTGTCCTTTTTCCTCTCCCTCTTCTGAAGCACATTTTCTTTCCCTTGTATTGCACGGTAGGGTTGTATCCCTGGAGATTCACAGTGATGAGGAGGAGTAGGCAGAGATCAAAAGCACTTCTAGCTTTGGAAAGATTATTCCTGGCTGCAAACCAAGTACGGCAAGCTCCAATCCATCCATCTTATTCAAACAGTGTTTCAAAACTGGTCACCCAGCCCTCTTGGATTCTGCTTTCCTTTCAACTTTATATGGCACACAGAATTCTTTGATTTTACCTTTTAAAGCATGGCACTGAATTATTTTCTAGCACAACTGACTGCTCATATTTTTCAAACCTGAGGCTACAGACTTCTGTGGTGTTTTCAGTCCTGTTCAATGTCTTTCAGGGCCAAAATCTCATAGTTTCTTCACAAAACAACTGCGCGGATTTTACCTTGCCTTATTGACCTTTCCAGAGAAATAAAGCAAAAAAATTTCACTGTGTTACTTTGGAACATTCTCCTCCGGCAATCTAAAGTACCAAACCAACAACAAAAGAGCCAATGATAATTACAAGAAGTTGGCCAAAAAATGGATATGTTCTTTTTAGGAGATTGTCAAGATCTAACACATTTGGCTGAAAGAAAATGTAATTTTAACAGCTGGGTGAAGATACTAGTGTTAATAGCAGAAGATGTATGCATTGAATATCCTTCTAGTATGTATAGAATGTACTGTATTTTCAAACAACTTTGACATTGGCAGGATGCATATGGTGCAGGAAGAGATCAGGAGACTTAATCTGGGTGGACAAATCTTGTCCATCTCCAAATCACAAGCTCTGACATTCATGGAAAGGCCTCAGTGTTTCGAAGTATGTTCACTGGCTGTAAGCTATGAGAGTTTCTGAAATCACAACTCGGGATTTTTGTGTATTAGAAGTATTCTTTTCTCCAGACATCCCGAAGTCTACTTGCCCATATTTGATTTCTTTGGATGGTAAAAATAAGGCGATTTGACTGGTTAGTTTTATCTGTGTATCACAGTGCATAAACAAGTGCTAATGGAAGATGTGTCTTAATGTCACATCTGCAGGATAAAATAGCAAAATGCATCCTGCAAACTATTCCAGACAGACAGGTCACAGTCTGACCATGTACTGGTGTACTTGGAAAATTAATGATTATCCAACATTGCCTAGTTTTTGGAAAACAACCAGAAAAAACTAAATTGCTCAAGAAAACAAGTCCTCTCTCAAATTCAAAATGTTCTGAATGGATTAGGAAGGAACAACATCAGTGAAATCAGTCTTTTTATTTCTCTCATATGCCTTGGAAATTAGTAGGTCATGAATAACCCTTTGAGGATATTAGGGATGGGGCGTAACACGTATCTTGGTATGAAAGTTAAAGAAACTCTAGAGAATACAACAAAAATTTTCAGTGGTAAAGATAAGTCCATCTAATGTGGCTTCTCCAAAAATATTAGTGTATTGGAAAAGAGGGGTGTCTGTGGACATGGGCCAAGCAAACTCGGTGATTTTAATGCAAGAGTATCAAAAAGGCCATTCACTGTCTACATCTTTTCCTACATGAGATAAATACAAAATGTCATATTTCCCCATTGCAGGAGATTACTGCGGGGATATACATACAAACATTTAAATAAGAAGACAGACAAACGAATATTGTCTAGATAGTTGCCACTGAAATTGCTGATTATTTGATATTGGCTTTCATCAACCCAAAAGAAGTCAAAACAGAGAAAAAAATAATAATTTCTATGAGACATTTGCATTACTAGCATTGGATAAAACCTAATGTAATTAAAGGTTCAGTTTGGTTTCATTTATGACTGCAGTCCATTGTTCCAGTGGCCACATGAATTCTGTTACAGGAGAACCTGACTTGGTGTCATTTCAGACATTTTTTTACCTAGAAAGAAGTAAAAAGAACATATAAATAAGTATTAGTTGTACTAGAAAACTTTGCAAGGTTTGTCTCAGCCTGTTACCCGTAATCCAACCAATAGAGTGGCCACCAAACTTTCAACAATTGCCTCTTACATCATGATTTCCCCGAGAGGATTATCTGCAATAGACAGAAGACGAATACAATTTGTTTGAAATGTTACTGCACTATGAAACATCTCACACAGCCCTGGTCAGCACCAGGCAGTTCTTAGTTCCAAAGCATCTGAATCTAGGCCAGAGCATTGGAGTTATCTGATCTGTGTGGTTCATAATCCTAGGGGCAGTTTTTCTCCTGATCACCACCTAATAAAATCCATTAACAAAGCTCAGTGAAACTGTGCTTTCTAGAGAGATGCTCAGATCTTACTTGGAGAAGACAAGGCATGGGAACATAAGAACAAGAGAACAAGGCATGTTCTTTGTTTCTACAAGCAGATTACTCTAATTAGCTGATTCTTATCCCTTCACAGTTAAATAATGTGCCAAGTTTTAAGTCAACTCCAAGCTACTGGTTCTTGTTCTCCATTTCTCAGCTGAATTAAGGATGTCTTTAACAACTGCTATTTTTTCCTTGGGAAGGTAATTATAGAGTGATCAAGTCACCTCTTGTCTCCCTGGCTGCTTTTATGATTTGTAAAACAGATTGACTTTAACTCTCCCATGGTGAGGGGATTTCTACAGACCCAAACAACCATGTGGTTCTGTTATGCTAAGTGTTGTGGTTTTGTATCCTTTTTTAGGTGTGGATTCAGAACAGGATGCAACCAGCTGGCATCAATAAATGTCATCTGCAGAGGTAATAATGTCATCTGTTAGGTTATTATTTCTCTTTCAACATATCCTATGAATTCATCAGCCCTGTTTAGCATATATTCATAACCAGAATGAATAGTCTTTTTGCTAAACTCTATCTTAAGACATCTATGGTGAGGACCTGTCTTTCTGTAGGTATGATGAACTGCTATTCTCTTAGAAAATTTTAATGACATATTTTGTTTGAATTTATCAGTTGAATGTTTTGATTATAGATCATTGCTCCAGCAATGATTATTTCACAGAGTAACTTTTATCAGCAGGGATTTTGTACCCATTACTAAATTAGTGAGGAAATTTTGCAGATCCAAAATGAGCCTCATCCTAGGACAGCAGCACTAAAAATACAGTCATTCAGGCTTTTCCTCTTATAGAAATTTTGAGATGTCTGTCAGTTTTTAATTAATTCCTGCTTTATATAATGTTCAGTGATCATTTGCTTTAAATCACAATATAGACCCCCAGCAATGCAGTGAAACTAATGACAGTAATCCAAACATACAACATTTCTAATGAGCTCTCTAATGAGCAATGTTTAGTCAATGTTGCTAAGCAGTGACTGGATAGTGGTTGCTGAATTTGGAAGCCATACTAACTTAGAAGTCCAGGTAAATTTTTGAAGGATTTCTGTACCCTCAATGGAAACATGGCTCCTTTCTCAGGGTGGGGATGTGTGTTGCATCAATACCTGTATTTTGGAGGTCCCACAGCCTAGCCTCCATGATCATGCCTGGCTCTTAGTTGTGTTAAATACCAAATCATAAATCTTTGCCACCATGCTCTAAAAAAGGGTGTAGGATGGTAATGAGAGTTTAGGTGGGTGGGAATATTAATATTTTTTCTGTTAATTTATGCCTTAGAGCTTGAACAATAGCTTACCTTGCAGAATGGCATAAAATTTGTTTGACATGACCTATTGTCCGAAGTGTGTCCAAGGTTTGCTTTCATGATATTTCTTCCACATTTCTTTAATCACACTACTTTATATATAACTTCTCTTTTTTGATCAATATTTATTTAGTGTGTTAATAGCCATCTGAGGGCAAACAGAAGGATTGAAACAGGTTCAGGCAGTTCATCACTAGTAGGATCCAAGGAAGAAAGCTATCAGGACAGTACCTGTACATGAAAAAATGCTAGTGTAGTCAAGTTACTTTATGAAAGGTCACCTTATCTCCATTGGGGATGAAGAATCTACCTAAAAAAAAAGCATAGTTAAAAAATTATAGTAATATATTAGCACTAGAAAGCTCTCAAGCAAATGTTATTCAGAATTTTAAAAATCCTTGTATTAGAAGACTTTGTAGTAGTAGAATCAGAAAATGACAAGAATATTTGTAGGAAATAGTTCAGAGGAAATTGAACAAAGTCACTTCTGGATGCATGACTTCATAAAGTGATTGTAAAGTCTGAGAAATGAGGATAACTTAGCCTACACAGTAAAAAACAGTAGTGGGAAAAGGGGCGTTTCAGGTTTCTCATAATAGTTTAGTCCCTTCCAGTTTTTAGCAAGCCCTACTAGCTTTTAACCCTGGATGTGTTGCAAGCTGTACCAGCTGCTAGAATGAGAGGCTGCTCAAGGCAATCCATGTCATAGATGAGAACAACAAAATCTAAAACTCCCTCAGGTAGCAGCAGGGAAGACAAAGTCCCCTCCAGATTTGTCTTCATGGTAAGAGGTCTCTGCAGAAATAATTAGTTCATGTTGTGGGAGTTAAGTTGATGTTGATCAGCACTCATTACTCAAGCTGTTGAAAGACCCAAAAGTGGAAATAGACACTGGGGAGGATGAAACTGGTAATGATTTCTAGGAAATTATGAGAAAGAGTAGTCTGATTGCCAAGACAGTGAGACCCAAGGATACTGTCAGGTGAGAATGTAAGTCTTACTGCGTAGAAAATGGAAATTGAGCATACTTCCCTGCAAAGAAGGATGGAGAAGGCAGCTGTAAGTGATCCAAGGGTGAAAGCTGACACTGTGGCAAGCTTCCTTCCTACATCTACTGGAGCTCTGCTCCCTGCCTGCTGCTGTCCCACACTCTGCCCATCCTCTGCTCCCTGTGCCATTCTCTACTGATAGACCACCAGCTTCAGATAATAGGGTGGCTTCCCATTAGAATCCAACATGGGAATGCAGAGTTACTGTTGGATGAAGGATGCAGTGACTGAATTCCACTCCATTTCACTCTGGAATTGAAGGACAGCCTTCTTTCAGTTACTACCCATGGTGGTTTAAGTGCTCGCTGAAGGCCAGTGACTTCTTAAAGGTAGCAAACTTTCCTAAGTGCCTTACCATCTGTTCAGTGCTTTTGACAACGTGTTTATGTTGTCAGTCACGTGGGGGAAAAATCAAAGCCCTTCATGTTTTTGTTAATGGAACATGTTGAGATGACATTAATCATACAGACAGGCACCTCTCTATATGTAAGTGAATGTACGAGTTAAATACTAGGGCTATTAATGGCCTCTGTTTCTGATCATTGTTGTCATAAGTGATAGCAGGCCTGAGGCCAGTTAATGTGCACTTTTCACATTTTTCTCAAAGCAGGAGAGTGCTGGGAAGGGATCCTGGCACTGGCAAGAGTGCTGAGGTGAGTGGCCTAGCACCACGGTAAGGTGATCTCTCTGCTCAGACATGCCTGTTCTCCTTCCACTGCGTCCTTCCCAAGCTCCTGTCTGCAGTCTGGACACAAGCTTGGCTTCTCCACAGCAAGGCGAGGACAGAGCAGACAGGGATTATCAGCTATCAGTAACCTCAGCTCTGATGGGATTCTCCAGTTCATCGAGGGATTCTCCAGTTTCAATGTCTCACCTGAGCTTTTCCATCTGCAGTGGGAAACCTGAAGCAAAAGCAAGGTTCCTTCTGCTTTGGGGTGCACTTGCGGTTGGTCCAGTTATCAGGGAAGCATTTCCTCACAAGATGCTTGTCATGTTCTGAGTCTCTGACTCCAATACCCCAGGGCATGTGCTACAAATCCAGACTTGTTGTTCTGCACAAGAACTTTTACTTACAGGCCAAATTCTCTCTCTTTCCTCATGAACAATATTGGCAGTGAGAAACACGACAAGATGCATCCAAAGAATCTTAAAACAATGGTCAGCCTGAATTTGTAAGGTCCTTGCATGTAACTGGCAGTAGAAGACAAGCTATTTTTGAATCAGCAGGAATTTAATATAAGTGTATCTGTCCTCTAGTGTGGGCTGTGTTTGTTTGTAGAAAGCATAAAGCTTCACCCAAGACACAATGCCACTCTTCAAAATCCCTGCATATTGTTTTTCTGTCCCATCTTATCTCAAAATTAAAGTATCTTGAGATGTTATGTCTGATAGACAGCTCTATGGAGCTAGGCACCATTTTACTGTCTTCTGTCCTTGCCTTTTACCTGAGGTAAAGATTTATCTGCCAGGCAAATGCTGAGCTGGGGTGGTAGTGTTTCAGTGGTATGAGGAATGCTGAATTTTTCAGTGAGTTGTGAAAGCTGAAGTCCTCGCCAACTTTCCTTCAAGTTTTTAGACCCAGTGTTTGTGTTTGTTTTCTGTTTCAAGTGAGGAAGAGATGAGGCAGGCTAGCTAGAGCCTTGACCCCTTTGTAATCCCTGTGGCCAAGCAGGATACCAGGCAAGCACAGGAAAATGGTGGGAGTCACTTTCTCATGTCCAGCTCCCCAATCTGCATGAGTATTCCCAACTGTAAAATATAAGTGTAATATAAATCAAATCAAATCAAACAAGAACAGTAAAAAAGCCCTAAACAACAAGACAGTTAAATAGATTAAAACCATTCCAAATATTTCATTATATTATGATATTGGACAAAAACAAATCCTGTGATTTTTTAATGTGAGATGTGCATGGGGTTTGTTTTACTTGCCTTCCAGGTTCAGAACTAGAGTTTGTTGTTTGAACTAATATAAACTGTTTCTCTTGTGAAGGTTTTACCCCCAGAGATCTTCCAAATCTATTGCAGATTTGAAGAGCCTATTTAACCTTTTCTGACATTTAAAAGAAAACAGAAAGCAAGCCCTGCCAGCTGAAAAGTGAGTTAAAGGAAGCAGTCCAGTTTGTGTCCAACTGGATGAAGAAAGGATAGTCAAATTCCTTCCATTTTACACATAGTTAGTCATGAAATTGTACAAGAGAAAAAAAAAAAGACAATAAAATAGCCATATTGTAACAGCTGAAACAAACCTTGGGTAACTGTCAGCAGTGAAATGTCCAGAGAGCATTTGTACCATTCCATTTCATTAAGCTGAAGGGTGGGATTGCAGACTGTAAAAGATTATAGCAGAGCTCTTTAGAAATTTACAGCTTGCAGCAGAGCGAAGCACAAGGGAAGTCTCCCTTTCTTGTGTACTCAACGGGGAGCCTGGGTTTTGTCTCTTCGATGATGATGTGTAGGGGAAGAAGGTTGCCAGAAGCACCAATGAAAACTGAAATGTGCTCTATGTGCTCTTTTTTTTTTTTTTCTTTCCTGTGATTTACAAAATGCATTTGCACAGTGGGCTTTTATTCAATTCCCAAGCTCTTGACTTTGTGGGCTGGATTAGGGCAGGGAGCCTTACGGGTGGTGTTTAGGGCAATGCTGAATGCGCTGCGGGTATAATGTATAACGGGAGCAAGTGCAGTGAATACCAAAGGAGGGGAGACTCTTTCTCATTTCAAACTGTTTAAGCAGCAGGATCTACTTTGTTTTGTACCCACTGGGGACCTTGCCCCAAGATGATCATTGAACTACAACAGGAAGCTCAAATTCTGGCTGAAATAGGAACATGTGTCTGCTGCAACTGCAATCTCTTGCTCTGTAACAGAGCAAGTACACTGGGAAGAGCAGTTCTTTCTCAGAAATGTCTTTGGTTTCAGTCTCCTCTCTCTTTGTATGAGAGAATCATCCCCTTACATCAGTGGAACTCCTGCTAATGTGCTGTGGAGTAACACAACATTTAGCAGTTTTCCGTCAGCAGAAAAGACATAGGGCTTGCAGGGAAAGGGTGAGAAAGAGAAGCCATTCTAGATGACTAACAGCCCTACGTACTTTTACTGGTGGCATTTGGCTATATCACCTAACTTCCTCTGGCTTCTTTGTTCCTACCTATGTTGATTCACCAGACTCTGGATCATTCTCGTTGGAGAGGAGGAGGCATCTACCAACAGCAGAGATGGTGCAAGGCTGCAACAGGAATGGCAATTTTCACCAGACTGATTTTCCAAAGTGAAGAATTTGAAAATCACAGCTGGAATGATGTAAAATGAAGTGTTGCAATTCAAATGAAACATAATCCAGGTTCATAAAAGAATATTTTTTCCTTTTATTTATACAAAATAATTAGTAGAGTTTTTAGTCTTGGTTCACCATGGTATTCAGCTTAGTTTCGTTATTTGAGCATTGCCTTGTGGAAGTTTTAATTGGCAACTTTGTTCTCTCTGCTATGGACCCATAGTCCTTTGGAGGACTCACCTCGCAAGAAATAACATGGACTTGGCTTGGCCAGAATTGTGTGCTGTGTTTGGTACTCATGTGACTCTAGTGCTGCATGAGAAAAATGTAATTTGGACAGAAAAGTTTTGTCTGTAGGGAAGCCTGGGGGTTCTGGCCTTTTAACTACGAAGTCAAAATAGAGACCCTCACAAAATGTGAAGTGCAGAATTAAGTGAATTTCAGATTTCAGGCAAATGGAGCATGTGTGTAAAATCTAACAAATAAAAAGAAACATTTCAATATAGGTATTTCATATAGTTTCTGTTCAAGAATAATTGAAGTATTGGCAATTCTTTACAGAAATTATAAAATATTCCTTTCTTTTTTTGGTGCAAATTTATTATGTTGAAAGTACTTGCTTCAGCTTAGAATAATAAGTTTTGACACGCTGGAAGTTCCCAAGGAACAGGAATTCCAAATTTCTCACTGCTGCAAGTCCATGTTCATTAATTTTCATGGGTTTTTATGTGCAGGCTCTCCTCTGTGGGTTATAAAGGCTTTAGCAGTAAAGCCAAAATCTTTACTGAGGATTTGTACATGGGTACTTGAAGGATTAATTCTTAAAAGTGGAATTGTGCTCAGTTTGGTTTTATAACCAAAAAAAAATTGATATAAATTGCATAGGTCAAAGGAAATATTCTTAATTGTGCTGAAGTGATCCCACAAAAAGCAATGTAAGTGGACAAAAGAACCACCAAACTCTGTAACGGAACAGAGTTTGGACTCCTCTACAAATTTTTTTAGTTTTATGCTGCAAGTGATTAGTGGCACTGGCTTCTCATGCAAAATTGTCAGTTCAAACTAGTTTCATGACTAAATATTTTATATATAAAGAAGAACATTTTGTGTGTGCAGTGTAGTAGGACTTTTTCTCTCTTTTGCAAGCATTGTTTTAGTTTCCCCTCAACAGATCTGTTTCCATATGGCAAAAGTGACTCCCTTGATCACCAAAAAGGCTCCAGAGAGTTCAAACAGCCTTGGAAATTGATTCCCATTTTGCTTAATAGGAGCTCAACTGCAGATTTCATTTCATGTGAAATAACCTTGATTTCAGATCAGCCCTCTGGAGAGGGAGGAGACCTTCAGAAATGCAGCAATGGACACAAATTTCAGGACAGTAGATGATCTACCTATAGGTTTCTCCTTTTCTACAAGGGGAATTAAAGGACTTTTGGAGGTGTAGAAAATGATCAGCCTTCCAGCTCCAATCAACAATTTAAATCATGCCAATAGAATTAAATGATTGAGAAATTAGTAAGATAATAAAGTTCTCAGATAACAATCACAATTTAGAAGACACTGAGGACTAAGTGGTGAAACAGTTGAGCAGGGGCACTGACCCATGATCAATTATTTTACACACCTTCATCTGGACTTAAAGGACTGTGCAAGGGCTCCCCTTCACAGCTGCTGTTGGGATACTGTGAGTAGTCACTGTACTAAGAATAGGAAAAGAAAAAAAAACTCCAAAAAACTATCCAGATTAAAAGACGTGAGGATTCTTTTGGATGAAAAGGCAGTAACCAAGACTATAATGTGTTTAAGATGTCATGCAGTTCTCTGCACAGGGGTGAAACTTCTAGACCCAGAAAGTGGAGGCCAAAGTTTATTCTCAGTTCATGATGTAAAGAGAGAGCACAATTCAGTGATTCTCATGAGGTCCCTAAAAAGAATCTGGCTCAAGTTGGTGCTTCATGTCTTAGTGGGAACAAAGACAATGATCAGCCTACAGCAAACACAGGAGATCATCCACCCAAAAAAAGTGGAGAGAATATAAACTTTCTTCTCCTTTCTGAAAAAGCAGATGGATTTTTGTATACAAAAAACCATTACTTCTTCTCAAACCAGGAAGCATTCTTGTTGGTGCTTTCATCATAAATTGGACAGATTCAAGGCAGATGTCCACTTTTTACTAAAGAAGTACATGTGGGTGAAAGCCTCAAATAAATATATTCTCCCTTTCTTTTTCAACAGGTTGTTTTAAAATCAGCCTCATAGAGTTGCAGAGGACAATGTCAGGTCCTTCAACCTGACATATGGGAAAAGCACTGTCCTTTGATCTCCCTTCAATCCTTGTTCAGTCTTGGTGGCTACAGCCATCCCTGCACCCTGCCCCCGAGATTTCTCACAACTCTTCCCACCATAAGCCTTGCTTTGCTACAAATTGATTGCCTAGGATAGGGTCTTTTTTCCTTCAGTGTGAGCAGATTAGAGATCAGCATTCATTTCCCATGTTGTGGGACAGATTTGATGTACAGCCATCCAGAGACCAGGCAAATAATTCTTGTAAAAAATGCCCTGTTCCTGCTGGCACCTAGACTTTTTAAAAGACTCAGTGGGACAGTCAGAGCTGGTGGGTGAAGAGCTCTTTGTTGAGCTCAATTTCTTTCCCTGCAAGAGAAGAAGAGAAAATAGGGGTATTGAGTTTTTGGTGGAAAACAAAACAAAAACATAACCCTGACTCTGCTAGGCCTGGATCCAGCCCTGAGATGGTCTGTTTTTTCCACTGGCTCTCAACATTCATGTAAAGAATAAGGCAAAGAATGTAACTGTTCTCTTGCAGTTTCTGATCTGAATATGCTTCTAATGAATTCCCCTTTTAAACCCATCTAATTGTCCATCCTTCCCTGGCATTCCCTAGGCCTTTGAGACACCGGAGTTCCCAAGCCTCTGAGGACATAAAGCCAGTGTTAAATAGCATTTCACATTCCAGGAAGCTCCCAAAGAGCCACCAATTTCCCCTCACCCCAGGAGGCTTTGCAGAATCCAAGGAACAGCTCCCACTTTTCTGGGGAAACAGATCAAACCACAGCACCAGCAAGCATGGAATTGCCAAATATTTTCTTTTTATCTTGGAAAATAGTAGTATTAAATAATAAAAACACTTTTAGTTTTTGCATGAATGTCACATATCTGTAATGCCAAGGGGAAGGGACTCTTTTCTCCCATTAATAGAATAGTACTGAGACATCAAACCTTGTGGAGCATTTCCAATCCCAACAGGGAGTATGGGATGAAATCCCTCTGTGAGGAGAAACCAATTGCCACATTCAGAATGGGGACAAGGTAAAGCAGTCAGACAAGTAGCTAGTTCAGATTCAATTTATGATTTGTCTCACCTCAACAATTTCCCCCCATTCCCATGTGCCAACTATATGCTAATACCTCTTTTAATTCCTCTACCACTCTATCCTGGCCTATCTCTTCCTTTTAGTCCCTCAGTGGAAAAGGATTTAAAGTTGAATTGAAGTCCATTAAAATGGGATAAAGAAGACTAAAAAGGGGGACTTGGACCAGATTCTTTCTGGATCCCAGGTACTTATCAGTGCCTGGGTTCATCATTGGCTAATAGGTTAAGCCAAGACCCTGGATTCTGAGAAGTTGATATGGTCCTCAGAACATGCTGGAGACACCTGCCCCTTCTTCAGTTGCTGCTGATCTTGCTCTGATCACTGCTACTCACACCATTCCAGCCCTGGTGCACAGCTCCCTTGCAGATGTCACCCTAGCCTTCACTGCAAGGTCAGCCCAGAGACCCTGGAGAGAGGGTGGGCAGCTGGAAAGGAAGGAGGCTGCTGACAGAGCCTGCAAATGCTGAAGTCAGTTACTAATCCCCAGACCAAAACAATGTTATTGAGACTTCAGTGGAGTCAGATTTCACTTCCCAAATTACTCCATCTTCCTACCAATGAAAACATTGAGTTTTTAAGTCCTTGTCTAGGTGGCGTGCACAAGAGGAGCAAGAAACCCTCTTAGTAAAAGAAAAAGACAAATGTGTTAGTTCAGGCAATTGACTTCATTTAGCAAAACTCTGTGTGTCACATGGCTCCTGGATGGGGGCTGAGCAGTGCCTGTCACAAGCAGAGACGTTGTGGCGTGGAGCAGAGCACAAGTCCATGCCCCTGTTTAGAAAAGTGCCCCAAGTTCTTGCAACGAGCATTGCCAATCATTGTTTTCTCTGGTGAGATGCATCAGTCCCTTACTAGGAAAGTCACCCAGTCCCTCTTTTTCTCACGGACTGCAGCACCGGTTTGCAGCAGTAGAGGGGCAAGCAATGTAGTTTCAATTAAGGCCCACTAAAAACAGCTCTTACTATGTTATAAATTCTATATTTATCCTGAAACACCAGATCCATCCTGAGCCTTCTCCCCCTCCTTTAATTGTTTGCAGAAAATTTTCCATTGTGTTTTCTTTTCCATCTTTTAGGACCAGTATTGCAATATAAATAGTCTTTTTTTCTTTTCTTCTCTCTCTCTCTATTTTTGCTAATAGTTGGTTTCTCTACTTGGCTGAATGTACATGACTCTGAGGTTTTGCGATATAATTGCATGATTGCTTCCAAATTTTCCAACCAATGGGGCATCTAATCAGTTGAAAAATTTCATTATCCACTGATACATGCTGGAGAAAAGGCAAAAATATAGTTTCTTCATGTAGCATTTCTTTTTCTCTTCTCTCCTCTCCACTATTTGACCTTCTGTCCCCACACCCAGAGTGCAGACAAAGTCAACCCAGCTGCAAAAGAAGTTCCTGTGGACCTGTCAGTTCAGGGGGTTTGGGGTTGTGGCATGCTCCTTCACATAGTGATAACCCCCTCAAATTGGACTTAGGGACAGTCCAATTGAAAAACAGCCAAGTATGATTTGATGTGTGGTATGGAGACAGGTATTGCCCCTATTCCCTATAGAGTTTGGAATAACCAGTCTCTGGCTTGAAATCCCTGATTTCAACAGATTTGTTTATTTTATCAGCCTTGCACTTTCACACAAGAGAAAGAAAGAGACATTTTTAACTCTTCCTCACCCAGTTTTTCCTCTTGGACTTGGTTACTAATCTCTTTAGCCCTGACTTAGTTTTAATTACCACACGAGGACACCACAGGGGTGCCTGCAATCCTTTCACATACCATCATTTCTCTTCCGAGATCTCTGAGTTCAAGGCTCTGCTATTGAGCAAATCAGCTGAGGCTACAGGTTAGGAATAATAGAGGGGGGAAAAGGAAGAATGTCATCCTCATCCTATGGTGAAATGGAAAAGCCAAATCTCATCTCTGCCTCTTTTTGTCATTTGGATAGTGAGCTCGGGCTTTGTTGCTCTTAGGATCACTATATTCTCCTTTTCCCAGGTTGCACCAAGAGTTTTACATTTTTGAAGGGTCAGGAACCCACCATCCTTTTTTCCTAGGCCCTCATCCTATGGCTGTTGCAATGCACAATGCACAATGCACAAAATCTCTGTCCTCATTAAATGACTATTGAAGGATCAAAACCTGAGCTCACATTTTCACCTGGTTTGTGCAGAATGCCTAAATGAAATCCTTGCTACCACTTCTAAGAGCTCACTTATAAGTACCAACATTTGTACTATGTTTTGAACAGCCTGAATTATTTCAAGGTGCAGAAATCTAAACTTAAAAAAGGAAAAAGAAATCCAAACAGAAAAGCATCCCCTCAATTAGTCTCTTAATTGAAAGCATGTAATGAAAACTCAGTTTTTTCATGTACAATTAATTTGGCCTCTTGCTGTCCACTTTCATATAAAAAATCCCTTCTGAATATTTAAGAAAAGAAAAGCTTAGCTTCTCTGAGCAGTTTGAAAAATAATAATCAACTTTTCTTGGTTAAACTTTAAATAACTCTCAAAATCTTACTTTAAGTCATCAGCATATTTTTTATATGTAGTTTCTCATTTGTGAGGAATGAGCTCAAGTGCATTTATCTACCTACAGTATCAAGGAGTCATTTACAAAAGGTCTTTCTAAACAGAACTTTTTTATTTAAATATTCCTTGCAGGCTGCTCTTTGGAGTGCCCTGGATCTCATTAGAAGTGTGGTATTTTCCTCTTCCTCCAAAATGAAATTCAGTTTCCAATTAAAATCTGGCCCCTCTGACAGACACTGTGTTTCACTTTCAGGTCCAGATTTTTTACCATATTGACCCTACCAAATACCTCCAGTGACTTGTAAAAATAATAAGTGTTATGCACAGCTGCACAGATCACCACCCCCCTTTCCCTCAGCATTCAATTGCTATCAGGAGTCTTTTATCAATCTGCTCTAGAGTAAAGAGAGAAGCTATTTTTCACCCCATGAAACTGAGATTTCATAAATGTTCCCTTTCCACCTTAAGGTGGGAAAAAAAAAGACTGTTCAAATTTTTTGATTTTTTTTTTTACAGACTCCCTCACCACAGGGGAGCACTTGCCAGGGAGTTAAGAGATTCCCTGGGGTGTGGAATAGCAGCAGGGGCAGGATTTCCACCTTCACTAAGGGCAATGTGAAATGAGAGTATGACTTCAGGAGATCCCTCTTCACACCTTGATCAGCCTCAGACTGATCCTCCTGCTATGTTATCTTGGGCCAGTCTTTTCAGCCTCCTGTCCCAGCCTCTGCTTTCTACCTCTCCTCATTTTCCTTTTTCAGGTGATCTGTACAAGTCAAGAAGGAGAAGGTAAAAATTGCCCAAAATTGTGGGCAGCTGTCACCTAGGAAAAACATAATTTCCAGAGCATGAGTTTGTTCTGGTTACCAACAACAAATCCATGCTAACAACTCCTGGCTTCTTAGTAAACTAGAAAACTTTAATTCATATGTAATTGAGTGGCTCCAGCTACGTATTAGAAGCATAATAGACTGTTACATAATTGCAACAGCCTCAATAAATGTGGTTTGAGTTATTATGCAGTACTTTATTAATGGACAATAAATGCAATCTAAAATACAAATAAAATCCTCAGCCTGTAGGAGCTATCAGAATGTGTCAATGATTAACTGAAGTCAAATGTCAGCATGTTTAAGTCATGTGACAAAAATCCTAGTCCAGATGTTGTTTCAGATCTTGTTCAAGTGACAAGTGGAGGAATGTCCTTGGAGAACAGCTCCTTACAATGCAGCTTCATCTGTTGCTCACACGTTTTGTCTGAACATTTAATCCCCACTAGCACATAAGTAGTCTGGAGGTCACTTTTGGGCAATATGCTTGGGAGGATCTCAGAAAACAGTCAGATGGTGTGACAGCATGGTGTTATTTCTAGCTGGATGACCACCCACTTCCTCCTATAAGATCCTCTGAACATAGGAAACAAAACCAGATGGACTCAAAGCCAAGAAACAGGGAAGTTATTTAAAAATAAATGTCTTAATTGGGAGAAATAAGATGGTAATTGCTATTTTCCTCACACCAGATGATCATGAGCCCTCCTGAGGATGCCCTACCTCAGTGCCTTATTCTAGGAAATCAAATAGCATTGTGCAGAGAAAGGGTTTTCCTATCACAGTGATGGCAAGGCAGCTCCAGCCATTGTTTCCTGCTGATTGCTCCTTCTACAAAAATGTAAGAATTTTCACAACCCAGGGTTCAAATTATTGCCATCTGGTACACCTGGGTCAAAACCAAGAAAGACAGGGAAATTCTACAGTCTGCACAAAGAAATTAGTGAATAAACCAAAGGCTTATGTGGAAATGTAACTGATCTTTCCACATAGACCCGATTTCTAGATTTCCACGTCCTTCAGAAATTTCCTCCAGGCTTCAGTTATGCTGGCAGGCAAGGAAGAAGGGACAGAATATTCTTCAAACATTTACTCCCACTGAATTGACTCACTTTGAAGTGCATAATGATTTTCTTTTCTTTGTACATTGGAAGCCTGGCAATAGAGAACAGTAGCAAAACCTGCAGGTATTCCTACTGGCTATTTGTTCCAGTGCAGCTTTCAGGAATGTCTCTGTTATAGGAGTAAATCTTTACAGGTTATAAAGGATTGTTCTGGTTCTTTAAACCTCTAGAGAAGTCATGTAAGCTACATCCCTGAATAAGGCTAGCACAGGTAGGAAATTGTTCCTTAACTCCATAGAGAGGAACAAGAAAGGATGCTTCATGTTCAGATGAGTGGAGACCCTGCATGGATTTGTAACATAAGACAAGTATCCACTGGCTCAGCAGGAGGGTGTGGAATGCAGGAAAAAGGCTAAAAGCTGGAGCTAGAGGACTAGGGTTCAAGGCTTCAGAGATACTCTTTGTACTCTTTCCGTGAGAGAAGCAGCACAGACAGCAAAGCCTCCTGGAACAGAGTTTTAACAACTGATTTAGAAACCAAGTCTGATTTTGATTGTTAGTTCTACTAATTTAGACCAAACTGTCCTTAGCTTGAAGGTAGGACAATTGAAGGTAGGGAGAAACCAGAAACCACATTAATACTTACTTTGATGTTCAGGGGGAGGAGACAAGGAGGATATGGGTAATGGTTAAGATTAGAGAAATGAAAGTGTGCACAGATGAAGCAAAATAAGTGTACAAGTGCAGGGTTATACCCTAAGCTCAATTCTGAGATAGTGAGAGAATTCATGTAAACAAAGTCAATTAGCAAGATTTTTAAAATAACATTTGCAGGTTCATAAATGAAGAAGGGAGGGCAGGTGGGCAGAGGTGAAAGGTCCTGCAGCTGAGCCATTCTCAAAGCTGCCACAATATGTGAGTTGTTAGAGTGTGTGTACACATGGCTCATGGGAAACTTGGGCAAGATGCAAAATGGGCTCAGCAGCACTGAGTTTCAAACATATCCAGTGAAATACCCGTATTTCAAGGCTTTCTTGCGCTCCTATGCTTTCCCAGAGAAAGGAATCCTTGTATGGTCAGAGCAATACATGCCTGAGTGTGTCCATCCACCTTACTATTGACTGAACGCCAAGTAAAATTTAAATAAAATTTGGCTAGAAGTTAGTGTTCAAGTAGAATCAGTGTCTTCCAGTAGAAATACTGGATGTGGAAATCCATTCTGAATACCAGACATGCAAGATTTATTTTTTTGCTAATATGTAGAGGATGCCATTGTTTGAAGCAAAAGAAAAATTTCTTCAGCCCTAGGTTTGTAGGGAAATTGCATGCCAGAGACTGTCAGCCAGTAGGACTGGTATTAAACATTAAATTTGTGTCCAAAGCCTGCTGTTTAGGAGGGAAGAAGTTCAGTCTGTAATGCTGCTGTCCTGGTCACTTGGGCCATGAGCACATCCTTGGGGAACTTGTTCAAGCAGTAGATCACATGCAGGTTTGGAAGACATTATTTCTTGCATATTTTGAGCTCTTAATGATCTGGTAGAGATTTTAATAGAATACAGGCTCCTTTTTATTTCTGTATACGACTGACATGTCCCTGGAAGTGCTGCAAGGCATTAAAATCAATGTCACAGCCCTTTTCCCTCAGTCCACCACAATCTTTGTCTCCTGGGGAAATGACCCATACAAACTCCCAAAAATGTTTGTATATTATCTAGGATGCTGCTTTCATGAATGGAAGACTCATGAAGGAAGCACATGTTCAGATGCAGTAGGAAGGGCTATAACAAACATTTCAGGAAATGCATTTTCACCAGGGATCACTAAAGAACAGTTACAAAGGAATGTGGAAAGAAATCTGTATTGGTATCTAGAGCCTGATCCAAGGTTTTCTTGAAGCAGATAGAAAAATCCAAGTGGCTTCAAATAAGGCCTTTACTCTAAAAAGGGGCAATAGTTTAGGAAATGAAAGGAAAAAAATTCAAAAGCTGATGGGAAAGGAGAGATAACTTTTACCCAAAACAGGCCAGATGTTTCACCTCAAATCCAATTTCTGCTACTATAAGAATGAAGACAAAGAAAATGTGGCTATTAGCCTGTTCTTTGGGCCAAGCAGCAGGGACCCCACAGGCAATGGGCCCTGAGGCACATGTGCCTCACACGCTTCCCGTGTCATAAATGGGCCGAGGCAGGAACACACTCATAAATGTATTGGAAAGAGTAATATTAGTCTAAATGGTTTGATTCAAGCAGAGGCAATAAAACTCAAAAAATATTTTCAGCTTGAGTCCAATGCTTGTTTCCTTATTTTTGCTTTTTAAAAAGTATATTCATATATTAAAGGAAGCTCTTAATTCCATTTTCTTTCTCAAAATGAGCAATGTGTTTGGGGATGGATGAACAGCGTGGGTTTGCTGACTTGAGCCATTGGAGTTACAGTCTCTGTGGAGCTTATAAAAGTTTCTGAGGAAGCAAAGCCAAGGGAATTTTCCAAGCAGAGATGGCAGACTGTGTAGAGCTCTGGGTTGCTGACAGGGATTGCTCAGGCTCAGTGCTTTCACAGAGCTTGATGAAGGTCACCAAGCCATAGCTGAGGTCAGTGGAGAGCACCTGAGTGATCTCATCCTTTGGTGTCACCTGGGAACTGAGGGATGAACACAGACCTTAGTCTTTCTTGCACTTGGCATCAGGCGAGGTTGTCTGTATTTAAATTTACTCAATACACCTGAAGAAGTTGAGAGCTCTGGACATCTTCACCTTCCATACCAATCAGTGGCAGGATTGGTGTTATTCCCACAGAGAGAATGTTTGCATGGGGTTCCCTAAAATGCCCTGTAACCCCATGTTCTGTAAACATAGGCAATAAAGATAGAATTTAACTTTTTTTTTCTTGAAGAAAGGTCTGTTTTATCATTGCTTTTAAAACTATCATGCTGAAATGGTTTAACCTGAAGTTTTCCATGATACTGCTTCAGAAATATTTTATTTGAAGTTTCAGCTAAAACAGTTCCACTCCCAAGGAAAATTCAAGACATCTTTTTGTCCAAGTGAAAAAAGAAATAAACAACAGTTCCATTGAAAAACTGTAACGCCTTTGCTTAGAATAGGAATGTAAAGTTTGACAGAAGGACTGCTGTGGTCTCACAGATGGCACTTATACCATCAATGTGAAAAACAAAAATATATATAAATATGGTCAAGCTGTAAAGTTTAAAAAAAATCACACAGGCTTAATAGAAAATTTACCAGTGTTTGGCAACTAAATTCTCAAGCAGCTTCAACACGCAAGGAGCCTGCTCCACTCCCCTCCCTGCTCTCAGTGTGCACTGTGCTGCTTTGTGTGCCAGAGCTGAGCAGGGCTTGCTGGCATCAGCTCCTGGAGAACATTGTGGCACTGCATTGATGCAGGTAGACAGCACCTTCTCTTCTCCCATTTCTTCCCTTGTTAATATCTAGACAGACTGGAAGAGGAGCAGACTCCACAAGTTAAGGAAATATAAATGAGATAGTGTGCCTTATTTCATTAATGAAGACTGTGATCATATATAACAGTAGCACAAAAAAACCCCCCAAAAAACAAAACAAAAAAAAAACAAACAATCAAAAAATCCCCAAACAAACCAAAAAACCAGAAAACACAACTTGACCATTACTCCTTTAACTCCTTTACATCTGACTTTCTTTAACACAAGAATGTTTCAGATTTGCAGCTTTACTGTTAAATTTGTGGTTATTTAATTTATTTATTTATTTTTCCTCTGTTTTGGCTGTTACATAGCCCTGCAATGCTGGCAGCTGAAGTTTAGATTGAAACTACAAGCAATAAAATTTTTGTGATCATAACGGGTCCCTCCACCCCCATAACAAAAATAAATTATTTATATTTGTTTCAAAAGGGAGACAGGAGTATTCAGGATGTCCCTTGGCCAGCAGTTTAATGGAGAATTTGTCTCTTTCCCCACCCTTTTCTGGGTAAGATGGGTGAAATTTCTTTTGCAAGAACAGCCTCTGGCTGGCCTCCTGGTAGCCTAGTTTGTTTGACTTTGCTCTTGGGTGACTGCCTGCAAGCAAGCAAAGGCATGGAAGCTGAAAGCAAGCAGCAAGCTGATGCAATGGACAGGCCCCTTCGGGATCAACTTTATGAGAGCTAAGCAAAATCAAACAGAATTGAAACAAGCACTGCCAAACACAGGATTCCCTCATCCCTGCAACTGATTAGAAATGAACAAAAGGCTGGGTGTCTAAAGCAGGATCAGTGATTGGGTGGGAGATGCTGTGCTGGACACTGGAGGAGAGGGTGGGCATGGAGGGCAAACACACAGCTGAGGGTTGTTTGGGAAAAGGGCAAACCCACACTTAATTTTCAGAGCTCAAACCACTACAATGGGGAATAACTTGCATTTGATGCTCAAGAAAACATTTTTCCCAGGAAACCCTCTTCTTCTCCAAAGCATCTTTGATAAAATAGCAGCCTCTAATGTATTTGCACTAATCACCCACTATCTTGCTATTTTGGGGCTTATTATGTTGAGCATTTCCAGGCTGCAAGCACATGAGAATGTTTAAAGACTTGAGACTGATGATGTTGGATCCCAGACTGTGCCATCCCCTTCCTTCCTTGTAGGGTACACAGACAGGTGAAAGGCAATTCTATCAGGACAATCTGCATGGTGTTCAGAGGCAAACCACCACGTACATACAAGTGCAAGCTTTCCTCAGGACCAGTTTCACCTCTTCTCCAATGGAAACCTTGGATGAGACCACAAACCTGATCTCTAAAGTTCTTAGAGAGGGCATTTAGCCTCAAGGTTTTTAGCTTGTACAGTGGAGACACTAAAGCCACACAGGTTCCCTGCTGTCTGTGGGTCCTTTGTGCCCAAGAAACATCCATCACTCCTGTGTGGAAAGCACATGGCATAGCAGACTGTGCCTCTGCTTGGTCTCATGCACTTCCACTGTAGGCAGCCCCACCATTTGCAGTCTGAGGCCTGCAAATGTTCTTCCAAACATAAGTTGTCCTATTTGATGCAGAGAATAGAGACATTTCCTTGTGTTTGAAACTGGTTGAGCCACAAACTCCACACCACAAGGCAAAATAACAGGAGAATCCCTTAACAGCTGTGATAGACAGCCCTGTAGACCATTAACAAAACCCATTCCAAACTCCAACATTTTCACCTTCAGCTTATTTAAATTTATTTCTTCAGATGAGAGTTGTTTTTCACTTTCCAGAGGAAATTCCTGGTTGCCTGAAGACCCTCTGTATAATACTCGCTGTGAGCTGCATTCCACAGGTCTCACTAGAATTTGAACTTTGTTTTGCCCTTGAAAGCCTCTTCTGAGTTCCAGAAAGGAAGGGGAAATGATTGGGGCATTTGTGTCTTGCAGAAGCTGAAGCAAGACATGCTTATTTTTAATACAGGAAAGGGATTCTTTTGACAATATCCATTCATTCTTCCAATGACTGGATTAAAAAAAAAAATCTTTATTACCCCTCCAGTGGCTGCTGCACGAATTATTTTTGCAGGTGTACGTGGGTCTGGTTCAAATTGCTACAGCACTACAATTGTTGACAGAGTTGCTCTCATTTTGGGATGTCCCTTTCCACCAAAAGGGGATGAATTCATCATTTTCTCCTGAGTTGTCCGCAATACTCTTTTCTTAGATTGTATACTTGTCACACCTGAGTGTACAGTGTTCTGGCCTGTCCTCTTCAAGAAAGAGGAAGCAGGTGCAGGAGATAGCCTACTAAAAGTGGAATTAAGCTTTTATTTAGTAATAGAGTTAAGTCATTTATCAGGAGGGAAAAACGAGGCATTTCAGCCAGCACTGAGTCAGAGAAAGGTGTAGGGATAAAATATGTTACAAGAGAATGTCAGGTGGAGGAATAAAGTTCTTTTAAAACTTTCAAATTGAAAAGATGCAAGAAATTGTTACCTTTGAAAGAAGCATTAGATCTTCCCAGACTGGATTGTATGATGCTTTCTGTAGGTAACTACATGTTATGACCTAATATCTTGGTTCTGAAATTTGACATTCAGCTGTCCTTTATTGACATTCACTACAAGTTCAAATCAGGAAGCTTCTCTCCTTTTGGACAATGCTGTTGCAATTCTCCTCAAAGAGTCACAGTGGCCCTTCCATTCCACATCTCTGGAAAGCTGTGAATATGTATTTCCAGCATCTTGTCATTCCATCAGCCAGCCAGACTGCACCTACATGTATTTATAAGAGCTATTCTATAGCCATCCAAACCATTAAGCAAATAAGACACACCAGTATTGAGTAGCAATCTCAGCACTTCAAAAATCATTTCTCCAAAAAACCAAAAAAAAATTGACTGGCAGAAAAGAGAAATAGACTATTTCTAAAAATATCTCAATTTCAGGAAAAAAATAATTGAGAAGCACAAATATTAGCTCTAGAAACACAACTAAAGTAGTTGTTTTTATTGCCATTATAAGCACCAAACTCAGCTTTGTGGCCTATCTCCATATAAAATTAACATTCAAGCTATACTGGTTAAGTACACAGAGACACTTCTTGAAATAATCTTGATATAAATGTCTATTGCTATCATTTAGTGTACTGACTAAAGTGAAGAGTTTTCAAGAGCTTTCTGTAGGAGCCTGCAGACACAGGACAAGACTCACCCCAGAGTACTAAAGGAAAACCATTTCAGCCAGTCAAATCTATTTACATGTCTGTTTATAAATTGGCATGAATTTTGAGCTACTAAAATTAGATTTAGATCTTTGCCTCCAACTTCCAAGTGAAATTGGTTCACTTTTTTCTAGGATGGTACAACAAGATCTAAAATACACAAAGACAAACATTTTAGTCTTAGTCCTGGTGTCCAAAGGAAGTGGCAATTCAGAAATCACACTGGCCAGCTGTCCCTCTTACACCACCAACTTCAGCTAAATTCAACTTCACCTGGCAGAAGTGTCACGAAGGCTCCTTTTTACTCATATCTGTGAGTAAATGCATGTGATCACAAAATGACATCTGGCTTGCTGTCATGTAGGGAAGTAAAAAACTCAGAAACATCATTATACATGGAAGAGTGGATTTTTTTTTCAGTTTTACAATTTGGAGTGTCTTGTTTTCTTAATGAGCTGAAAACCAGAAGTACAGCACAAGTCTTTCAAAAAGGAGCAGAAGTGGAGGAGCTACTGCATGAGCATAGCAACACAGGATCATCTTGCTTCAAAAACATTTTACTGTTTTGAAACAGTACACAAAGTCATAAAAAATAGCAATAGGCTTTGCCAAAAAAGCATCCAGAGGAGAAGAGGCAAGGAAAGAACAGAGAAGGAACAGTGGAAATAAATCTTTCCAAACAAAGTGACAAGTCCAAAAATAATGAGAACTAAAGTTCAAAGAAGAATTCCAAAGCAAAGTGGAAGGAGAGAACAGCAATACGCAGGCCGTGGGGGCATGGGGGTGCCTGTGTGCTGGGGGGGGACACAGCAAACACTTTGTGCTGCCTCTCAGCCACCAGCAAGGGTTCAAATCAGGACATCGGCACTTGACAGACGTTATTTAGAAATTCATGTTTATGTGCCCTGCTATGATGTCTGACCCTCAGAGTTTTCCAATCCCATCACTCACTTTAACAATTAAGATTGTTTTCCCCCTACACACTGAATTGAATTTCCAATTTTTTTAAAGTCTGCCGTGATGGCAACCTCAACTTACATTTTGACACCTTCCAAGTTAGTGGAACCTGGGTGGTCTGGCTGATATGTTGTATTTTCCTTTCTTTAGCCACACTTCCCAATGGCTTCCTTCTCACCTTTTATTCTCCTAACAATCAGGAGAGAAGGAAACACAAACCAGCACAAACTCAACACACAACACGCAGAGGATGTGGTTAAAAGCAGAGCTTTAACTATTGCTTCTGAGGCAGACCACAGGGTCACAGGCAGGGGATTAACTCCTTAGGAAGGCACAGCATTCCTTTGTTTTTCAACAGAATAAATACAACACAGCTGAGCTTAATAGAAGTGTGCTCACTACCGGATATAATACACATACAGCAAACTCATTTAGCAGCATGATCCGTGCTCAGAGCTTACAGTTCTCTTCAGAGACAGAAAAAAAAAGGGTGCTGAATCATGGTGCATGGCTTTGGGTGCCTCTCAGTTCAAACACCAGATATTTCCTTTGTGGAGCTCAAAGACAAGCAAGTAGCTTTCACACATACCAGGCTTGGCTACTTTAGTTGTCAAGGACAACCCATCCTTCCCCACCCACTGCAGCCAAAATCTCTTCTGCTCACTCCTTGTGGATTTTTCATCTTTGCTACTCCTTCACATTGAGTACTCTGCCCTTCCCTTCAACTGAAGGTATAGAGGTATGAAACAGGCGTAAGATGATCAGATTCAGTAAAGATTTTATAATGAAACATATTAGTGAAGAAATAAGAACCAGCCTAAGAGAGCATTCTGACTAATAAATGCCCAAGTCCCTCTTAGGAGTCATACAGCAGAGACTAAGTTAGCAGTAAAACAGCAGCAGACAAAATTTGCCTACCAGGCTTTCAGGCATCTAGGACAGACCAGATTTTCTTCTGCTTCCTTACAGAAACACTTCCTTTTGCTACAACAGACCTTTGACACAGCTCTGTAGAAAGAAAATACATTATTTTCTTTATTTTCTTCCCAAAGGAAGCACTGCCCCTTCCTCAAAAGCACTACCAACCCTTCTCTAACGAACTCCCACAGGCTGCAAGCTGGCCTAAGCTGAAGGTGTATGTGAGAGCAATGAACCACAGGCACTGGAAATAACATTGAGCCATAGATATTGCCAGGTCCACCTTTGATTTAGAAGAGAGGAAGGAGGAAATAGGGAGCTTTAGGGGCTTGAAGAGAAAATGGAGGCTCTAGAAAATGGGGCTATGTTAAAAGATTCTATTTGTTTGTTCCTCTAGGCTCTCCTCTTTTGCTGTCAAGTCTGGTTTCCTATTGAATAAATGTGTTGTATGTGCACATTCTTGTCTGTGCAATTGCCCAGGCACAGGACAGCTCATCTGATCCACCACAGCCTGTTTAAAGGAGTACAGAGGGTAAATTGGGTTTCTAAATCTGATCTTAGGTTCTTTACCGTGGCTTGAAAAGGTTAAATCTCCAAGAGCCTCGGGCTAGATCCTGGCACAGCTGATGGAACAGCTATCTTAGTTGCAGGGGTGAGATAGCTCAAATGCTTGAAAATCCAGGCATGAAATGCAATTTATTCAGGCCAGAACTTTTTCTTTTCTGTAAAATTATCCCATACCAAAGTGTACTTTTAAAGCAATCCTCTATATATATATGCTTGTTCTCACAATGAAACAAGAGACTAAGTGATCTGAGTTTCTAAATCAGCTGTAGAGGGGCAACAGAAGTGTCTTTATTTCTGCTTTGTAGTGGCAGAAGAAAGAGCCATATGTTAGTTGACTTTTTTGTATTGATTGCTCACAGTCCCTGTTATAAAGGCTGGCAGATTTATTATTGCATCTCCTCAAAATAACAATGCTCTATATAAGAGGGAAGAAAGAGAGACTTCTGACTTGAGAATTATTTGTATTAAAGCAGTGCCCAGAGGCACTGACAAAATCCAGGACTCTTATGCTGGATGAGGTAGGAATGCAGGTTAAGAGACAGCTCTGTTGTAATGTTAATATTTGCTTATGCTATAATGAGTCAAGAGTCACCAGGGGGATTTTGTGTGAGGGGCTGAAGTGTAGGTAGACTGTGATGTTCCTGAGGTAACGTGAGAGTTTTGAGGCAGAATCGGGAGATTAACATGCCCCTCTTCAGGACAACTTTGTGCTGCACCAAAAGACCATTCTTTTTTTCCCTTTAAAGGGCTCTAGTTGTGCCCAACCACTGTCTCAGCTCTCTAAAGCTGGTAGCTGCAAGTAATTCAATAACACAAATGTTCTGACAAAGTAATTTTTAGCCTGTTAATTATTCCCAAACACATTCTTTCCCCTTCAAGTGGAACTAGATGACATCAAAGCTGTTTGAGGGATGGAGGAACACTTGAAGCATTAGCAAGAACAATGGAGCAGAGTACCCATTTTATTCTAATTAATTTAAAGGGGAGAAGGCTGGAGATTGTCCAAGTTTCACCTTGAGCACTGATAACAGAAAAAGGCAAGACAATGTTGTGGGAGTCCCAAATTACCCCCCTCTGCTAGGCTTGGAGATTACAGGGAGGTCTCAAATTCAATGGGATCCAAAAAAAATGATCTACCACACCTATACAGTCTGGTGTAAAATCAGAAATATTGAAATTAGTGAGAAAAATGTGCAAAGAAGAGTCCTGCTTGGAAATGAAGGCTATATTACCTGAATATATTGTTACTAGACAGAAGGTAATAGGGGAATGGTGGGATACAGAAACAGTTTCTACAGCATCCAGCTGGGATAAATATTCAGTTCCAGTGATGGATTTGTTTCTTTATTTTTGACCTCCCTGAGAAAGACCTAAGAAAACTCGTGGATTGATAAAATCCTTCTGGACTGACTTTGCTAGAATAAATGCTGAGGGAGGGTTGAAAAGGGTCCTAATTTCAGCCACATTAGCTTTCTAATGCTGGATTGAGCCATGCTTTAATTACAGGGCAAAATCCTGTAATGGGAGTTTAGACATGTGTTCACTTAGCAGAGAGCAGTATGGACAAATGTGTCACTCCCTTCCCCTTCTCCTTTCTGACAGTGCTAATTTGGTGGAAGGGACATGAAAACACTCTCTGGAGAATCAGGGATTTCTCTCCTTTCCTGTGTAGCTCTGATGTAGACATGCAGGTACCACCTGGCTGAATCATATTAGGCCTGAATGTGAATCTAATGAAGTCATCACTGGAGCCAGGGCAGGGAAAATATAGCACTAGGGAGAAGTTGTAGAAGGAACTTTGAAGGAAGTGAGATGTGATAGATTGTGCTTTTGTCTGTGGTAAGGCATTTTACAATGTCATGTGGAGAAAGAGGCAATCACTGTTGTAAAAAAAAATTATGTTTTTTGTCACCCCCACAAGATGCAAAAGAAATAATTTTTTGTATGATTTGGTGGATGATCTGCTCTCTCTTCCAACAAATCAGAGACGCAGAGCACCAGGACTTGTGCTAAATCTTTTTGGGAAGCTTCTGCACGTCTGCTTACAAATAGTGGTCTTTGACCACTCTGGCCCAGTGGTCAAAGACTGTGTATATAAAGATATAAAGTCTTGGTGTACAGCTCATTTACCTACCAAGGAATAGCACAATAGTGTGGAGACCCCTGTGTTAAAGAGACAGAATGTTAATTTGTCATGAAAGGCATACAAGTCCTCCCCAAATGCAGTCACTGCTGTGTTACTTGGGCTCCCAAGGGTAGCAAAGTCCCATATCAGAACCTTTAATCTGGTTTGAGCCTTGGGGGCACGAGTGACTCGAGGCTGCTCCTGTGCTCTGCCTAAATAAGGCTATGTCAGGCATTGCCAGTGCTGGCTGCATGCTCAGAAGCATGGAGCAGAATATTATTGCTAGGAAACTGAACTTTGCAGAGTTAGGCTTCTGAATTTAAAGGGCTAGAACTGAGCTGGAGAGTGGAGCCATTTGTATTATCATTGTAAACAAACTACTTGGGTTTTATGGAGCATTTTTTTAACAGGGAGGATCTATAAATAGGTTTTTTCTTAATGCTATTGACAAGAAACATGCGTGGACAATATTACAACTTCATACATCAACAACATTGAAATGAAAATAAGGCTGTGTCTGAAGTAAAGTCTAAATGAATAAAGACATTTTGATTCTATTTGAGCTCACAATGGCAAGAAAATGTCAACAGCACAATAACTGAATTTCATAGTCTAGTGGCATCATTTTACGCTAATTTCTGAATTTTTGGTTATTGGCTCAGCTGTCATAGCAATGTGACCAAAATCACAGCTCTTCTGCTTTTTGAGCTTCAAGAGATGCTGTTCAGACTGCAAGCTCTTCAGCTGCTGCCTCAGTAAGGATGGTATTTTAGAATGAATTTGTTTTCCTTAATGAACATTTTAAAATTTCTTGCCAATAAATAAAGCAGTCTCAGAGTGATCAGGACATGTATTAAATGTACTCTGATACCATATAAGAAGGCCAGATGAGATCTTCTAAACATAAGTACCTGGAAACAGGGGACAAGTGCCTATGGATGCTGAGACTGCTGCAATATCACTGCAATCTGTTAAACAGAACCTTGCTTGAATTGTTCAGCAAAGATAAAAAAATCAGGGTGTTTCATAATTGTTATTTCATTCCATTCTTCTTGTAGGTTGTCATTGCAATGGAGGTCAAATTCAAGCCAGCTGTAGGACCTAAACCATGAGTTTAATCACTTCAGCTGGAAAACTAGATAGAAGGCCTGTATCTATTCTAAAAATCTATCATTAAAAAAACAATTTTTTGAGCTTTCTATAACCCTGAATGAATTTCACTGTTTGAGACCTACTTCCAAAATAAACTGGAACTAAGAGAATGGCAACAAACCAAGTCAGACCTTTACAGGACTGTCCCAACTAGCATGGAGTAAATAATACAGCTCTACAGAAAACAGAACTTAAAGGTCTGGAGTTTTAGTAGGGTACAGACTGGGAACATGAATTGGAAGCAGTACTAAATTCAGGAAATAAAATAAAAGAGTCACTCTATTTGCTCTTGCCAAACCTGGTGTAAACCTGGAGTTTTTCCATGAAAACTGTGGAGTCAAAGAGCCTTTATGACTTTCACTTGGATCTTCAGGATGCAGCATCTCAGTGCTACCTCCTTGCATACCAGAGCAGGTCTCTGACACTCACACAAATCAGGAGGGTTCAGATTAGGAATACCCTGGCAAACAAAGTGGAAGGAGTGGTCTCGACAGCTTTTCATCTTGAGGTTGTAAGTCTTGTTTACTGAGCTGTAGAGCTGCATGCCCATCTCAGCCAAAAAGGAGACAGGAGAGGACCATGCCTCTAGGGGACAAGTACCTGATTTTGGATGATGCACAAAGGAGCTTTTAGGTATGAACTCAGGATGGTTGGAAGTAGATCTGAGCTAACAGAGGACAGAGGTGGAGCCACTGCAGTGCCCTGAATTGGTGACATGATTTCTGGCAGTGGGGATAAAAGCAAAAAGGAGTTTCTGGGAAATGGTTTTCACTCACTGGTTCTGGATCCTGATGGGATTTGTCTCACCTGAACACATTTCTGAAATTAGTTTGTATCTCTGCACATCTGTCCATATCTGTGAGGATGCTCTGCAATAGACCTGAGAGAGGGTTAATCTCTTCTTGCTCCTAATAGTGTTTTCTCATCTAAAACTTTCTCTTCTCTTAGAGTTAGAAAAGAATAATATTATCTTGCACTTTTTTTTCTTCCCAGGTGATAGGATTATGTTCCACTAGGCACTCTCCTGCAGAGGGCCACCAGAATATAGTTTCTTCAAGAACAAATTATTTAAAAAGATCAAAATATCCAGGAGGAATTATCTTGGCTGCCCTTTAAAAATCTTTCTTCCTCATATTCTCCCTTTCTTATTTTTTCTCATTCCTCTCCTGTAAAATGAAGCTCTCTTTTCTTTTTGGCAGAAACAGTGGCAGATCCAAAATGTGTGAGCTGAGAACAGGATATTGGATCCTTGGCAGGAGAGAGATGGAACCTGGTGCCCATGTCCGTGCTTCTCTACCATATTGAGCAGGGAAGTGACCACAGTGGAGCCTGAAATGAGGCACACTGTTGTTGCTGTTAGATTTTGTTGCTGTTGTAACAATTGTTGTCTCAGAGAAGCAGAGCTGTAAAGAGGAGGTGGAACAGAAAATGCTGCAGATGGAAAGAAATTAAAAAAAATATTTTGCGGATTAATGTGAAGACTAGGAATGGTCCACTAGGCAGGGTATCAAACCACAGTGAGCTGGAGAGCTTAAGGCAATTTGCTGAAGTATAATTTATAGTTCCTGTGGCTTTTCCAAGTTGAGGTTTTGTCCAAAAGATAAGAACTTTCTTAATATATCTGCAGGTAAATTGAGGACATCTCAGAATTGCGAAAAGAGGGAAGCAGGAAGCAGCACAAAATTGTAATATGCTGGATTTCAGGCATGACCCTGGAACTTGTTGTGAATTCAGCATCCAGTTCACCCAGACTAGCTGGTGTTCCGTGCCTAAGAAGATTTGAGTCTGAGAATCTACTAGAAAACAAGTTTCCTCCAGCACAGCTGGTCTCTGGCATGTTGTTCAGGATGAGATAGAAACTTCAGATATACTCAGGGTGGCTCACTGTAGGAATAGGTGGATATAATGACTTCCAGATCCGGATATGGAAATGCTGGAAATAGATTGTCCCCACCAAGGAATCTGACCCAAGGGGGGCTGGAACAGCAAGTTGTTTGTTTAACCATGTTGCTGTAACACACCAGAAGGTCACTGCCTCTTGGTTGTAAGTGGATAGCAGGGGATCGTAGCTGCCCTCTCTGTTTTATATTGCTAAATAGATTGGAAAGGGAGTCTGTCTACTGAGGTGGTTTTTCTCTGAAAGATGACAAACTTTTTGACTCCTATCTTTTTGTCCTGGGACAAAGTCTGTTTTGTCAGACTTTGGTGGATGCAGTGTATCAGAATGCAACAGGTAAAGAATGAGCAGCTTTGTAGCTCTATCATTGTCTGGCAAGGCAACCATTCATCAGTTGTTTGATCTCTCTTGACCTCAGCTTCACTGTATGTACAATGACAATAATGACATCAGCTGCTTTTATAAAAAGCTGGAAGATAAGGACTGATAAGAACTATCTGATGATAATCCTTCAATTATTGTTATGAATTGCTCTCCTGCTTAATTCCCTTTTATGCTATCTTAAACCTTGTCACTGATTTCTCTCTTGGTTTGTTGGGGCTGTGTATGAAGGAAATGTGTTGGAATTAAATCAAACCACACATTTTCATCCTGTCTTATCAAAGTAAAATCACTTTGTAAGACATTTTAAGTTCAGCAAAGCCTATTTGGTTTTGAGCATTGAGGAATTAAGACAAATAGAGTAGAATGTGGAGGAGTGGGAGGAGGTCTCCTTTCTCTGTGCTGTGACTCAGCACTGTGGTGGGTTGAGGAATCCCATCCTCAATTCATCCTGTCAGGCACTAGTGCAGAATTTCCAGTGGTTATCTGTGACAGGAATTTTGTCCTTCCCAGCTTTGTGTCAGTGCCATTACTGGAAATTTCCAGAAAATATTATTAGAATTAATTTAATTTAAATTAGATTGCACTACCTGGCTTTGGCTTTTCAACGCAAAAACTATTCCTCAACAGTATAATTTTTTGAAGGCCCAGCTTTGTTCCCCACTGCTTACATAATGGACCTATCCTGAATTAAATCCAGCTGAAATTCTGCCTTTGAACGACTTGAGGCACATCAGCATTCAGGGAGTCTCAAGGTACAGAGATTTGGCAGCATCTGTGCATGCCTTCACACTCCAGTGTTGTCCCTTGAAGGGGAAGGCCAGCCAGTTATTGAGTGTTATTCTACAATTAACCCTGTTGGGAGAAATGTCCGTGCCGTCACGGATTGTAACTGTAAAGGTTGTAACAAATCATCACAATGCAATCAACCCTAACAGTGCTGAAAACCTTTCCTTTTCTCTCTGGGGTATTTAAAATGTCATTTGTTATGCACATTTTTTCCTTTATATGTTTTATTATTAATAATAATGCAATAACGAAAAGATCTTCGAAGAAGCCTCAGGAAAGGAATTTTATAAACATTACGGTGGAATAAAATAAGCGCATTCCATTTTATCAGGACATTTTCCATTATAAATGGCCAGCTTTCTCATCACTCTGCCAACAGCTATGCCTGCCATCTGTTCACTGATGTCATACTATAAAGTTCACTCACAAAACTGCTTGTTGGGAAGTTGAGGGTTGCGCTAGAGAAGTTTTGTGTATGAATAAATATGCTGGCATCTCTTGAGTTTTTGGGGCTGTTTTAAGGAATAAATTTATTTTTTTTTTAGAGTTCAGATTACTGTCTTCACTATACAAAGATAATGCTTTCTGAAATTATTGGAGATTTTGACTCTTTGTGTTTTGGAGGAATAGCATTGATGGAATAACTGTTGGACATCTTGAAAGAGAGAGAATCCAGGAACTAGGTTTTAATAAAATGCGGTACATTTGTCTTCTGGAAAATAGACTCAGTCCAGCGTGCTAAATTGGGCATCTTAAATTATTAATTTATGCCTAAGAAAATACAGGTCAAATCTGGTTAGGAAGTGAAAGGGGAAGAGAGAGAGTTGTGTCAGTGAAAGAAGATAATTTTATTTGAAAGAATGAGAGAGAGAAAAGAAAGAAGAGAAAGTAAGTCAAGGAAGCAAGCAAAGAGATATCTCTCCCTCCTCCTCCCCACACCATCCCCCACCTTCAGCTTTTAGAAAAACCCACAAAAATTCCAGGTGGGAAATGAAAATGTTATGGTTTCAACACTTCCTCTCTCCCAGGAAAAAGACAATCGTACTTGGAAATGGCAACAAAACCATAATGGAAACTTGATGTCAGGGTAATGTTCTGGCCAAGCTCAGCCCTGGCCAGAGCACACTTTCCAGCATGTATCATCACCAGTGTCTGGTCTTTCTGAACTCAGAGGAGCCCACACCTTTCCCTCATGGCTGTGGTCACTGCACCCTCCCTGCTGCCCCAACCCTGCCCCTCCGCTGCTGCCCAGGGGCTGACCCTGACCCTGCTCCATCTGCCTGGGCTCTGGGCACTGCATGGTCCAAAACCAGGCCGGCTGCACTGGTAGGAATTCGATTGTAGCCTGGGTCAGGAGTGCTGAGGACACAAATGCAGCCAGAGGAGCAAACCCCTGGGCTTTGAGACGGTGTCAGGGCTTGGGTGGCAGTGTAGGAGCAGGTGTCCAGAGTGGGGGTCAGGGTAGGAAGATGTGGATGTCAAAATCATACCGGCTGGTGTGGGGAGCTGTTGTCATCCCCACACGAGGTGAAAGCAGTCTGACTCCTGGCCCACACTCTGTGTGTCTGAAGAGAGGGTCTCCCATGGGATTT